>NW_006408577.1:9187801-9196933 GCF_000296735.1 Chrysochloris asiatica
AGAAAGAAAGAAAGAAAGAAAGAAAGAAAGAAAGAAAGAAAGAAAGAAAAGATACGTATACTAAAAGAGAAAAAAAAATCTTTGCTGGTTATGGAGGTGGGAGGCAGGGAGGGAGTGGACAGTAGAGCACAGGGTAGGGAATAGACACATCATAGTTTGAGTAATGGGGTGGCCACCACACGAGGGGGTAGGGGATGAAAGAATAAGATAGGGGAACACAGAGGCAGGTTTGCACGGGCTAAATGGAACAGAGGTAAATAGGGATGCATGTTCAACCTTGGAACAACAAGGCTCTATGATACATGGACCAAGGCATAGACTGAATCGATACAAGAGGAAAAATATTATTAAGATACTTGACTGGCTTATGAATATTGGTTTCCTTTGCCTAGTACTGTAAAATAGTCACTTGAATGGGATAGAAAGGAATGTTGGGAAACATGATTACAGAAAACTTGTAAGCCCATCTTCAACCTATAACTGATTGGAATATGTAAGAGGGGTTCTAAAATGTACCCAGTGAAATAGACTTCCTGTGGAGCCTTTGCAGTCTATAGGACCTTAGGCGGAATCCTGAGCCTCATCCAGAACATTCTGAGGAGGGGCATTCCCCTTGAAAGGATGAGCAGACCAATCTGGAATAGCTAGAGGAACAGATAATACATCTTGAAAGAAAGATCAGAAGGAAAAATTCAAAATAAAATGGTAGTCTGATTGGCAACTACAAGAACAAAGAAGTTGTTTGCTGGGGAGCAATCAAGGCAAGCAATCAAGTTCCTTCAGGACAAATCACCCTCCAAGGCTGAAATTCAAAGGGAACACATAAGCAGGTATGTAAGATTGCTGACAACCACATTAGTCTCCTGGTGAGTGGAAGAGTGGAAAAGGCAGCAATGAAGATATGGGCCAAATTTGACTATGTTCCATAGACTCCCATTGACCTGGAGATGAGAGAGAGAAGAGGAAGGGCTGGTGGGTCTGAAGTGTGGTGAGACCTTTGTACTCCTGAGCCCATGTACAAGGACATAGCTACAGTAGTCTAGAACTGAGAGTGAAGTGCAAAACTGATGTTAAATGAGGGGAGAAGCAAAAGAATGCCCAAACTTGTAGATAGTACCCATTTGACCTAGCTTCAATAGCTTGATGATCAGAATTCAACTAGATGAAGATAATTTAAAATATATATATATTTTTTTTTGGTAAAGGAAACAAGTGTAAATTGTTGCAATTTGATGAACTTGACCTATACTTATGGATGTAATAGCTCAAAACATAATCTGAGAGGGAAAGAATCTTCACATCCAAGATCAATCCTATCCTCTCTGTATACAGGGTTGATAGAGACAGGCAGCTTAGACATTGGCTACCTAAAATGGGGTAGGGGAGGTGGGGCTATAAAGGCATGAAGTGACTGGCTTACAAGTTTTCAAGAAGGAGTTTAGTTTTAGAGTGTGTGGGGGAAGGTAGAATTCCCACTGCATAGTTTTCATCTTGTCTAGTTGGGTCTGGAGAAAGAAGATGGGGATAAGATTCTTATGATTAAATAGTGAGTAATTGTTATCATGAATAATTGTGACTGTCACAACTGTAAAGGTAGAAGTTTTGTAACAAAAAGAGGGGAGTAGTTAATCTTACAGTCCAGGAACACAGAACCCTAAGATCATCAAGGGAAAAGAGCATGAGTGGAATGTGAGACCCTATCCAGAGAAACAACAACATGAGATGGAGACAGAGATGAGGGGAGAGAGAGAGAGAGAGAGAGAGAGGAGAGAGAGATTGAGAGCAGTGTGGATTCTAGATTCATGGAAAGAAAAAGGCTGTGCTGGCAACTACGTGCTGGTGGCCAGGCAGCAGACTTGCAGAATGTGTCCTTTGGTTGTTTAAATGATTATCTATGTCTGTGTGGGTTTTGTTTTTTTTTTTTGACATCCCTCCCCCCACCACCACCACCAAAAAATAAAACAAAACAAAACAAAAACAGAGGGAATAGAAGCAACTACAGTTGAATGGTGATGCACTGATGCACATTTGCAATGAAATGACAAATGTAAAACTGACGTTCCCCCTTGTAAATTATCACTCAATTCACAATAAAAACTTAAAACTTAAAGACATTAAAAAACAAAAGTATAGACCTAGAATGAGCACATGTCACAAAATAATAGCTTCACATTTTGATATTTTTATTTAATAAAGGTTTCTATGATTTTGTAGTAATACTCATATACTGTGTAATATAAGAAGGCACAAAAGAAAAGGAGATCAGTAACCAGTATTTCAGGGCTTTGTTGTTGTTGTTAGGTGCCATTGAGTTAGTACTGACTCATAGCCATCTTATGCACAACAGAACAAAACACTGCCCAGTCATGGGCCAACATAGCAATAATAACTACTCCTGAGTACATTGCTGCCACCACTGTGCCAATCCATCTCATTGGAGGTCTTCCTCTTTTTTTCCCACCCTCCACTTTACCAATGATATCCTTCTCCAGTAACTCGTCCCTCCTGATAATATGTCTGAATTATGAGAGACGAAGTTTGGCCATCCTGGCTTCCAAGGAGCACACTGGCTGTACTTCTTCAAACACATATCTGTTTGTTCTTTTGTAAGTTCATGGTGTTTTTAATATTCTCCTCCATCATCATAACTCAAATGCATCAGTTCTTCTATGGTCTTCTTTATTCACTGTCTAACTTTCGCATACATACGAGGTTATTGAAAACACCATTCCTTGGGCCAGGCGCAATTTAGTCCTCAAACTGACATCTTTGTTCTACAACACTTAAAAACAATCTTGTGCAGTAGATTTGCCTAATGCAATTCATCATTTGATTTCTTGACTACTGCTGCCATGAGTGTTGATGGTGGATCTAAGCAAAATGAAGTCCCTGACAACTTCAATCTTTTCTCCATTTAAACGTATACTGTTTATTGGTCCAATGGCAAGGACTTTTGTTTTCTTTATATAAGGCAGTGGTCTTTGATCATTATCAATAAGTATTTTAAGTCCTCTTCACTTTCAGCAAGCAAGGTTGTATCATCTGCATACCGCAGGTTGTTACTGAGTCTTCCTCCAATCTTGATACCACATGTTTCTTCACATTTTTTCAGGGCTTCAGGATTTTTAATTATAATAGATGTGCTTGTATAAATAAAACTTAAGAGTTCTTTGAAAGCAATATATCAAAGTTTGAACTATGTTTAGAAGAGTGGAATGAATATGGTAAGAAGCAGAGAATTGAAACAATATGATGTGTTTTCTCTTGGAAAATTATATTCATCTCAATCCCAAAAGAGTACCTTTCAGCTCTACACACTGTAAGACTTTAACTGCTTAATAATACAAAAATGATGGTGATTTAGGTTAAGTGAAAAGTTTAAAATGTTCAAATAATGGAAATGAGTTATAAATAAAAATTAACTTCTTAAAATCATAATATTGAAGATGTTATTTGATTTATTGCTATGAATCCATCTGATGTAAAAACTAGGTGCCTGCTCTGGGCAATTCTTCTCTAAATTATATGCTATTCATAATCCTGACATTTCTAATATAGTTTAAACTTCTATAGATAAAGATAATGCATTTTAAATGTCAAGGTAAGCATTCTGTTTGTATTTCCACAAGCATCTGAAGAGGATCCTAAAATTTTACAGTATGTAAATTACATATTGGCCAACTTGCAGTTTGGTCTCAGAGAAAAAGATATGGATGTGGAAAGATGTTTCTCCATTGAAGCAACTTATTTATTCTCCATAATTACTGTTTATAGATTTTTGAAGAAACATACAAAGGGACATTATTGACATGCCTTGAACCATACAGGACTCCAAATGCTTAAGCCACTCATTTCTACAAATGGTTCTATTCAAAATTTCATTGACATTTTGTACAGTATAAAAGAGGCATTTGCCCTCCAGTTTAAAGGAAAAGTAGGTACTGTTGCCTTCCCTTAATTGCATGTCATATACTGGAAATTAGTTAAACTCACTCAAACTCAGAATAATTTTTTCTTTTCCAGAAAGAAATCTGTACACAAACAAAAGTAGACAAAATAGATGATTGGAATGTACTAAAAATTAAAAACTTATGTGTATCAAAAGACTTCTGCAAAAGAGTAAAAAGGGAGTCCACTGAATGGGAAAACATGTTTTGCAATGACACATCAGACAAGTGACTAGTTTATAAAATATGTAAGAAACTACAGCATCTCTACAAGAAAAAGACAAATAACCCAATTTAAAAAATGGGCACAGGGACTTCTAGCAGTTGACTTGGAAGAGTAAACAGTGTTGGGAATGGCAACCAAGAAACTGGCATGGCAGCTTGGATTAATTAAGAGAAAGTCATTTGTAATTTGCAAACACAAATTTAGGAAGAAGTAAATTCAACCAGTTGTTTGACTACTTAATTGTCATTAATTTTGAGTAGATCTGCTGGAATGATGGGAAGCACCACCATAATCAGGAAATATTTGAATTTCCAGTAATATTGTTGGACACATCACTGCAGAGATTGAATCTTAGTTCTATGTCTATGTTTATCCTCAGGAACAACTGATTC
Source organism: Chrysochloris asiatica (assembly GCF_000296735.1). Classification (NCBI taxonomy): domain Eukaryota; kingdom Metazoa; phylum Chordata; class Mammalia; order Afrosoricida; family Chrysochloridae; genus Chrysochloris; species Chrysochloris asiatica. The sequence goes on from NW_006408577.1 coordinate 9,192,367, forward strand.
TTTCTGAATTTTGTATGGAACTGACAGGCATAAAGCAGGTTCAAGTTGATGATAGGGTTTCTCTGAAGATTTGCTTATTACAGTTCTGTAAGTGGATTAATAAGATTCAGCAACAGAGGAAAATTTGTTTTAGTACTGGAGCTTTGGGTCCTTCTAGTTCTGAAGTTAAAGTGTGTGCCTTTTTTACTTGGTCAAACTCGGACTTGGGAGTTTGCCTGGAGTAAAAGGAAACAGCTGTTGAAACCTGTCTTCTTAAATTCTTGGATCAATCTCAGAACAACTTACACACTTTTCTACAGGAGAAAGCCAAAAGGACTAAGTGATACCTTGCAGGAAGTGAGAATAGAATTGTCAGGATGAGAGCACTCTGGATTGGATGATTCTCGGAATAGTGCTCATCTTGCTTGGAAAATGATCAGGGATGATTGCTTAATGAACATTCATAGATCCTTGATTAAGGTATTGCTGGCATGTCTATGAAAGAAAACAATAACATCAAACACCGTGTCAAAGACTGATAGCACTGAATGGGTCTCAAGAACCGACCTCTTCATCTTATGGATCAGGACCTAGGTTCAATTCTAAGTTACGAATGATCTCTCCACCTTTTTAAGTACTTTCTGGAATCAAAATAAACTTTGCCATTCCTATCCCAAAAGTCAATTTCATAGCTTTTTCTTGGATAATGAAGAAGTCTTGAAGCATTTACAACACTCAAGAATTTCTTATAATCTTATAATCATGATTACATGGAAAATGCCACTTTCCTCCACAATGCCACTTTTCCTCCAAAAATATTATTTTTAAAAATTAGTACATTAATAGAAGTAATGGTTAATAGTATAAAACTGCTGCTGGCTTTCTGTGTTGTTGAGTCGTTCCAACTCATAGTGACTCTGTGTAGGGTTACTGAGGCTGTAAATCCTTATGGTAGCAGAAAGCCTCATCTTTCCCCCACAGAGCAACTCCTGAGAAGAATTCAAAGTAAAACAAACCTATAAGACTGAAAATAGGGAGCCATAGATATCAATTTATAATGAAGTTAATTATAAAGCAAAAAGAAGGAATAGTATAGATACAGAACTTCCAAGTGGTGAGGAAGTCAAGTAGATTTCAAGATAAAACAGACTGTTTTCAACAGGGGAGAAAAATAAATTATAGGGTAACCTCAAAGAAAACGAATACACTTTCACATCAAAATAAAAAAGAAGAAAACCAGAAAGATTTACTAAACATAAATGAAAAAGAAAAGAAAACCCACAATCTAAATGAACTGAGCACAGAAAACTATGTGAAATGAAGAAACCAGCAGTACCACAAAAAACACACACAGAAAAATGACAGCAATCAATTCTTACCCACAGATAATTACACTGAATGTCAATGAAATAAATGTACCAGTCAAGAGACAGAGAATGCAGAATGGATAGGAAAACAGGATCCTTCAATATGTTGTCTATAAGAGACATCATCAAAAAGATGGAGACAGCCTAAATGCTCATCTACGGAAGAATGGTTAAACAAACTTTGGTGCATACACATAATGGAATATTACATAATGTTGAAGAGCAACAATGAATCTGTGAAACATCTCATAATATGGATGAACCTGAAAAATATTATGCTAAGTGAAATTAGTGAATCCAAAAAGACGATATTGTACGAGACAGATATAAATGTTAAGGAAAGAGTTTCTTGCTAAGAGAAACAATCAGTGTTGTAAAAGTTAAGAAAATATTTTATTGATAAAAGAAGCAATCTATGATGGTTACGGAGGCAGTGATGAGGAAATGGAGGAGGGAAATTATTCACAGGCTAGACTGTAGACACATGTTAACATGGGTGACAGGGCAGGCAATATACAAGAGAGAGGTTAGCAGAGGAAATACGAAAAGAACAGGAGACACAGGGAGGAATGCAAGGTTAAGGTGAATGGAGGTAAATGCTGCTAATAACTGTTGGTGCATGGAGGGGATTGCAGTCATTGTAATGAAGAAAAGTATATGAAATGTTGAATGAAAAACTAAGGATTTGGTCTGTAACCCTTCACTCAGTTGTCAATAATAAAAAAAAATTTTTTTTTAAATGAGCACAGGACATGAACAAGGAGGAGATTCAGGCAACCAACAAACATATGAAGAAATGTTCACCATCACTAGCTATTAGAGCGATGTAAAGCACAACAGCAATGAGATGTCATCTCACACCAGCAACAACAGCAAAGATCGAAAAATTAGAGGACAACAAATGCTGGCAAGGATGTTGAGAGAGATGGTACCTTCCTACATTTCTGGTGGGATTGCAAAATGGTCCAACCACTCTGGAAAATAGTATGGTGCTTCCTCAGAAAGGTGGAAATATAAATACCTTATGATCCAGCAATTCCTCTACTTGGTATTTATCCACAAGAAATATGAGCCATAACACAAGTAGATATATGCACACCAATGTTCACAGCAGCACTATTTGCAATAGCAAAAAGATGTGGACAGCCCATCAATGGAAGACTAGATAAACAAACTGTGGTACATACACACAACAGAATATTTTGCTACCTTGAAAAATAACAAGGAAGCTGCAAGCCACTGTATAACATGGATGAACCTTAAGGACATTATGTTTAGTGAAATTAGTCAGTCACAAAAGGAGAAGTACTGCATAAGACCATTATTGTAATCTTAAGAAAAAGTACCCACACTAAAAGGGAAAAAAAAACAAAAAATTATTTGTTGGTTAACAGGGTATAGTAGGTGGGGGGGGGGCTAGAGAGGAAGGTGGGTCACAAGTAGGGAATAGGCACAGAATCATTTGGATGCTGGGGGTGTCAACACACAAGAAGGGGGAGGGGAATGGAAGAACAAGGAGAATTGGAGAACATTTAGGCAGGTTTGCATGGGCTAAGTGGGACAGAGGTAAATAGTGATGTATGCCCAACTTTGGAAAAATAGGGCTCTGGGATATAGGGATTAAGGCATGGTTTAATGGGTAAAAGAGGGGAAATAATGTTAAGATGCTTGGCTATCTTTTGAATCTTGGTTTCCATTGCCTACTATTGTAAAATAAACTCTTGAGGGGGAGAGAAAGGACTAGCCAGAAACATCACCATAGAAAGCTTATAAGTTCATATTCACCCTATAATTGATTGGAGTACCTATAATGGGGCTAGAACTTGTCCAGTGAAGGAGGCTTCCTGCAGAGGGAGCCTTTGCATTGCATATGACCATAGGTGGAATCCTGATCCCCATCCAGAATCTTCTGAGGTGGGAAATTTCCACTTGAAAGGACAAACAGACCAATCTGGAGTGGCTAGAAGAACAGAGATACTTCTTGAAAGAAAGGCCAGCAGGAGAAAAAACAAAACAAAACAAAAAACAAACAAAAAAAGGAAACACAATAACAGCAGGCTGATTAACTAGTACAAGAACAAGCAAGTTGTTCATCCAGGAACCATCAAGGCAAGTGACCAGGTCCCCTCAGGTCAAACCTCCTTCCGAGACTGAGACTAAGGGCAATACACGAGCAGGCATGTGGTCTTGCTGGTGACCATGTTGGTCTACTGATAAGGGGAAGTGGGGAAAAAATAGCAATAAAGTTGTTAGCTAAGACCAACCACGTTCAATAGAATCCTGTGAACCTGGATTGATGAGAACTGGTTGGCCAGCAGTATGGTGAGACCTGGGGACTTCTGGGCCCAAGGACAGGGACATGGCCACAGAGGACTAGAGCAGAGAGTGAAGCATCTAGCTGAAATGAAGTGAGGGGAGATGCACAAGAACACCCACACTTGCAGATAGTACCCATTTGACCTGGCATCAATGGCTGGATGATCAGAACTCTACTAGAGGAAGAAAGAAGAGGATAAAAAGAATAATCCACTACAATTTGATGAACTTGACCTACACTTATGGATATAGTAGCTCAAAAGAGGGAATGAATCTTTACAACATGGATCATTCCCACCCCCTCGATACACAGCGTTGACAGAGATGGGCAACTTAGACATTGTCTACCTAAAATGGGGGGCGGGGTACAAAGGCACAAAGTGACTGGCTTACAACTTACAAGCTTTCAAGAGGGAGCCTAGTTTTGGATGGTGCAGGGGAAGGTAGAATCTCCACTGAGTGGTTTCCAACCTGTCTTGACGGGGCTGGTGAAAGAAGATGGGGATAAGACTTGTGGTTCAATAGTGAATAATTGCTATGAGGACTGATTGTGAGTGTTGCAAATATAAAGGTAGACATTTTGTAACAAAAGGAGGGGAGTGGTTGATCTTGCAGTCCAGGAGTGCAGTACCCTGGGGCCATCAAGGGAGAATAATAGAGTGCAGGACCCTATTCAGAGAAGCAGAGACAGCAGAGATGGAGGCAGAGACAATAACGTGGAGAGATGGAGCAGAGGGGCTGTGTGCTGTCAGCCGGAGGGCAGGCTTGCTGGGTGTACCCTTTGATTGTTTATATTCCTGTTTGTTCCGATGTACTTCCAAAAACAAACAACAAAAAAATAGAGGGAATGGACAAATGCTGTTGAATGATGATGCATGGAGGGGATCCTAATCATTGCAATGAAA
>NW_006408577.1:9197570-9199777 GCF_000296735.1 Chrysochloris asiatica
AACTAATTGATTCATTTAAAGGTTAGTTTTTCTATATTTGTACTGATAACTATATCAATATTTATTATGAGTAACATGAAAGTCTCATTTCTATCATCAATGTCATATTTTCAATTACTGATCTTTTCCCTTGGTGAGCCACAAGCACTTCACATTTGAATAATCCTACCCAGTCATTGTATGGCAGAATATGATGAGCAATGGATCACAAGAATGGTTTGAACTACAAGGACTGCAGTTCAAATCCACCAGCTGTTCCTCAGAAACCCTATACAGAGTCACAATGAGTTTGACCCAACTCAATGGCACTGAATTGGTGGAAGTTACACAATCGTTAGCTAGAAGGACCATGCTAAATAATTCACAGCATCACAATCCTGGAGTCATTTTTATCTAAATTTTTTCCAACAATTTAAAATGATTTTGTTTGAACAAGCTGTTGAGAGGATCTGGTTGCTGTTGCTCTTGTTATTAAGTGCTATCAGTGAGGTTCTGGTACCAAATGACAACCACAAATTCTTGAAACATCTGGTTCACAGCAAGTGATGTTTTTATGGTCCCTCCTGAAGGATATGTGACTATGATTGAAAATCTCTGTAATTAGTCTCTGAAATCAATCACTATAAACCTGTGTACTCAATTATTCATAGAAGCCCACGACCCGCCTCTAACCCCTCCTTCTTGTGACCTCAACCAAAGTCTAACCAAACAATTGTATGGAGATTTCTTTGTTCCTTGTATAATATCTGTTTTTGTTGGAAGTTCTTTTGATATAGTCATTGGTTCTCACATATGTGAACTTGTATCTCCTTGCATCCCAATGCATCTTTTCTTGTTTCTGAATAAATCTTCCTAATCTCATTTTGGGAATCTTGGTGCAATGCTTTAGGATAAGCGTTGGACTTCAAGGTCATTTGAACCTCAAGGCAGGCAATTCAAACTCACCAGAAGATCCTCAGAAACCGTATACAGGGTCACTAAGAGTCAGAACCTACTCAACGGCACCTAGCAACAACAATCTCATTTTCAGGCGTAAGTAAAGTTTTAATTTTTTTCATTTTTAAATTTAAACTATTTAAGAATGCAAAAACAATTTTTAGCTTATAGGCTGTAAAACAATAACAACAGCAACAACAAATCACAAACCAAACAGGTAGCATGCTGGATTTGGTTCATGTATCTGGACCATAGGCATTATTTCATAACCACTGATCTAAGTGATCCTCCTCTTTTCGTCCTATACCTTTTAATCTAGTTTTAAAATCTATAAACAGAGTAATTTTATAGAATTAAAATCTGACTATGTCAATCTCTTGCTCAATGAATTCCTCTGCACTTGGAGCAAAAGCTAAACCTGGTACAGCTCCCAGGCTCTGTGTAATCAGATTTCTACCTTTCTCTGTTCTCATCTTCCATATTATTGATGGATTTTTTTTTTTTTTTCTTAAACTCAGTACATTCCTTTCTTTGATAGCTTTGGACCAATTTTTGTCTCTGTTGTCAAAGTGATATTGAGTTGATTTAACTCATAAGCACACTTGTACAGGGTTTCCGAGAAGTGACTGGTAGGTTTGAACTGCCAACCTTGTGGTCCGGTACTAATACTATAGATTTATAATATTTCTTATTGGTACTAGAGACACTGATTGTTAGTTTTATGCCCTGCATCATATATGCTAAGTTTTCATTTGTCTTCACTTTCAGCAAGCAAGTTTGTATCATCTGCATATTGCAGGTTGTTAATGAGTCTTCCTCCAATCCTGATGCCACGTTTTTCTTCATAGAACCCAGCTCCTCGGATTATTTGCTCAGCATAGAGGTTGAATAAGTATGGTGAAAGAATACAATTCTGTCACACACCTTTATTAATTTTAAATCATTCAGTGTTTCCATGTTTTGTTTGAACAACTGCCTCTTGGTCCATGTACAGATTCCGCAGGAGCATAATTAAGCTTTCTGGAATACTCACAATTCACAAAGTTGTCCATAGCTTGTCATGATCCACACAACTGAAAGCCTTTGCGTAGTCAATAAAGCACAGGTAAACATCTTTCTGATGTTCTCTGCTTTCAGCCAAGATCCATCAGACATCAATAATGATATCACTCATTCCATGGCCTCTTCTGAATCCGGATTAAGCCTCTGGAAGTTCTCTGTCAATGTATGCTTACAGCCATTCCTATATTACCTTTAGTAAAACTTTACTC
>NW_006408577.1:9200397-9203108 GCF_000296735.1 Chrysochloris asiatica
TCTTCTGACATCCATTTTGACCTTTTCTTTCTTTCTTGTCCTCTTAATAACTTTTTGCTTTCTTCATGTATGATGTTCTTGATGTCATCCCACAACTCTTTTGGTCTTCTGTCTTTAGTGTTTAATGTATCAAATCTGTTCTTCAGATGATCTCTAAATTCAGGTGGGACATATTCAAGGTCATATTTTTGCTCTCATGGACTTGTTTTCATTTAATTCAGCTTCAGTTTGAATTTGCATATGAGTAATTGATGGTCTGTTCCACAGTCTGTCCCTGGCCTTGTTTTGACTGATGATATGGAGCTTTTTCCATTTTCTCTTTCCGCAGATGTAGTCATTTTGATTTCTATGTATTCCATCTGGTGAGGTCCATGTTTCTCTCATGCTGTCTAAAGAAGGTATTTGAAATGAACAAATCATTGATTTTGCAGAATTCTGTCATGTGATCTCCAGCATCATTTTTATCACCAAGGCCATATTTTCCAACTGCTGATCCTTCCTCTTTGCTCTGAACCTTTGCATTCCAATCACCAATAATGATCAATACATCTTGATTGCATGTTTGATCAATTTCAGATTGAAGAAGTTGGTAGAATTCTTCTATTTCATCCTCACTGGCTTTAGTGGTAGGTACATAAATATGAATAATAGTGGTATTAACTGGACTTCCCTGTAGGCGTATGGCTATTATCCTATCACTTACAGCATTGTACCTCATGACTGATCTGGATATGTTCTTTTTGACAATGAATGCAACACTATTCCTCTTCAATTCGTCATCTCCGGCATAGTATTCCATGTGGTCATCAGATTCAAAATGGCCAATACCAGTCCACTTTAGCTCACTAATGCATAAGATATGGATGTTTATGCATTCCATTTCATTTTTGGCAACTTCCAGTTTTCCCTGATTCATACTTCGTACTCCATATTCTGATTTTCCATGGATGTTTATAGCTGTTCCTCTTCATTTTGAGTTGTGTCCATCAGCAAATGAATGTCCCACGGTCTTTTCTCCCACAGGCTTTACTCCATTCGCGTCATCACAGTCAACTGTACTCAGAGGCAGCAGGTCTTCGCCAGTCACATTTTGAGTGCCTTCCAACCTGAGGGGCTCATTTTCTGGCACTATATCTGACAGTATTTCTCGCTATTCAGTGACTAATTATTCAGAAGTAGTTCATCACTCCTTCTTCATAGTATGTCTCCGTCTGGAAGCTCATCTAAGACCTGTCCATCATGGGTGACCCTGCTGGTATTTACAATACCTGTGGCATAGTTTTCAGAATCACAGCAACTCATAAGGCAACACAGTAAACAAACTGACAGACAAGTGGTGGTTAGTCCACTTAGTGTAGTGGTTATGAATCAAGCTGCTAACCTCAGGGTCAGCAGATCGAAACTACCAGCTGTTCCATTGGAGAAATATGAGGCTTTCTGTGCCTATAAAGATTTACAACCACGGAAACCCTGCGCAGGGTCGCTATGTGTCGGAACAAACTACATGGCACATAAAAACAACAACATATACATTTTACCAAAATACAATGTTTTTGTAAAATACAAGTAATAAGGTGAAGGACAAGTACAAAATTAATCAGTATTTCAGGCACTCAATTTATTCATACTCTAAAAATTTTTCTGGATTACAAAACATTAATAAGTCTCTATAATCTTATTCAATATTATTATTAAAATATAGCTTAGATAGACATGAATATTAATATATTCTAAAGTACATTTTAGATTATATTTGCCAGATGTATTTTATTATTTTTGCATTTTTTTAAAAGGAGTTCACAAAGACATAATATTTTAAATCTTAAAGAGTGTCATCATTTAATATTTTCCTAAATAAGCCAAAACCATCACTAAAAACTGATTTTAGAAAGAGAAAATATGAGATACTAGTTTTGAAAAAAAAATTCTTCCCCTTATTGACTTATCAGTAGAAAGGTTATGCTTTTTAAAATTGCAGTCATCAAAAGTTCACCAACCTTGTTTCCAACAGATTTGCTCTTTCTTTTCCTCTTATTCCTAAGGACCTTAAGGTTTTTATATAAATTGCTTCTACAAAAATTGAAAAGCTAATTCCATTTTTATAGAATTTCAATAAACCTGTTATTGACACCTGCACGGATATTGAAGACTGCTCTTTCCCTTGCAAAAGATGCATAACACTTACTAATTATTTAACCACATCAGATTTCTTTCATAACATACAGAGACAATTTCAGGAACTATGATACATGATTGTATCAAATTACACAAGATGTGAAATTTACATAAGATAGATGACCAAGAACATAATTTGGAGAAGTTAAATATAAATGGTATGTTTAGTTATTATGGCATTTATCTCACTTCTTGGAGGAAAATTATGTACCTGATAATTTGGGACAATATGAAATGAACAAAGGCATAACCAATATGAAGACTGAAAAAGAAACATTTAGAAAATTTATTAATATTATTGTATCTGTTGTTTGGTCACTAAGATCTTAGGGAAAATGTTGGGAAAGGGAGAGAGCTTAACATTTTTCATCTCATTTTTTTATCATTACCATCTGTCGTGCTGTGGTGGTTTGAGTTGCTGTGATTCTGAGGGCTATTCCACCAGTGTTTTAAATAACCAGCAGGGTCACCCATGGTGGAAAGGTTTCAGATGAGCTACAAAACAAAGACAGACTAGGAAGAAAGAGTGACAAACT
>NW_006408577.1:9205858-9207902 GCF_000296735.1 Chrysochloris asiatica
GAGATGGATCAGCCAGGTGACATCATTGATGGACTCAAGTGTGGCAGTGGTAGTGAGGTTGGCCCAGGATCAGGCATTGTTTCGTTCTACTGTGCATGGGGTCGCTATGAGTCGGTTCTGACTTGATGGCACCTGACAACAACAACAACCATCACAACAGAAACCCAACAGTTAAATGTTAGGCTGCTAACTGAAAACTTGGTGGTTCGAACCCACATTGGTTCCACAGGAGAAAGACTTGGTGGTCTGCTTCCACAAAACTTATAGCCAAGAAAAACCTATGAGGCAGTTTGACTTTGTCACATAGGGTCTGTATGTGAGCCAACCTCATATCAACCAACCACAATGGCTAACCACCACCACAAGACTATCAAGACAACAAAAATAAGTGCTTTGTTTCAAGTGAATAATAAAAGGAATAAAAGAATAAAAGGGAATAGTTTTAAATGAGTGATAAAAGGATAAGATGTTTAATTAATTATTCATAAGAGGTTATGGAATGAGGGTTATCATTGCTGATGTCCGATGGATCTTGGCTGAAAGCAGAGAATACCAGGAAGATGTTTACCTGTGCTTTATTGACTTAAAAAAAAAGGCTATAAATTGTGTGGATCATGACAAGCTATGGACAACATTGTGAAGTATGAGTATTCCAAAACACTTAATTGTGCTCATGAGGAATCTACATGGGCCAAGAGGCAGTTGTTCGAACAGAACATGGGAACATTGAATGGTTTAACATTAAAAAAATGTGTGACAAGGCTGTATTCTTTCACCATATTTATTCAACCTGTAGCCTGAGCAAATAATACGAGAAGCTGGGTTCTATGAAGAAAAACATGGCAGCAGAATTTGAGGAAGACTCATTTACAACCTGCGATATGTAGATGACACAAACTTGCTTGCTGAAAGTGAAGACGAGCTAAAATACTTACTGATGAAGATCAAAGACCACAGCCTTCAGTCTGAATCGCATCTAAATAGAAAGAAAACAAAAATCCTCACCACTGGACCAATAAACAATATTCTTATCAATAGAGAAAAGATTGAAGTTGTCAAGGACTTCATTCTTCTTGGATCAACTATCAACACTCATGGAAGCAGCACTCAAGAAATCAAACGACTTATTGCATTAGGCAACTCTGCCACACAAGACCTTTTAAAAGTGTTGAAGAGCAAAGATGTCAGCTTGAGGATTAAGATGCACCTAACACAAGCCATAGTATTTTCAATAAACCCATATGCGTGAGAAACCTGTACTGTGAATAAGGAAGACAGCAGAAGAATTGATGCTTTTGAGTTTTGGTGTTGGAGGAGAATATTTCAAGTACCATGGGCTGCCAAAAGAACAAACAGATCTGTGTTGGAAGAAGTGCAGCCAGAGTGCTCCTTGGAGACCAGGATGGCCAAACTTCGTCTCTCATACTATGGGCATATTGTCAGGAGGGACCAGTCACTGGAGAAGGATATCATGTATGGTAGGGTGGAGGGTCAGAGAGAAAGAGAAATATCCCCAGCAAGATGGATTGGCAAAATGCGAGAATCAATGGGCTCAAGTGTGGCAACAATTGTGAGGTTGGCCCAGGACTGGACAGTGTATATAAGAGATTGAGCTCAATTCTTCTCTTTCTTAATGGACATAAAAACAAGACTCCATTTCAAAATGGAATCCAAATGCATGAGGAATAAGTAAATTCAAAAAAGAAATATCCTGTTTGCATGGAGGAAAAATACCATGACAATGTAGGTAATAAAACATGCATGGGGTCATTATGACTCAGTACCGACTTGATGGCACCTAACAACAAAAACAATTATTTATGCAACTTGATTAGATACATTGAGATTATTTGTACTTCATAGTTACATGTATTTGAATGTACACATAGACACTAGTTAAACGAACCATTAATTTCACGGCAAAACTTTAGTGATATTTAGGATACTTTTTATTACTTGGAGCTAAACAGGTAGCATAAGGAGCTCTGGTAGCATAGTGGTTACGAATAGGGCTGCTAACCTCAGGGTCAGCAGTTCGAAACTA
>NW_006408577.1:9209618-9225401 GCF_000296735.1 Chrysochloris asiatica
CACAGAAAATGGAAAAAAATAAGTAAAACATAGAAAAATAGTGTTAGTGTACTTTTCGATGTTTCACTTTTTAAATTATATTAATTACTGTGTTAGAAGATAGGATGGCAAGGGTTCATTTCTCAACTTTTTGACAGGTCCCCAAAGAAGGACATCATTCTTCAGAAAGTAATTTAAAAAGACTAAGTCTCCCAACAAGATGGACTGACACAGTGCCAGCAACTATGGGTTCAGACATAGCAACAATTGTGCATAATGTTGTTGAGTCAAAAGGGACTCAACGGCACCTAACAACAACAGCAACATGATTTTATAGTGAAATGATCTGGATTATTAATGGTAACCACAGCTGTGAGTTTCAGGATCACTAATATTTAGCCAAATAATTTATATTATTTACATTGCTTTAAAGATTCATACATACAAAGAAGCAGAAGAATGTGGCCTATGAACAATAAAAAGGAAGACTATATAGCATTACTGAGTAAATTAAATATCTTCCTAATCTTTGCATGCTTTTTTCCACTATTGTAATGTTTTTTTCCATTTATATCCACATATTCAGCTAATATTATGGTATTTATACTTGCCATTTTTAATTGTATGCAAATTATTCTTGCCAGTGAATATTTTATATATAAGAGATTGAGCTCAGTTCTTCTCTTTCTTAATGAACATAAAAACAAGACTCCATTTCACAATGGAATCCAAATACGTGAGGAATAATTAAATTCAAAAAAGAAATATCCTGATTGCATGGAGGAAAAATACCATGACAATGTAGGTAATAAAACATTCTAATGGCTTACCATGATGTAGCTAAAAATTCCTTATACATACATTCACTAAAGTCAGTTATTCAGGCCGATAGGTCAAATGACTTCTTGCATTCCTTTCATGTCTCTGAATCTATTGTTTAGCAGATTTGTATTTATCATTCAATTTTTTAAAATTTCCATGAGATTAAAATTGGTACACTTCACATACATGTTATATATATGTAAACATGGTCTCCATTTTCAGAAAAACATCTCTGCTCAATAATACTTACATTTAAAAAAAAATTACTTTGCTGTGAACATTCCTATGAATGTCGTAGAGCACACAGGGAACAAAAGTCACAGGGGACAAAATGATAAAAATATCTTCAATATTATCAAACATTTTAAGTCAATGATGTGCTGTGTTGGGGAGCTCAGGACAATAGTCTCAGGAGACACCATGGTCAATTGGTACAACATAATCCACAAAGATAATGGTCTACATCATACTTTGGTGTGTAGTATCTGGCGTCTTAAAAGCCCATGATTGATAATCTAAGGTTCAACTATTGGTTTCTCCTTGTGAAAACTGAAGATGGTTGGAATCAACTAGTCCAATGGGCTAATAAAACATGTGAACACTAGTCTCCAAGAGTCAGAAAAACTAAATGGTGCTCCAATATCACTACCAAATGCTCAGAAAGAGATCACATTTTATGGTTCTAGATAGAGTGTTGGAAAATGTGGAGCAAAACACAAAATTATTTTAAAAGACCAGCTAACTGGTCAGAAAGAGATTGGAAGAAACTGAGACAATGGCCCTTGACCACCCTTTAGGTCTGGAAAGAAGCTTATCTTTGTGACCCAGTTTGTAGCCACGCTGTAGGTAGACACAAGGATGAGTCAAAAGTTATTTGTACTCTGGTTGTATTAAAATGCACACCCATGTCTACGAATGATGACAATATTGACCATGCACGTGAAATGATTCTGTCGGATAGATGACTGACAATGGATCATGCTGAAAATCATTTACAAATCAGTCATTGCTCTGCCTATGAAATAATCCATTATAGACTTGGGTTTCAAAGTTTGTGTAAGATGGATGCCAAAACAACTCATGAAAGAGCATAAACAGAAGTGTTTGGGCATCTGCAAACAAAATTTGGACCAACATTCAAACGAAGGTAAAAGATTCTTTAAAAAAATTGTTACTGATGACAAGACATGGATTCATCACTAGGAGCCTGAGTGAGAATGGCAGAGTATGGAATGGAAATATCCTCAATCACCGACCAAGAAAAAGTCCGAAAGTCAACAATCTGCTGGAAAATTGATGCTGACAGTTTTCTGGGATTTTCAATGGCCAGTTTTGGAACACTATCAGGAAAAAGGTTCAGCAATCAACAGTGCTAGTTACAGTGAGATGCTCCCTGAAGAGCTGAAGCCTAAATTTAGATTAAAAGTAGAGGACTGCTCTCCATGGACATTGTGATCCACACACGACAATGCAGGACCACACACCTCTGCCCACTCAGCAAAACCTCCGCTTTGACGTCTTTAAGCATCTTCCCTACAGTCCTCATCTTGTTCCATCAGACTTTCACCTGTTTGGTTCCCTGAAAGCACCGCTTTGAGGAGGAAGATTCACCTCTGATGAAGAAGTAAAGACAGTATTGCATTTGTGGCTTGCAGCTCAGCCTAAAACATTTTTTTTTTTTTTAATAAAGGAATACAAAAGCTTGTTGACAGATAGACAAAGCATATTGGAAAGGAAATAGATAATGTTGAAAAATGATTTATTTGTCTTTTCTAAAAGTTGATTAAAATAAGTTCTACAAACAGAATGCGGATTATTTTTTACTCAACCTCATATGTAGTGGAGACAACAACATTCGTAAAATATCCTTATCATAGAATGTTCAATCATTCAAAATGAAAAGGACAACATTTACCTTAGGACCAAGTTGAAAAGGGATGGGAAAGCAAATGGAATGGAAATAGGAAGCCCAAGAAAGAAGTGGGATAATTGTTGTTGCATGGAAGAGATTACAACCATTGATAGGTAATAAAGTATATGATATGTAACAAAGTGTATGAATGTAAAACTGATGATCTTTTCTGTAAACCTTCACTCAGTTCACAGTAAAAAGTTGAAAAAAAAAATCTATTAACTGTTGCTTCAGTCTACAAGAGAGTAACCATCTAAGCAAAATTCTTTACTAAATAATAACTTGAAAACTAGTCAATTTATAAAGCAGTACTTTTCTGATGCTGGGATAAAAGCAGCTTAGAACATTGACCCCTGGAGCAATGGAAATTAACAAGGTGAACCACCCAATGTTTTTAGCTAAAGGTCATCCCCACTATTCTTGTGAACAGATGCATAGGGTGTCACCTGCCTAATTTCAGTTAAGGTATGCTTTTGGAATAAGGTTGATCTGGGTTCATATTCAAATTAAGCTGTTTATTTACTTACAATCTTTGACAAGTTGCTAAACTACTTTGAGTTTCACATATCTCAGGGAAAATGGAGATATCACCTGCCTAATTCATGTGGCGATGGACTCAAGTGTGGCAACCGCAGTGAGGTTGGCCTAGGATCGGGCAGTGTTTCATTCTGCTGTGCATAGGGTCGCTATGAGTCAGTACTGACTCGATGGCATCTAACAACAGCAACAACAATTTATGTGGCTTAATTAAGATGTTGTTTCTGTTAAGAGCAGTTGAGTCAGTTCCAACCTATAGAGACGGTGTATAGGATTTCAAACCGACCTTGCAGTCCAGTGCATGATCCTGCAGCACCACACTTGTTAAGTGCCGTGGAGTCGGTTCCGACCCATAGCAACCCTGTATAGGGTTTCCAAGAAGACGCTGGTGAGCTTGAACCTCCAACCTTGCAGTTCAAATGGCTTTGCAGCCTGCCTAGCGCATTAACCCGCAGTGCCACCCCAGCACTCCTTAATTAACATAATGCACATAAATCACTTAACTCAGTATCAGGCACTTGCAAAGTGTCAGCAAATATTGCTAATTGTTTATCCTGACATAGAAAATATCCTTCAATGGTTTCGCATCTCCTCCAGACTGTTTCACATGTTTTAGGTACAATGCTCTGTTTTTGTTTTACTTTACACATTCCATGATTCCACATAATGTTTATTTCTGAGATTATTAAGCCTCGACTACCTCTGAGGACCGTGTTCAATTTCTTTAAAGCTAGTCACTCAGTGGTATGTTATTTCTAGCCCCATTTAGGAAGAAAGACCTATGTGATTGAGCATAATATTATAGATATACTTTCGTGGTTTGCAGCAAGGTCTCAAAGTTGTCAATCATGGTCTAGTACATAAGCAAGATAGTTCTCCAGAGACATTACAGAAGGCAAATCTTTTAATATTTTATCAGCTGCCGTTGATAGGAGGTACTTCAGCTTAGTGAGTCTTTTTATTACATCCTTTCATTAATTCTTGAGGAGCTTTTATCTATGTTTATTGATTGCTAACTTTTAAATTTTTATTTAACACCGGTAAGCAGAGAGATATAATAAATAAATTTGATTAAATTTTTCAGTAGAAAATTAGTTCAAATGTGCTTGCACAAATCTAATACAGTGATCTTCTCACAGATTTCTTTGTGTGTTTGTATTTTCGCCTTTGTTATGCTAGTTCTCTGAAGATTGATACTTAGGTGAGGCAGAAGGTAAAATTACAACTAAAGAGAAGCTCCACATAGCTCATTCTTTTTTAAGGCTGTTTTCAATAGCATGATACATAAGGGCCACACAGCAAGAATCAATCATAAATCCAAAAAAGAAAAAAAAAGAAAAAGTAGCTACAAATACATATAACAGAGAATCTTTATTCGCAAAAATATCTGAACTTTGCTGAGCTTCTTCCTCCTAGAATGGAACCCCAAATAACATCTAATTGTCACAAGATAAATTTGCTAAGTGGGCGGAAAAATTTATTCAAAAGCCTATTTTAGCTTACTCACAGCCAGGAACTTGCTGATTTCAGTCTTTCCCGTTTTAGTATTCCACAAGGAGCTAAGTGAGAAACAGTTAGCAGATCTTACAAAAGTTCACTTATACACCCTCATGAAACTTAGTATGAAGTTGTCACTGTTGGAGATGCTGTGGTATACTTCAAAAGAAGGCTGAGTTAGCAGAAGTCCTAGTGTGGCACTGTGGATTAATGTGCTGGACTGCAAGGTCAGTTTGAACCATAAGGTGGGTGGTTCAAGCTCACCAGCTGCTCCTTGGAAACCCTATACAGGGTCACTATGAGTCAGAACTGACTCAAAGGCATATAGCAGCAATAACTGCAGTAATTTCCTGAGAGCCATTAATCCTATTCTGAATGGTAGTGTTTCTCAGCCCAGGAGGGGCGAAGCTGAAGGCTCTTCTTTGTGTGTTATTACTATTGTTTTGTTTGTTTTAATATGCATTCCAGGTTACTGCCAGTTTATGAAATGAGGAAACTGTGGGCTAATCCTGGCACCAGGATAACTGTTCACAGGACACAGAGAAAAGGAAGAGAAAATGAAGTGTAGATCAGCTCTGTTGTAAGTAACTTGGAAAGAAGACCCCTCACTGTGTTGATTGTTCCACACCTGCTCTGTGAGGAAGGTTATATCTACAATGACCCGGTATGAGATTAAAAGAAAAGAGTTCAAACAGTTCACTCAATCTGCTTCCAGACTCTGAGCTAATGGGGAAAAACTAGACCAATGTTAATAAATGTTCTAATACAACTAACTAATGTGAAATGATTCATTTTCTAAAAGTGTCTTTTGTCCCTATACTACTTGGAAAGTATCTGAATCTGAAGCTAGCAGTCTAGCTAAACCAGGGATTAAAGATCCTAGTTAATTCTCATTGATGTCAAAAGACCCAATTAATATATATGACATTAACCGCAGGTGGTGTGTGACTAGAAATGTATAAAGAAAAAAAAATTATTTTGTCTAAAACAACTGTTCTTAACCCTGGCTGATTCAAATCGCCTGAGGGGATTCCAAAACATCATATGCCCATTCCATGCTTCAGACCAATTTTATCAGAATCTCTGAGCTTAGACTCAGGCAACAATATTTTTAAAAGGTTCTAGATAAATAAAATGTGAAGCCAAAATTGATAACAACAATTTTAATGTATATTTTCCTTCAGCAACTATTGATCTATTTTTAGTTCTTGAAAGTTTATAAATACTTTATAAATGTTTTTAAAAAGGGTGTAAATACCATGGGGTTGTCAACTACTTTCAACTGTGAGGTTAAAGCAATGCTGATTTACATACAGTAGCTATGTGTCATACACAGACACATTCTCATATGGTCCAATTACACTTAATCCATATTGGTAAACTTAGGTAGAGATTAGTTGCTGTGGTTAGGTGCCTGCCGTCAATTCAGTACCGACTCATAACAACCTAATGGACAACAGAACAAAACACTGTCTGGTTCTGCACCCACCTCACAATTATTACTACACTACAGTCCATTGCTATTGCCACTGTGTCAATCCATCTCTTTGGGGTCTTCCTCTTTTTCACTGACTCTCCACTTTACAAGACATGATGCCCTTCTCCAGTGACTGGTACCCTCCTGATAATATGCCTGAAGTATGAGAGACAAAGTTTGGTCGTTCTGGCTACTGATGAGCATCCTGACTGTACTTACAAGACAGATTGGTTTGTTCTTCTGGCAGCCATGGTAACTTTAATATTCTCTTCCAATTCCATAACTCAAATGCATTCATTTTTCTACCATCTTCTTTATTCATTGTCCAACTTTCACAAGCTCTGGTAGCATAGTGGTCATGAATCTGGCTGCTAACCTGAAGGTCTGCAGTTCAAAACTACCAGCTGTTCCATGGGAGAAAGGTGAGGCTTTCTGCTTCCATAAAGATTTGCAGCCTCGGAAACTCTGTGCAGGGTTGCTAAGAGCCAGAACCAACTCCACGGTACTTAACAACAACCAGCAACTTTCATATGCATATGAGGTTATTGAAAATGACTTGGGTAGGTGCCCCTTAGTCCTCAAACTAACACTTGAACACTTTAAAGAGTTTGTGTGCAGCAGATTTGCCTAATGCAATGTGTCATTTGATTTCTAGACTGCTGTTTCCATGAGTATTGACAGTGGATCCAAGCATAATGAAGCTTTCACGACCTCAATCTTTTCTCCATTTATCATGATATTATTTATTGGTCCAGTAGTGAGTATTTTTGTTTTCTTTACATTAAGGTTCAGACCATAACAAAGGCCGTGATCTTTGATCTTCATCAGTAAGTATTTTAAGTCATAAATAAGCAAGTAAGGTTGTATCATCAGCATGTCACCGGTTGTTAATGAGACTTCCTCCAATCCTGATACCACATTCTTCTTCATATAATTTAGCTTCTTGAATTATTTGCTCAGTATATAAATTAAATAAGTATGGTGAAAAAATACAACCCTGGTGCACACCATTCACTGTTCCCTTGTTCTGTTTGAACAACTGCCTCTTGGCCTTGGTACAGGTTTTTTATAAGCACAATTATATAAAAAATAAGTGTTTCAGAATACTTATTCTCCTCAATGATTTTCATAGCTTGTCATGATCCACACAATTATAAGCCTTTGTTTATTTCTTACATCTTCTTTTGATGCTTTCAGCATCATTCCATATTTTTCCCAAGTTGTTGCTGTTGTTGTTAGGTACTATTGAGTCAGTACTGATTCATAGCGAGCCTAGGCACAACAGAACAAAACATTGCCCAGTTCTGGGACAACCTCAAAATTGTTGCCACCCTTGAACACATTGATGCTGCCATATTGCCAATCCATCTCGCTGAGGATCTTTCTCTTCTTTTCTGACCCTCCACCTTACTTGTTGCATCTGACAAGTGGCTAGTCTCTGTGACCTGCACAGAGAGATTAAATTTGAGTAGGAGCAATGGAAGATTAGAAATAAAGGAAGACACAAAACACAAAATGAAATAATAGTAAAGTTGGAACCAGGTGGGCCATAGCACTCTGATAGAGATACTGTGACTCAGACTTAGGTTCAACCTGTTTATTATATACACAAATCAAAGGAGGTGCTGGGGGCAGGGAAAAGAAAAACATTTGGTGTAATTGATGCATGCAGTAAGCTGGACTTTATAAGAAGAATGCAGTTGCTAGGGAAACAGAGATAAGGCAGCTAGATGGTTTTGCAGACTAAACTAAAGGCCAAGGCTAAGTATAAGGAATGATTTTGCAAATTCCTTATTCCCTGAGGCAGGCTTTGCAAGCTCCTCAGGGGGGCAGCCTAGCCTGGGAGCAGCCTGATTTTCTGGGCCAAAACTGTTCAGTTGCATTCCTTTGGCTAAACTGCCGCCAAGTCTGAGATTTTCGGTTTAGTTGCTCCCAACACTTATCAAGCATGACATCCTTCTCCAATGACTGGTCCAAAGTATGAGAGACAAAGTTTGGCCATCCTAGCCTCCAAAGAGCACACTGGCTGCACGTCGTCCAATACAGATCTGTTGATTCTTTTGGCAGCCCATGGCACTTTTAATATTTTCCTCCAACACCATAACTCAAATGCATCAGTTCTTCTACGGTCTTCCTCATTCACTGTCCAACATTCACATGCATATGAGGTTATTGAAAACACCATGGCTTGGGTCAGGCGCACTTTAGTCCTCAAGCTGACATGTTTGCTCTTCAAGACTTAAAAAAGGTCTTGTGCAGCAGATTTGCCTAATGCAATACATCATTTGATTTCTTGACTGCTGCTTCCATGAGTGTTGATAGTTGATCCAAGAAGAGTGAAGTCCTTGACAACTTCAATCTTTTCGCCGTTGATAAGAATGTTGTTTATTGGTCCAGTGGTGAGGATTTTTGTTTTCTTTACATTGAGATGCAATACATACTGAAGGCTATGGTCTTTGATCTTCATCAGTAAGTATTTTAAACCCTCTTCACTTTCATCAAGCAAAGTTGTATCATCTGTATATCACAGGTTGTTAATGAATCTTCCTCCAATCCTAATGCCACATTTTTCTTCATAGAACCCAGTTTCTTGGATTATTTGCTCAACAGACTGGTTGAATAAGTATGGTGAAAGACTACAACCCTGTCACACACCTTTGTTAATGTTACACAATTCAGTGTTCCCATGCTTTGTTTGAACAACTGCCATTAGTCCCTGTACAGATTCCTCATGAGCACAATTAAGTGTTCCAGAATAGTCATACTTCACAATGTTGTCCATAGCTTGTCATGATTCATGCAATCAAAAGCCTTTGCATAATCAATAAAGCACAGGTAAACATCTTTCTGGAATTTTCTGCTTTCAGCCAAGAGTCATCAAACATCAGCAATGGTATCCCTCATTCCACATCCTCTTCTGAATCCAGCTTGAACCTCTGGAAGTTCTCTGTCAATGTATGCTTACAGCCACTTTTGTATTACCTTTAGTAAAACTTTACTCACATGGGATATCAATGATATTGTCCCATGATTTCCACATTCTGTTGGGTCACCTCTCTTTGGAATGGGTACAAATATGGATCTCTTCCAATTAGTCAGCCAGATAGTTGTCTTCCAAATTTCTTGGCACTGATCAGACATGCAATACTGGTGATTGGAATGCAAAGGTTTGGAACAAAGAGGAATGGTCAGTAGTTGGAAAATACAGCCTTGGTGATAGAAATGATTCTGGAGATTACATGATAGAATTCTGCAAAAGCTATGATTTGTTCATTTCAAATTCCTTCTTTAGACAGCGTAAGAGAAAACTGTTGTTGTTGTTATGTGCCGTGGAGTCGGTTCTGACTCATAGCGACCCTGTACAGGGTTCCCGAGGCTGTAAATCTTTACGGGAACAGAAAGCCTCATCTTTCTCCCAAGGAACAGCTGGTAGTTTCGAACTGCTGACCTTGCGGTTCACAGCCTGATTTGTAACCACTACACTACTAGAGCTCCTTAAGAGACAACTATATACATGGAAATCACCAGGAATACATAGAAATCAAATTGACTACATCTGCAGAAAGACGATGGAAAAGCTTCATATTATCAGTCAAAACAAGGCCAGTTCAGATTGTGGAACAGACCATCTATTGCTCATATGTAAATTCAAACTGAAGCTGAGGAAAATGAAAATAAGTCCACGAGAACCAAAATATGACCTTGAATATATCCCGTCTGATTTTAGAGATCATTTGAAGAACAGATTTGATTTTTCCCATAGATTCCTTCAATATTTCAAGTCAAGGCTTAAATGTTTTCTTTAGGTCTCACAGCTTGAGCAATTCTGTGTGTTCTTTCCTTTTTTTTTTTTTTTTTCTAACTCTAGAACTTTCACATTTCATTATAATTTTTCATTTAACTTCTCAAGAAGCCCTTTGACATTTTTTATTAAGCTCTTTGCTTCCTCCATTTCTTCCATTTGCTTTAGTATCTCTACACTGAAGAGCAAGTTTCATAGTCTCTTTTGATATTCATTTTGGTCTTTTCCTTCTTTCTTTTTTTTAATGATCTTTTGCTTTCTTCCTGTATGATATTCATGATGTCATCCCACAACTCTTCTGGTGTTAGGTCATTACTGTATAATGCATCGAATCTGATCTCTAAATTCAAGTGGGATGTGTTCAAGATCAAATTTTGCCTCTAATAGACTTGTTTTAATTTTCTTCAGCTTCAACCTAAACTTGCATATGATAAATTGATGGTCTGTTCCACATTCTATCACTGACCTTGTTTTGACTGTGACATGGAGCTTTTCCACTGTCTCTTTCCTCAGATGCAATCAATTTTATTTCTATGTATTCCATCTGGTGAGTTTAATGTGTATACTTGTCTTTCATATTGTTTAAAGATATGTTTGCAATGAACAAGTCATTAGTGTTACAAAATTCTGTCAGTCCAACTCCATTATTGTTACTATCACTAAGGTCATATTTTCCAACAACTGATCCTTCCTGTTTGTTTCCAAATTTTGTATTCCAATCATCAGTAAATATCAATACATCTTGATTGGATGTGTGATCAATTTCAGACTGAAGAAGTTTGTAGAGTTCTTCGATTTCATCATCACTGAATTTAGTGATTGTTGCATAAATTTGAATAATAGTTGTATTTAACTTGCCTTCCATGTGGCATATGGATATTCCCCTATCATAGACAGCATTGTATTTCAAGTCAGATCTTGACATATTCTTTTTGATGATGAATATGAGCCATTTCTCTTCAATATGACAAACCATGTGATTGTCAGATTCAAAATGGTCAATTCCAGTCCATTTCAGTTCACTAATACCTAGGGTGTCAATGTTTATGCATTCCATTTCATTTTTTACAATGTCTTATTTTTCTAGATCTATACTTCATATTGGGAGATCCAATCAAGATGGCGGATTGGGTAGACATGCAGTGAGGAGCTCCATCAGCAACAACACAGGAATACACAGAGTCATTGTACCAAAAGGAAATGGTTAACATTAAACCATTTCAAGAGGTAGCATATGATCAAGAGCCAATGAAACTTAGGGAGGAAGTCCAAGGTGCATTGAAGGAATTGGCAAAGAACAAGGCACCAGGAATTGATGGAATAAAAATTGAAATCTTTCAAGAATGTGAGGTGGCACAGGAGGCACTCACTCATCTCTGCAAAGAAATTTGGAAGACAACTATCTGGCCAACTGATTGGAAGAGATCCATATTTGTGCCCGTTCCATAGAGAGGTGACCCAACAGAATGTGGGAAGCATCACATAATTTCTTTGATATCTCATGCGAGTAAACTTTTGTTAAAGGTAATATAGAAATGGCTACAATCATACATTGACAGAGAACTTCCAGAGGTTCAAGCCAGATTCAGAAGAGGCCATGGAATGAGGGATATCATCACTGAAGTCTGATGGATCTTGGCTGAAAGCAGAGAATAACAGAAAGATGGTTACCTGTGCTTTATTGACTATGCAAAGGCTTTTGATAGTGTGGATCATGACAAGCTATGGACAGCATTGCAAAGTATGAGTATTCTGGGACACTTAATTGTGCTCATGAGGATTCTGTACCTGGACCAAGAGGCAGTTGTTTGAACAGAACATGGGAACACTGAATGATTTAAAATTAAGAAAGGTGTGTGACAAATTTGTATTCTTTCACCATACATATTTAACCTGTATGCTGAGCAAATAATCCAAGAAGCTGGAGAACTTGGACATCTATTAAAAATTTAAGATGATAAGCAACCTAAACTTTAAGGGTAACAATTAGTTTGTTTCTTTAGATTTATGTGTAATTGACACTTTTAGAATAGGCCATCCATTCCAAACAGTTGCCTAGTGTCCTAGGAATCTGGATTGGCAGGCACTGAGCTCCTAGAGAGAGACCTGCATCATTTGTCTTCTCAGCAAAGCATATTTGGGAAAAAGACAAAACTTTAAGGGTCATTTTTATGAATATATATTAAAAAAAAAATGGTTGAAACTTCCTGGACTTCCCTGACTTCCTTTATTCCTGAGAGGCTAAAAATCCTGACACTGCCCCATTTCTTTGGAACACTCAGTCTTGTGGTCCATGTTGCTCAACTCACAAATTGTATGATTGACTAATAAATCTCTAGCATTGTTTTAACATTTTTCCACTTTTACAAATTATTCAACAATTGCCATCAAGTTAACTGCAGCTTATAATGACCTTATTATACCAGAATGAAACATTACCGTGGGTTGTACCCTGTTCATGACTGTTGGTTATGTTTGAATTCTTTGTGTTGACAATTGTGTCAGCCTCTTTTGTTGAGGTTTTCCCTCACTGATTCTCTACTTTATCAGCCATGATGTCCTTTGCTGGCTGTTGGTTTTTCATGATGATGTGTCCAAAGTAAGTAAGCCATGGTCTCACCAACATGCTTCCAAGCAGCATTTGTTTTCTATATTTTTCTAAGACTAATTTGTTTTTGTTTTTGTTTTTGTTTTTTGTCATGCACAGTGTATTTAGTATTCTTCACCAATACCACAGTACCAAGTATGTAAAGATTTTAGGTCTTCCTGACTTTTGCAAAAAGATTTTAAATCTGCTGTACTCTTGCATACTTCAGAAATCTCTGCGGGATTATTATGGGTCATCTAATCCCTGGCTATCTGATCCTGATGCCTATTAAGTTATGGCTGGTTATACCTGACGGAGCCTCAAGACTTGGCCTCAAACTAAGGTTTGAACCACCAACTTTTCAGTTAGCAGTCCAGTATTTACCCTACAGTGCCATACCAGGACCCTGCCTAGTCACCTAAAATTTTTCATCTTCAAGTCTCTGCCTTCTTCTCTTAGACACTCTTTATAATTCATGAATTCTCTGCATTCTATAATTCATGGATTATGTAAACTCTCTATAAATTGACTTCAAACCACCTACTTAAACCTTCCTCAACCACGTTTAAACTATCAACTCAGTAGTACCAGAGCCTTACTGATATAGAACTTTGTTAAGATATTTAACAAATTTTCACAGAAATCACTCAGTTGATAAACCCTCTCTGAGAGAGGAAGATAAAGAATCAATCCAATGAGGTTTGAGAAAGTATGTTCTAACGAGCAAATGCAAATGCTCTGAGTTAGTATTATGGATTAATTATTTCCCATAAAATGATATTAGGCTACCTTGAAGAATAACAAGGAAGCTGGAAGCCACCACATAGCATAGACGAACCCTGAGGAGATGATGCTGAGTGAAATTAGTCAGTTACAAAAGGACAAATATTGCATAAGACCATTATTATAAAAGCTTAAGAATAGATATCCACACCAAACGGGAAAATTTTTTTAAAAAGGATATGTTGAAGTCCTAGTCTTCATATCTGTGAAGATGACTCTAATTACAAATGAAGTTTTCTTTTGTTGTGCTAATGAGGCCACACTGGAATGATGTGGGTCCTAAACCTAATTCTTACTTAGTGGTGTCTTATAAAAAGGGAAAAAATGCACAGCGAGAGACTCAAACACCGAGAAAAGACAGATGCCATCTTTCAAAGAAGGCGGAAAGCTCTGAACCCAAGAATGCAAGCCACTAGGAAATGAAGAGACAAAAACATCCCTTGCTCTATAGTCATCACGCCAAATTTGGACCTCAAAATTCCTGGACTGTGAGAAAATACATTTCTGTTTTATGAAGAATATTTTGTGATATTCTGTATGGCAGCACTAAGAAACTGAGACTGTAGAAAAATCAGCCTATTGAAGGATCAGAATGAACCAGTTAGATCTTAGTGAGGCCACAGGACAGAGTGTTTCAAAATGGTATTGCAAAGATGATGTCAGACCATAAAGGGAGGATTAAAGGTCTGGGCAAAAAGTATAAAATAGAAAAGCAATAGGAGAAAGAGAGGTACAAACCTAAGTATCTATATTAATTAACATAGATGTATGTATGTATATGCATATTCCTTAGCTCTGTCTACTAAGAGACATGGGAGCAGTGACATCCCAACAAAAATTGTTGTTATTGTTGTTAGGTGCCATCGAGTTGGTACTGACTCATAGTGACCTTATGCACAGCAGAATGAAACACTGCCCAATCGTGGGCCAATCTCACTATCATTGCCACGCTTGAGCCCATTGATGCTGCCACTTTGCTAATCCATCTCGCTGGGAGTCATCCTCTTTGTTTCTATATATCATTCTTTAGTATTAATAGCCTTTGGAGAAATAGCTGCTGATTCCAGAGTTGGGGTAGGGAAATTATGGAATTGATTCCAGAAAAAATTTGTGACAGAAAAATAAGAATGTACTCAAAGAATGATGGGGTAATCTCTAGAGAACACAGGCATTATCTTAAGAGTCTGCCTTTGGACAAATGTGGGATAATTTGGACAATAAATGAAAAATTCTAAAGTTTAACAGAGAATGGGATCTTTACATAGTCTTAAAAAGCCACCCCATAAATTTCTTATTTATTACAAAAGTAAAATGAGTATTTTTAGAGTAGAGGAGTCTGGTAGGCATGATCTTAAACACATAATAATCAGAGATAAACCATCCAAATGAGACAAATCAATGTTATCCACCTTTTGATAGGTGCATAGCTTCACTTCTGTGATTTTTTCTTTCCAACATGTGTAAACAGAATCTAATAAATAGGAAATATCAAACAAAATTTAGATATTGATTATAAAATACTATCCTTAAGACTGGCAAATTTACAAAATCAAGAAAAATGACACTATTCAGAACTTTCTAGACTATTAATGTATGCAAAATATTGTAGAAAGGGATTCTTAAATCACTGCATATTAACAAATTATTTTAATGTTATTTTAATAGGCTTATCTTTTCATATTTGCATATTAGAATTTTTAGTAGACTACATGAAGTATTTTTTACCCTAAGTATTTTTGCTATGGTCAGTTTATCCTGCTAATGGTAACTTGAGTTGTTGCTGTGATGCCGGAAGCTATGCCACTGGTATTTTGAGTATTATTAGGGTCACCTATGGTGGACAGGTTTCAGTGGAGCTTCCAGACTAAGACAGACTAGAAAGGAGTGACTGACTACTTCTGACTAGGAAGTCAATGAAAACCTGTGAGTAGCAGCAGAGCATTGTCAGATATAGTGCCTGAAGATGAGCTGCTCACGTTGAGAAAACTCAAAACACAACTTGGGAAGTGCTACCATTTCAAAGTAAAATTGACATTAATGATATGGATGAAGCAAAGCATTGAGAACCTTCATTTGCTGATCAGGCACAACTCAAAATGAAAAGAAACAGCTGTAGACATCAGAAAGAGGAATGTACAAAGCATGAATTTAGGAAAATTGGAAGTTGTCCAAAATAAAATGAAACAAATGAATATCAATATCCTAGACATTAGTAAGTTGCCATGCACAGGTATGGGCCATTTTAAATGGAATAATCGTATCAGGAACAACAAATTAAAGAGGAATGGCATTGCATTCATTCTCAAAAAGAGCATTTCCAGATCTATCCTGAAGTCTGTGGCAGGATAATATCCATACATGAGCAAGGAAGAATAGTCAATATCACC
>NW_006408577.1:9228855-9230195 GCF_000296735.1 Chrysochloris asiatica
GAAAGAAGGGGGAAAGGCAGCAATAAAGAAATAGACTCCCGTTGACCAAATAATATAATAATAATAATAATAAAATCTGGAAAGCTGTGCTTCAGTGTTGTATCCTTTCACCATATTTATGTGGTCTGTAAAGTGAACAAATAATCTGAGAAGTTGAACTACATGAAAAATAATATAGCCTCATGATTGGAAAAAGATTCATTAACAACCTGTGATACACAGATGATATAGCCTTGCTTATTAAAAGAGAAGAGGATTTGAAGTACTTACTGATAAAGATCAATAACTACAGCCTTCAATATGGATTGTACCCAAAATAAATAAACCCAAAATCCTTACAACTGTACCAATAACAATATTATTGTTGTGGTGATGATAGTCCTTGTAGTCGATTCCAACTCATAGCAACTCTGTGTATGATTTCTGAGGCGGTAATTCTTTATGGGAGCTGAAAAATTCATCATTCTCCTGAGTAGCCACTGGTAGATTAGAACATATGACTTTGCATTTATCAGCCCAACAAGTAACACACTGCATCAAGTGGGCTCCTTAATATCATGAAAAATAGATAAAAGATTATACTTATCAAGTATTTCATTTTACTTGCAAACTGCAATGTAAATCTATACAGGGTTGCTATGAGACAGAAACTTTACATTTAGCCTTAATGACAATGACAATATAACATGGACTGCCAGAACTATCAACTTTGTCTTGGAAAAAGAACAGCCAGAATTCTCCTCAGTAACTAAGATAGGAAGACTTCTCATGTACTTTGGACGTTTCATAAGGAGGGGCCAGTCAGTCATTAGAGAAGAAGATTATGGTTTTTAAAGTAGAGGATCAACAAAACATAGGAAGGCCTTCAATGAGCTGGACTGACAGTGTGGCGGCAACAATGGACTCAACTTTAAGCAACAAATATGAGGATGCCTTGGTGTTATTATTAGGTGTCATGGAGTCCATTCTGACTTATAGAGACCCTATGCCCAAGAGAACTAAACACTGCCCGGTCCTTTGTCATCTTCACAATTGTTAGGTGTGAGCCCCTTGTGGCCGCCACTGTGTTAATCCATCTATTTTTCATAGAGCCAAGTAATGTGCCATTAGTTGTAAATAAGGTCATTATGAATCAGAACTCACTAAGGACAGCTAACCACAACAGTCATGAAGTTGAACATGGCAGCTCATTGAGAGAATAGTATTGAATTAATTACTATTTTTTGAATTTGTGGAAACAAAATACAGTTTTTAAAGTTATATATACACACAAGCCAAAACCAAAATAATTGTCCCCAAGTTAATTGCAACTTAATCCTGTAGGACAGAGTAGAACTGCC
>NW_006408577.1:9230295-9239140 GCF_000296735.1 Chrysochloris asiatica
GTAAAGATTTACACCCTCGGAAACCCTGTACAGGGTCGCTATGGGTCGGAACCGACTCAACGGCACTTAACAACAACAACAACAACCAGTAAATCCAGTGATGATGAAATTGAAGAATGCTACCAATTTCTTCCATCTAAAATTGATCAAACATCCAATCAACATGCATTGAAAATTACTGGTGATTGTAATGTGAAAGTTGGAAATAAAGAGGAAAGATCAGCAATGGAATACATGGCCTTGCTTATTGATAATGATGCGGAATGTCATGTGGTACAATTTTGCGAGACCAATGACTTATTCATTGCAAATAACTTTTCAGCAATATAAACAGTGGCTATATGTGGGCCGTACCAGATGGACTACACAGGAATCAAATTGACTTCATCTTTGGGAAAAGATGATGGAGAAACTAAGTATCATCAGCCAAAACAAGGCCAGGGAATGACTGTGGAATTGACCCACTTGCAAGTTCAAACTAAAGCTGAAGAAAATTAAAACAAGTCCATGACAGCCAAAATATGACCATAAGTATATTTCTCAAGCTAAAAGAACTGAAGAAAAAAAAAAAAAAAATCAAGCATCAACTTGCAATGTTGCAAGATTCCATTGAGTAAATACTGAATGATTCTGCAAACATCAATAGAAGATGGAAGAAATACACAGTCACTGGACCAAAAAGAGCTGGTCCATGTTCAACCATTTCAAGAGGTAACATATGACCAAGAACTAATGGTACTACTGAAAGGAAGAACTCCAAGCTGCACTGAAGGCATCGTTGAAAAACAAGACTCCAGGAATTGACAGGATACAAATTGAAATATTTCAACAAACTGATGCAGCACTAGAGACATTAACTCAGCTATGATAGGAGAAGATAGCTAATCTATCTGTCCAACCAATTGGAAGAGATCCAAATTTACGACCATTCCAAAGAAAGGTAACCCTACAAAATGTAGATATCATAGTACAATATCATTAATATCACATGCAAGTAAAAATTTGCTGAAGATAATCCCAAAATGATTATAGCAATGCATCAACATAGCTTCCAGAAATTCAAGTCAAATCCAGAAGAGTACATGGAACTGTCATTATCATGGCCAACATCAGATGGAACTTGAATAAAAGCAAAGAATACCAGAAAGGTATTTAATTGAGCTTTATTGGCTATGCAAAGACATTCAACTGTGTGAATCATAACAAAGTATGGATAGTATTGCAAATAATTGGTATTCCAGAACACTTAAGTGTGCTCATGAAATACCTGTACACAGACCAAGAGGCAGTCCTTTGAACAGAACAAGTGGATACTGAGTGGTTTAAAATCAAGGTGTGTGTCTGAGTTGTATATTTCACTATACTTATTCAATCTGTATGCTGAGCAAATAATACCAGAAACTGGATTATATGAAGAAGAACATGTCATCAGGATTGGAGGAAGGCTCATTAACTACCTGTGATATGCAGATGATACAACCTTGCTTATTGGAAGTGAAGAGGACTTGAATTACTTGCCGATGAAAACCAAAGACTTTGGTTATGTAGTATGGACTGCACCTCTATGTAAAGAAAATAAAAATGCTCACAACTGTACCAAGTAATAGTATCATGAAAAATGGGGGAAAGTTTTAAGTGGTCAAAGTCATCTTTTTACTGGGAACCACAATCATAGCTCATGGGAACAGCAATCAAGAAATCAAAAGACACTATTGAAGTGCTGCTGGTGTCTCTGAGCTATCGGTTGTCATCCTGTCACTGCAGTGATCCCTGCACTTGCTGCCACTGTGACTGAGCAAGTGACAATTCATGGCACCCTCAAGGGCCACAATGGCTCGGTGACCCAAATTGCTACCACTCCACAGTTTCTGGACATGATACTGTCCGTCTCTCAAGACCATCATCATGTGGAAGCCGACCAGGGATGAGGCCAACTACGGCATACCCCAATGTGCTCTGCGTAGTCACTCTCACTTTGTTAGTGATGTGGTCATCTCCTCTGATGGCCAGTTTGCTCTCTTCGGTTCCTGGGATGGAACGCTACGCCTCTAAAATCTCACAACTGACAACACCACACGCTGATTTGTAGGCCAAACCAAGGAAGTGCTGAGTGTTGCATTCTCCTCTGACAACCAGCAGATTTTGCCTGGTCCTGAGATAAAACCATCCAACTGTGGAATACTCTGGGTGTCTGCAAGTACACTGTCCAGGATGAAAGCCACTCCGAGTGAGTGTCTTGTTTTCGTTTTTTACCCAACAGCAGCAAACCTATCATTATCTTCTGTGGCTAGGACAAATTGGTCAAGGTATGGAACCTGGTTAACTGCAAGCTGAAAAACCAACCACATTGGCCACACAGGGTATCTGAACACTGTGGACTGTCTCTCCAGATGGTTCCCTATGTGCTTCCAGAGCCAAGGATGCCCTGGGACCTCAATGGTGGCAAGAACCTCTATACCCCAGATGGTGGGGACATCATCAATGCCCTGTGCTTCAGCTCCAACCACTACTGTCTCTGTGCTGCCATGGGCCCTAACATCAAAGTCTGGGACTTGGAGAGCAAGAGCATTGTGATGAACTGAAGCGGGAAGTTATCAGCACAAAAAGCAAGGCAGAGCCTCCCTAGTGCACCTCTGGCCTGGTCAGCTGATGGCCAGACCCTGTTTGCTGGCTACACAGATAACCTGATGTATGTGTGGCAAGTGACCATTGGCACTCAGTAGAAATTTATGGCAAAGTTTTAGACATTAATAAAGGGGCTCTTCTTTTAAAAAAAAAAAAAAAAAAAAGACATTATTGCATTGGGCAAATCTGCTGAAAAAAAAGCTCTATAAAGTGTTAAAAATCAAAGGTGTCATATTGTGGACTAAGGTACTCCTGACCTTGGTATTCTCATTCTCCTCATATGCATGTGAATGTTGGAATAAGGAAGGCATTCAAATAATTAATGCATTTTAATTATGGTGTTGGAGACGAATATTTAAAGTATCAAGGACTGCCTGAAGAAGAAACAAATCTGTCTTGAAAGAAGTACAGCCAGAATGTGCTTTAGAAGCAAGGATGGAGAGATTTTGTTTCCTGTACTTTGAACATGTTGTTAAGAGGAACTAGTCCTTAGAGAAGGCTATCTTGTTTGGTATAGTGGAGAGACAGTGAAAACAGGAAGACCCTCAAGGAGACGGATTAGTACAGTGATGGAAGGTACAATGGTCTCAAATAGAACAACAATCATTAGGAAAGTGCTAGACTGCTTATTGTTTTGGTTTGTTGTGAACAGGGTTGCTATGAGTCAGAACCAACTAAGTGGCACCTAACAATAACACAACAAATTACATGACCATAATATATCAATAATCAAAGTTCATTGTGATTTGCTTTGTTTTGGGAAAAAAAAGTATACTATGAAGATGGAATATTGGCATTATTATATTGATAATCTATTATTACCAATAATCATAATTTAGATATTGTTGTCATGTAGCTAAAATATTCTCTTTAAAAACAGTAAAATTTTCATCTCAGTAGTACCTAAACCACAGTTGTATTATTATCTTTGAATTTTTATTATCACTAATTCAATCTTTTAGAGATTATTATCATCAAAAATAATTTTTAAACCAGTTATAATTAGTAATTTGAACTTTTATGTTGTTGCTATTAAGTGCTGTGGAGTCAGTACTGACTCATAGTGACCCTGTATAGGGTTTATGAGGAGCAGCTGGTGAATTTGAACCACTGACACTGCAGTTCAAACCCACCTTCTGGTCCAGTGTATTATCTCACAGTACCATATCAGAACTCCAACTTGAACTTTAGTCAATTGAAAAGCAAGACAATAACTGCTAACAACAGCAGTGCCTTGAACTTGTACTTTGCCAGTCCATTTGAATTATTCCCAAAGGGTTCAATGGCTTTTTAACCCAAAATAGGATTTATAGCCTTCATCAATTCTGTTACATTTTTCTTACATTATGTGGTTAAAAAGTGAGGACTGTTTTCAAAATGATAAATGATATGAGAGCATGAGCAATTATTTGTCATCATCTAAGATAAGCTGCTAGAATTCAATGTCTTCACTCGGGCTCTACTAGACCATATATAACCTTTTTGGGTTGTCTTATACAGCACCTAAAAGCATTTTAGCCCTCTGGTTCAGGCAGCCTATATGTCAAGCAGAAAAAATAAAACCACCATTCTCAGGTTTGTGTTTCCCTGGAGGAAGAAAACAGTTTGATGCAATTTGTCAAAAGCCAGAGTGGTACTTTAATGGACAATTTACTTTAACTGGCTGTAGTTATTGCAAAACAAAGGCACCAAGCCTTAGATTAAAAGAAAGAAAAAAAAAAATCCTTTCCTATTGACTTTACTCAGATAGATTTAATTCCCTAAGATTAACTAAGGGTATCTAACCTTTCATACGCCTCATCCATCTAAAAGTAATAAAAATAACAGCAAAATATTTTGAGTATCTTGAGTTTCTTCATCTCTAATATGTGAAATACAATCAGTTGCTTAAGTCTGGCAGTCTGATCAGAAACCAAAGATAGAGAATGATAAAAAATGGCAAGTAACTAAAAATAAAAAATATAAAATATATTCTCTCCAAACTCAAAGAAGTTTTACAGTTCTTAAGTAGAAGCTTCAAACAATCTTAAAATGTTATTAATAGTATCTGTGTATATGTATGTGAATATATATGAACATTTTGTGCCATGATGAAATGATCAAATAAACAAAAGGTAAATTAAAACAAATTTTGACATGTAAAAATTTAGAAACATTCTGATATTACCTCAAATGCTACCTGTAAATTACTTTGTTATTGTTAGTGAAATTATCAAATAAACAAAGATAAATTGAAAGCAAATTTTGATATACAAAATTTAAAAATATTCTGAAGTTACCTTAAATGCTATCTGTAACTCACTTTGTTGTTGTTAATGTAGTCAAGTAGATTTCAATTCAGAGCAACCCTGTACAGAGTTTCTGAGGATCAGCTGGTGGGTTTGATCTTGTGGTTTGCCATCCAGTGCGTATCCTACATTACCACACCAATCGCCATAGCCTAGAGACTATTAGGATAAATTTCATATTTTGTCAGTTGGAATTGACTTGAGAGACTAACAGAAATTTTCCAGTCACTATTAACTCCATGCTAATATTTGAAAGAGTTGAGGTTTTATTGAAAGTAGTACCAGTAGTTATCTCTCTGCTCCTGACTCCTTGGTTAAAAGATTAACCCCCAACTGGCAGCAGGCAAGAAGTGCTGAGCATGGAGTCTGCTTGTCTGAAACTGACCATGGTCACCCATATTCAGTTACTGCAGGAAGCATTGATGCTAGAAAAATATCCAGATATCCCCAGAGACACTGGGAACAAGAAAAACTTCAGTGGTTTAAACAGCAAACTGATATATTAGCTTATAACATTGTAAATTTTCTGTCTGTCATTCTATGCTTATCTCTCCATATACAGCATACAAAATAAACATTTATGAAGACCTGAGCAAGAAAGAAAGAACCCTAGTAGCACTGTGGGTTAAGTGCTGTGCTGCTAACTGCAAGCTTTGCAGTTTGAATCCACCAGTGACTTAGAAAAATATGAAGTTTTTTGCTCTCATACAAGCGAAGTCTTAGAACCACTATGAGGCAATTCTACTTATTCTTATAGGGTCTC
The DNA here is from genome assembly GCF_000296735.1 of Chrysochloris asiatica. Lineage (NCBI taxonomy): Eukaryota > Metazoa > Chordata > Mammalia > Afrosoricida > Chrysochloridae > Chrysochloris > Chrysochloris asiatica. The sequence continues at coordinate 9,235,972 of NW_006408577.1, forward strand.
TGGGCCAGAATACTCTCAACAGTAATAGGTTTGGGAGATTTTTTGTGTGGGAATTATAGGAGACCTAACCAGAAGAAAAGTTCAGGAGACACAAATCAACATTAACATTCTCTATTTCAGTCTCTGTGAATTCTTCATTGCTTGCAACAACCTGCTAAGAAGTTGACTAGACTTGACAGGTTAATGTTACCACATATGACCATTGTTTGCATATTTTTCCAGTAAAATGAATGCACGCTTAGCTTTTATAGTTATATATGGAATAATATTAACAAGCTATTTAATGAAGTATTCAGAAAGCAAAAAAATTATATTAATGGACAACTTCTATATGCCCTAAATAACAATGACTAAAAAATGCTTTCATAGTTTTATTTTTATATGCATATTGCAGAGAAATGAATGCCCAGACAGCTTCAGTTTCAAAATAAAATTTTTCTTTATGTGGAATTCTATGAAGCAATAAAATATAATGAATGAATGATATGCAAAACAACATGGATGAACCTCAAAATCATTATGCTCAGTGAAATTAACTCAGATGAAAAGTGTCCATACTGATTAATTGCATATATTTAAAGGTCCAGAATAAGTGTAGGGAAGGAAAGGAAGGATCAAGTGGGAGGAAATTTTGAGAGTTCATTATTTTGATTATGATTATGGTTTTACAAGTATATATATATATATATATATACATATATATATATATATATATACATATATATCAAAATCAAATAATACACTTTAAATATAGGCAGTATATTGTATATAAATTATCTCTCAATAGAAATTTTGTTTAAAAAAAGAAAGCTTTCTAAAAACTGTTGAATCACTTAAATGTTGAATTACTTAAATATCATGCATAATACTGTATTCTGTATTTTTAATCATTATAATTAATGAAACGAAATATATACTTCTAAGACTAACTGTAAGGAGCTCTGGTAGCGTCATGGTTATGAATCGGGCTGTGAACCTCAAGGTCAGCAGTTTGAAAATACCAGCTGTTCTGCGGGAGAAAGATGAGGCTTACTGCTCCAGTAAAGATTTACAGCCTCGGAAACCCTGTACAGGGTCCCTATGAGTCGGAACCGACTCCACGGCACATAACAACAACAACAAACACTAACTGTTAATGGTTTATGAAAACAGATTTGACTTTGTGTTTTAAACTAACGTAAAATTCAAATGCGCACATATATCTTTTTTAAGTGCAAAATACTAAAACTGTAAAAAAAAAAAATTACATTCTAAAGCACAAAATTCAAAAATACAGTGATGATTTTTTCTTTGGGGCATCAGCATGATACTCTATGAAGATTTTAATTTCTATTATATTTTCTTAAGGTCTGAGGTTATATGATTTTCGTTTAAATAGCATGCCTTACCATCATAATGAATGATGATACAAACACCCTCAAAATTGCTACTGGATAATTTCCTTTTCCCCTATATGTAAACAGGTAAACAATTGAAAAAATATGCTGATGACTGGTTTTTAATTTTAAGGGAATATAGAACACAGATTTATTTTTATATGTGTGTGCATGCTACAATGACAAAATAAAATACCTTGTTGACTCATTTTTCTCTTAGATTTTTCATTAGCCTGTCAAAGGTTTTCTATTTGAGACACAAAGCCTATTTTGTTACAATTATTAGAAAGAGATACTTCCCAAGTCCTGTGCAATGCTTTATCAGATGTTTTATACTGGGAAAATAATCAATGCTGCTAATACAGCATTTATATGGAGCCTTTTTCCATTATATCTCAACTGATAAATTACTTAGAATTGTGTTTCACTAAATGTATTTTCCAGTAGTTCCTTTTACCCAGTTCTGGCTGCCTATTTCCTAAAGACATTTCATTGATCTTTACCCCCTTTTAAGCATATGATAATTTTTTTATGTTTGTCATTATTTTTGTTTTTTAGATTTTTTTTAAAATTAAAAAGAAATAAGCTTACTTACAAAAGTATATAATTAAATAAAATTATTTATCCAGTAGCTTTTTATACAAATTAACTGCAAGTATTTCTTCTCTTCTGCTATATCTTAAAGTAATTAAGTATGCAAGCTCTATAATTATATTGTCTAAGATGTGTCATCTTCATGCAAGTAAGGCTGGCATATTTTCTTGTTTTGGACTCTGACATCGTTCTCTGTAAATTCTGTAGCCCCTTGAAGCAAAATTTGTGTCTTTTCTTTGTTTTTAGTTTTGCCGATTCTTTTTCCTGTTTTAAAAAACAGTGCATGATCATTGTGTAAAATATAGAGAAAAGCAAAGATGGAAAGACACATTATTGACAATACAAGTCATTATTATTATACTCATATATTCTCCCATTTGGAGGCCTGGTGTGGTGCTGTAGGATAAGCACTGGACTGCTAACCACAAGGATAACTGTTCAAACCCACCAACTCCATAGAAGCCCTTTATAAGGTCGCTATGAGTCAGAACAGATTCAATAGCACAATAATTCACACACAGGTCATTTATTTATGCATATATTATTGTTGTTGTATGTTTTCAAGTCAGTTCCAAATCACAGTGACCTTATATGACAGACTAAAAAACGTTCCTTAGGGTTTCCTATACTGTTAACTTTTAGGAACAAAGGGCATAATATTATGTGGTTCTGTGGGTTAATGCTCTGGACTGCAAAGTCAGTTTGAACTGCAAGGCCAGTGATTCAAGCTCACCAGTCCACCTCAGAAACCCTATACCAGGTGTCGGTGATTTGGAACTGATCCCATGGCACATCACAACAACACCAACATTTGTGTTTTATATTTTCCTTTTTTACTGAGCAGTGTGTCATGAACAGTTTACTACCCACAAACTATTATTTTACACCATAATTTTAATGCCTGTGTAGTATTCCAATGTGGAAGTGATTGAAAATATATAATGTACTTAAGCAATTTCCTTTTCAAATATCTCACATATGTAGTTACATGAGAGTGCATCAGTGACTATATTGTTAAGAGAAATTTCCAAAAGTTAAATTCCTAGATCAAAAGGTAGATCTAAGTTTAAACTTTTTAAATCACATTGACAAAATTCTCTGCATAAAAGTAATACCAAATGGAATCCTCAGCCCCATCCAGAACTTCTGAGGTGGGACATTCCCACTTGTAAGGACAAGCAGACCAGCCTGGAGCAGCT
>NW_006408577.1:9243735-9246784 GCF_000296735.1 Chrysochloris asiatica
TGGTATGTTTGAACCACAGACCTTATGGCTAGTAATCCAGTGCTTATCCTACAGTGCCATAGCAGGATTCTAGAAACTCATTAGAATTTATATATTTACATATCAAATATTCTTGTAATAAATCTGAGGAAAATTACTTCCAATTTTTTTTTTTCTTTTTCTTTTGTTTTTAGGATGTATCACAGCCAGGAAGCCAATAAAAGAAAATACAAACAAAAATATGCCTAATTTTTTTTACAGTTGTTTTAGAATTTCAATATCTTGTCCATAATTCTTTTTCTTAAGATAACATTTGAGAACAGAAGAGGACCCCTCTATCTGTTTAAAAAGTTCAACTTAATTGATCTTTTGGAAACACTAAGAAAAATGGTGCCTTTATCACCTTGATAAAAAATTCATAACGTTTTTACTCATTTTGTCAAGAAATATCAGACAGTAAGTTGCAGATAATTGTTTATCCTGGATTTGTTTGGAAAACTAAATATTAATATTATAAGTCATATATTAAAATATATGTTCTAATGGTGATTCTTTTTTTGTAGTTGTTGTTTGTGGTATCATTACCAAAAATAAGCATGTCAATAAAGTAGTTCAGAAATATTTAGCTAAGAGGTAATTAGATTATTTTTCCAAACAGAACCTTTTTCTACATATAAGCCCAATATGTGTTAGAAAATAGACTGTCAAAAAGCAATTTTTTAAAAAAGAGATATTTTATAAAAGAAAAAACAATCAGCACATTTTCTTGCATATTCAGCTATATTTCCTCCTTCTTGGGACAATGCTTATCCAATATTGCATTAACATATTGAAATAGCATGTAACAGAATCATGGATGGGAGGAAAGCACTTATTCCTTCCTCTTACTGATAGACTTTTTAAAATCACCTAACTCTTAAATTTATGACCTACAGTGCAGCAAGTCCTTTTCCAAATAAAACATTTCTAAATCATTTTCATTGACACTGATGAAAACAAAAGCAGCAGCCAAAAGATCTCTACAAATTTTCTGACAAACTATTTTAGTCCGGCTTTCCAGTCAAATAAATATCAAAATAGGAACCTTTGTTAGGAACACCACAGTATTGTAAGAAACAAAATTGCTCTTAAAACTGAAGCTAAAGGCCTTTAGCAGAAAAATTGGGGTCAGGTCCTTTAGCATGTACCGGATAAATCCAGAATCCGTTTAATATGTTCTGTGGTCTCAAAGTAAAAAATAATTGATATTTGATCAATGATGGTGTTGAAAGCACAAAGGTTTTCAGGCATTCACAGCAGTAAACCAATATATGATAAAGTTTTAAACTTATTGGGTGTAACAAATGACAACAAACATAATGAAAATCATGTGATAGTAGCTAAAGAGTTTGAGCTGAACGTGAAATTTATAATAAAGGAATCAAATGACATATTTAACGCAGGATAAGCACTCAACCACAGGGTCAGACTGAACTACAAGGTCAACATTTCAAACTCACTAGCCATGCCTGAAAATCCTATACAGGGTCACTGTAAGTCAGAACCCACTCGATGGCACTTAACAACAACAAGAAAGAGTTTGAGCAGAACAAGAAATTTATAATAAAGGAAACAAATGGCACATTTAATGTCAGTGCTAACTCTATTTCTCAGTGGATAATGGCTATAAAATAGTGCATAACTGTTGGGTGCCCCCATTTAATCCTACACGTGATTTTCTATAAAATAGGACATTCATTTTTACAACTTAATTTTTTGGGATTCTGTATTAGGGCTGAAAAGGGCTTAAGTCAGTACTCACAAAATAAGAATATGTTTCAACCCTGGCACACACTTTTCCTGATTTTAAACCACTCTGTATTAACTTGTTCCATTAGAATTACTGCCTCTTGATCTATATATATAAGAGCACAAGTAAGTGTTCAAAAATACCCATTCTTCACAATGTTATCCATAGTTTGTTATAATCCCCAAAGTCTAAAGCCTTAATATAGTCAATGAAGCACAAGTAAATATCTTTCTGTTATTCTCTGCTTTTAATGTCAAGATCCATCTGACATCAGCAACAATATCCCTCATTCTATGTTGCCTTCTGAAGCTGACTTGCGTTTCTGGCAGTTTCCTGTCAATGTTCTGTTGCAACCATTTTTGAACTATCGTCATAAAAATTTTACTTGCATGTAATATTAATGAAAATGTTCAATGATTTCAATATTCCACTGGGTCACCTTTTTTTGAAATGGGCACATATATAGATAGATCTTTTCCAATCAATTGGCTAGGTAAACTCTCTTCCAAATTTCTTGGCATAGAATAGAAACATTTCTATTTGTATCCCTTTAATACCTGGAACCTTTTTAAAGCCAATCCCTTCAGTGCAACATGGATGTCTTCCTTCAGTACCATCAGTTCTTGATCATATGCTACCTCTTAAAATGGTTAAGAATCAAACAATTGTCATTGGTAAATCTTTTTTGGTGTTTCATGCATCCAAATATTTTGCCCATATTGCTTTGTTGTGTATTGTTGAGTCAGTTCCAACTCACAACAATACTGTATAACATTTCTGAGATTCTAAATCTCTATAGGAGCAGAAACTCTCATCTTCAATCGAGTGGTAATTGAATTCAAACCTATGGCCATGAAGTTAACAGCCCAACATGAAACTCACCATGCCATCATGGCTCCCATTTACCCATCGTTCTTTTCAATATTGTAACCCAAAGCTTGAATTTTTTCTTCAGTTTTTACCTTGAGAAATGTGGAATGTGTGTTTCCTTTTGGTTTTCCAACTCCAGGTATTTGCATGTTTCATTATAATACTTGACTTTGTTCTCTCAAACTGTTCTTTGAATTTTTCTGTTTATCTCTTTTACTTTTTCATTTCTTCCATTCACTTTACATTTTCTACACTCCATAGCAAATTTCAGAGTCTCTTCTGACATCTTTCCTTTCTTTCCTGTCTTTAATGACCTGCTAAAAGTACATGGATGATATTCTTGGTGTCAGCCTACAATTCTTCTATTCCTCTGTCATTAGTGCCTAATGCATCAAATATGTTCTTGAGATG
>NW_006408577.1:9247511-9248325 GCF_000296735.1 Chrysochloris asiatica
CTACTACAAGGACAAGCAAGTTGTTTGCTGGTGAGCCACCAAGGCAAGCAATCAAGTCTCTTCAGGACAACCCTATCTCCAAGACTGAAGCAAAAAGGGACCACATGAGAAGCCATAAAAGCTTGCTGGCAACCACATTGGTTTACTGGTGAGTGGAAGTAGGGGAAAGGCAACAATGAAGAAATGGACTGAGTCCAAACATGTTCCCATAGACATCCGTTGACCTAGAGATGATAGAGAGAAGAGGAAGAGCTGTTTGGTCTAAAGTATGATGGGACCTGGAGTCTCCTGAGCCCATGGACAAGGACATAGCCATGGAGGGCTAGAGCTGAGAGTGGAGCATCTTGCTGATATGAAGTGACAGGAGATGTGCAAGAATGCCCAAACTTGCAGATGGTACCCTTTTAACCTAGCTTTGATGGCATAAAGTTCACTACTCAACAAAAAGATGATAAAAAACATTTGATAAAGGAAATAAATGTAAACTGCTACAATTTGAATTTGACCTATACCTATGGATGTAGTAGCTCAAAATACCAATTGAGAGGGAAGAAATCTTCATCTTACCCACTCTATATGCAGTGGTGATAGGGATGGGAAACTTAGACATTGGCTACCTTAAAAGGAGGGTGAGGGGGGCTATAAAGGCACAAAGTGACTGGCTTACAAGTTTTCAAGAGGGAGTTTAGTTTAGTTTCAGAGTGTGTTGGGGAAGGTAGAATTCCACTGAATAGTTTTCATCTTTTCCAGATAGGTCTGGTGAAAGGAGATGGGGATAAGATTCTTATGATTCAATAGTGAGTAGTTGTTATCA
>NW_006408577.1:9248425-9251962 GCF_000296735.1 Chrysochloris asiatica
TGTTTTCCAAATACTAATACTTCCTCTTTGTTTCCAACTTTTGTATTCTATTAGTAGTAATTATCAACATATCTTGATTTCATGTTGGGTCCATTTCAGGCTGAGGAAGTTGGTAGAATTCTTGTCATCACATACTTTTGTGGTTGTTTGGTAAATTTGAATGATAGTAATATTAACTGCTCTTAAAAGCTTATGGATATTATCCTATCACAGAATGCACTGTACTTCAAGATGGATCCTGAAATGCTTTTTTAAAGATGAATGTGGCACCATTCTTCTTTAGTTTCTCTTTCCTGGTATAGAAAACCACATTATTGTCTGATTTTAAATCGCCATTTCCAGTCTATTTCTGCTCATTCCATTTCATTTTTGATGATGTCCAGTTTTCCTATATTCATACTTCTTAAAATCAGTGTTATGATTATTGATGTCTGTTTTCAGCTGTTCCTTCTCATTTTGAATTGTGTACCAACAGCAAATGAAGGTCTCTAAAGTGTTCCTTCATCTACTTCATTAATGTCAACTCTACTTTGATGAGGCAGCTCTTCCCCAGTTATATTTGAGTGCCTTCCAAATTGAGAGGCTCATCTTCTGGAACAATGTTCTTCTTCTATTCATAAGGTACCCTTATATTCATACGGCACTTGGCTTTGTAAGAGTATTTTCAGATAGCTTGAGGTAACTCAGATGTCTGTTTGAAGTATATTTTGCTTACCAGAACATAGGTCTAATTCATTTTACATATTTTTAGGTTATAAAAATAGTTTATCTAGAAAATGTTGGAGAAAATAATACCTATGCTGAGAAAAGACAAGAGAGGAGTTCTTTCTACAATACTTACCCAGAGATAGTCACTCTTATATTTCAGTATTTCCCATCACACATTAAATACTTTTCCAATTAGTGTCTTAATTTAGGGAGAAAAAAAAAGCTATGCAGAAATGCTAATAGTAAATAAGTATATCTGCTTTTCAATTTATCTTCTCCATTTACTCTACTACATTGTTGTTGCTAGTTGCCATTTAGTTGATTCTAACTTTAATGCACTGTGTCCTCTAAAAGGAGAATCTTTATCAACTTCCCGATAAATCTTTTTCTTTTCTTCCTGGCTCAGTTGTGTGTTAGGTATAATTGGTAGTTCTCATTGTGCTTACATTTATAACATTAAACAGCGTACTTGGTCTCTTGTTTCATCACCTTTAAATTTATATTCTGGCTCTACATATTTTGAATGATTAAATTAAGTAGACTACTGGATTGTACACAAAGTGCATGTTATACATGCTCTTGTGGGAATGGCAAACTGCTTAACCCTTGCATGTAATTATTCTATGCATGCTATGCACACTATATTCGTGAGTGCATTATTTATGATGTGGGTATGTTATATGTGGGAAAATGTGGTACCTAAACTTTATTTATCTTTCAACAAACTGATGAAGCACTGGAGGCACTCACTCATCTATGCCAAGAAATTTGGAAGATAGTTACCTGGCCAACTGATTGGAAGACATCCATATTTGTGCCTATTCCAAAGAAGGTGACTAAACAGAATATGAAAATCATCAGATATTATTGTTTATTTCACATACAAGTAAAATTTTTCAAAAGAAAGCTCAAAAATGACTGCAACAGCATATTGACAGAGGTTTAAGCTAGATTCAGATAAGGACATGGAATACAGGATATCATTGTTGACATCAGCTAGAACTTAGCTGAAAGCAGAGAATACTAGAAAGATTTTTAACTATTCAAAAGTTTTAAATTGTGTAGATCATAACAAGCTATGGATAACATTATGAAAAATGGGTATTCCAGAATGCTTAATTACACTCATGAGGAACCAGTATACAGACCAAGAGGCATTCATTCAAACAGAACAGGAGGATAAGGAAGGTGTGTGCCAGGGTCGTGTTATTTCACCATACTTATTTAACCTGATTATACAAGAAGCTGAATTATATAAAGAATAATGTGTCATCAGGATGGGAGGAAGACTCATTAACAACCTGTGATATACAGATGATACAACCTTGATTGCTACAATGAAGAAGACTTAAAATACATACTGACGAAGATCAAGTTCCACAGCCTTCATATGGATTGCACATCAATGTAAAGAAAACAAAAATCTTCACCACTGAACTAAATAAATAGTATCATGGAAATATAAAAATATTGAAGTTGTCAAGAGCTGCATTTTTCTTGGATCCACAAGCAACACTCATGGAAGCAGCAGTCAAAAATCAAGTGACATATTGCATTGATCAAATCTGCTGCACAAGACCTCTTTAAAGTGTTCAAGTGCAAAGATGTCAGTTTGAAGGACAAAGGTGTGCTTAACTCAAGTCACTGCATTTTCAATACCCTCATATGTATTGAAAAGTATGTGTATTGAGAAGCATATTATGTATGGTAAAGTGGAGGGTCAGAGAAAAAGAGAACAACCCCCAGAGAGATGGATTGGCAAAGTGGAAGCATCAATGAGCTCAAGTGTGGCAACAATTGAGAGATTGGCTCAGGATAGGGCAGTGATTCATTCTGTTGTGCATAGGGTGGCTAAGAGTCAGTACCAACTCGGTGGAACCTAACAACAACATATATATGTGAAAGTAGGATAATGAATAAGGAAGACAATAGAAGAATTGATGCATTTGAATTATGACACTGGGAAAAACTATTAAAAGGACCAAATGAACAAACAAATATGGTTGAAAGAAGTTTAGCTAGAATGTTCCTTAGAAGCCAGGATGGTAAGACTTCGTCTCTCATATCTTGTACATCTCATCAAGAGGGACCAGTCCTTGAAGAAGGTCATCTTGCTTGGCAAAGTGGAGGGACAGTGGAAGCAGGAAAACCTCCAATGAGATGGATTGACACAATGGCACTAGCAATGGGTTCAATAGGATGGCACAGGACCTGTACGTGTTTAGTTCTGTAGTGCATGGGGTTGCTATGAGTGAAGTAACTCAATAGCAACTAATAACAAAACTGTGTCTATTTCTATTTGTCCCCTTAAGACTTAGGTCAGTTATACTACTAATTTGGTTCTGAAATTGTCTTTAGTGTATTAGCTATAAAGAGATTCCATAATTTTAAAACTAATTAAGCAGTCACTATAATACTGTGAATAATATCCACTGTGGAAGCAAATAGTGTAATTGGATCCAGAGAAAGGGAAATTTTGTGCATGTCACTAAATCCTAGACTCTTGCTGCTCTATGGCAAATGCTTCAAAGCATTAAGGTTATGTGGGCACACAATGAATTATTTTAATTCTTTTCACTTCTTTCAGATCATACCCAGGTCCTTCTTATTGTTGTATGTTATGGCCTGCTTTTCATTGTTGTGAAACAAATTATAGATCTTCAATAATTTTCCCTCAGAACTTTGATTTTTCTAACCTAGTATGTATCAGGAATTGATGGAATAAAAATTGAAATCTTTCAAGAAAGTGAGGCTGCACAGGAGGCACTCACTCATCTCTGCCAAGAAATTTGGAAGACAACTATCTGGCCGACTGATTGGAAGAGATCA
>NW_006408577.1:9261007-9261897 GCF_000296735.1 Chrysochloris asiatica
GTATAGGGTTTCCAAGTTGCAGCTGGTGAGTTTAAACCACCTACCTTGCAGTTCAAACCGACCTTGCAGTCCAGTACATTAGTCCACAGTGCCACATCAGGACTCCAGCCTAAGGATTAGTGAGCTGAAATGGACTGACTTTGGCCATTTTTAACCTGACAATCATATAGTTTATGATGCCAGGAATGTCAACCTGAAAAGGAATGGTGTTCCAGTCATCATTAAAAAAAAAAAAAAAAGTTTGAAGATCTTTCTTGAAGTAAAATGCTGTCTGTGAGAAGATAATATCCATACACCTACAAGGAAGACCAATTAGTTTCATTATTATTCAAATCTACACACCAACCACTAAAGCCAGTCATATGAAACTGAAGAATTGTTATCAACTTCTATAGCCTGAAATTAATCAAATATGCAATTAGAATGTACGGATAGTTACTGGTGACTGAATGCCAAAGTTAAAAACAAAGAGAAAGGAAAATATGGCTTTGCTAATACAAACAATGTTAGAGATCACATCTTAGAAATTTACAAGAACAGCAGCTTATTGCAAATACCCTTTTCACCATATGAAAGGCAACTACACATCTGAACCTCACCAGATGGAAAACAGTAATCAAACTGACTACATCTGTGGGAAGAAACTATGGAGATGCTCATTATCACCACCACCACAAGGCCAAGAGCAGACTAATCATTAGATTACAGAACATTAGCTGATAGAGCAGACTATCAATTGCTCATATGTAAGTTCATGCTGAAGCTGAAGAAAATGAAAACTAGTCCATGAGAGCCAACATATGACCTTAAATAGATCCCTCCTGAATGCAGAAACCACCTCAAGAACTGATTTGATTCATTGCACATTAATGACAGAAGAACAGAAGAGT
>NW_006408577.1:9262651-9264094 GCF_000296735.1 Chrysochloris asiatica
AAATATTGAATGATAAACAAAGCATCAGAAGAAGATGGAAGGAGTACACAAAGTTACTGTATACCAAAAAGAAATGTTGATATTTTGCTATTAAAGAGTGAGCATATGACCAAGAACCAATGGTAATGTAGGAAGAACTCTAAGTTGGACTGAAGGTTTTGGCAAAAAACAAAACTCCAGGAATTGACAGAACACAAATTGAAATCTGTCAATAAACGGATGATGCTTACGCACCTATGCCAAGAAATTTGGAAGATGGTTACCTGAGCAACCAATTGGAAGTGATTCATATTTGTACCCTTCAAAGAGAGGTGTCCCAATGGAATGTGGAAAACATTGAACTATATTCATATCATTAATACCACATGCAAGTACAATTTTGCTGAAGAAATTAAAAAACAATTGCAACAGTACACAAACAGGGAACTACCAGAACTTCAAGCCTGATTCAGAAGAGCATATGGAACAAATGATATTATTGCTGACATCAAATGGATAGTCTCTGAAATGATAGAATATCAAAAAGATGTTTCCTTGTATTTTATTAACAATACAAAGGCTATTTACAGAACAAAGTGATGCAGAATCACTCAAAATCAGGAAAGGTCTATGCCAGGATTGTATCCCTTCACCATACTTTTCAATCTGAATGCTTAACAAATACTCTGATAAACTGAACTATATGAAGAAGAATGTAGCATCAAGATTAAAGGAAGTCTTATTAACAAACTGTGATATGCAGATTGCAGACATAACTGTGGCAGTGGAAAGCCAAGAGGACTTAAACTATTCAATGATGAAGATCGAAGATGACAGCTCTCAGTATGAATTGCGCCTCAATGTGAATAAAACAAAAATCCTCATAACTGGACAATAAATAATAACTCATGATAAACAGAGAAAAGATTGAAGTTGCCAATGACTTCCTTTTGCTTGAATCCACAATCAACACTCATGGAAGCAGCAGTCAAGAAATCAGAGATGTATTGCATTAGGCAGATCTGCTGCAAAATACCTCATTGAAGTATTCAAGAATAAAGATATCAGTTGGAGGACTAAGGTATGCTTGACCCAAGCCATGGTATTTTTAAAAAATATTTTATTGTGAATTATGTGATAGTTTACATGGGAGAACATTAGTTTTACATTCGTTCTATTGTATATTGTTTCATTGCCATGGTTACAATCCCCTCCATGCGTCATAAACCAACCAAAGGGTATACACTACAAGCCTGCCCCTCGGTCGTCAGCACACAGCCCCTCTCCCTCTCTGTGTCTAAACTCCCCAGCTGCTTCATCTCTCCACATCATCATCTCTGCCTCCATCTCTGCAAGCCATGGTATTTTTAGTCATCTCACACACATGTAAAAGATGCATAATGAATAAGAAGAATTGATACATTTGAATTATGGTGTTGGCAAAGAATATTTAAATGCCATGGA
>NW_006408577.1:9264194-9264916 GCF_000296735.1 Chrysochloris asiatica
TCCTGGTGCCTTGTTCTTTGCCACTTCTTTCAATGCACTTTGGACTTCCTCTCTGAATATCATTGGCTCTTGTTCATATGGTATTTCTTGAAATGATTAAACACTAACCATTTCCTTTTGGTACAATGACTTTGTGTTTTCCTTCCATCTTCTCTTGATGCATTCTGCATCATTCAATAATTTGCCCAGTGAATCTTTCAATAACGAAAGTCAAGGCTTGAATTTTTTCTCCAGTTCCCCCAGCTTGAGAAATGCTGACCGTGCTAATTGGTCCCAATTCATACTGACTCTGTATAGGGTTTCTGAATAGCAGCTGGTGGGTTTGAACCATCAACCTTGGGAATCACAGTTCAGTGTTTATCCTACAAGACCATACAAGGTGGCCCTGTAGGATAAACACTGGACCACAAAGTCGTTTGTTGTTGTTGAGTGTTGTCAAGTCAGTTCTGGCTCACAGAGAACCTGTACAGAGTTTTCAAGGAGCAGTTGGTGAGTTTGAACCTCCAACCTTATGGTTCAAACCAACCGTGCAATCCAGAGCATTATCTCCACATATACAAAGACAGCATTTTCTTTACAATTGTATTATCAATGTATTTGCCAGGCACATAGTAGGTGTTCAATAAATATTCATCAAATTGATCAATAAAGGTGAGAATGATCCATAGTCTATGATTCTAAAAGAAAGCATATTAATAATAAATTGTTGTTGTTGTTGTTGT
>NW_006408577.1:9265646-9267490 GCF_000296735.1 Chrysochloris asiatica
TTTTGGGGAGCAGCTGGTGGGTTTGAACTGACAACCTGTGGTTCACAGTCCTGTGCTGATCCTACAGCACCACACCAGGAATCCTAATGATACACTGTTACTGTTGTTGTTGTTAAGTAACGTGGAGTCAGCTCTGATTCATAGCACCCCTGTATACGGTATCCGAGTAGCAGCTGGTGAGTTTGAACCACCAACCTAGCTGTTCAAACTGACTTTTTACAGCACATTATCCTACAGAACCACACCAGGACTCCATATATTAGAAGTATTTGAAAAAATAAATTTCTGCCACTACAATGCTAAGTGATTCTGATAAGAATATTAAAAATAAACAAACAAAAAACAAAGAAACAATATATATACACCAAGAATTATCATAGGAGATTAGCAAGGAACACCTAATGATAGTATAAGAAAATCTAAAATTCATAATGAAGTTGACTTACTAAGATTGCTAAGAAAAAACACCTTCTAGGTAAGGTGCAACATGAACAAAAAGTGCAAGAAATAGTTACAAAACCACTGCTAAGTGTGAAGGACAATGGTGACTCTTATGGGATTATTAAAACAGGTTCCATGAATTATGTAATCTCCAGGATATTATGAATAAATTAAGGGGATGCTCCTTTTGGGAGAGGAAGGTGTAACACAAGATATTATATGTTTGTGATTATTCAGTAGACAATATATACCATAAACACACAAAAAAAGAAATATGATACCAGCTAGAAGAATTGAGACTTGTAGGCAGTGAATTAAATGATCATGAATGAGTGATTTAACAAACATATTTTGTTAAAGCAATACAAAAGGACACAGCAATTTTGCCTACCACCAACCATTGAAATTAATGGAAAATACATTTCAATGTATTATTTTCAGTTATATGTGTTCTCTTAACTTGGCAAGAAGGATAAGCAAAGAGGAGATCGAACCTAAATGAACTGAATATACAACCTTGTTTCCTTTTAAGGTTTAGTGCTTAAGCACAGCTCAATCAAATGTTTCCCCACAGGGAACATTTTTATACAACTTCAATTGAAAGGTGACAAACTTAATAGCTTAAAATTAATAAAAGTATCCACAGCCTTCTAGTACTAGGTGAACAAGATGGACCAAGAACATACAATGAAATCAATGACAGCATGTGTAGCTCTAGTGAGACTCTCTCTGTTGCTCTCTCTCTCTGAAATCTAGGACATGTTTTACCCTTGACTGTATGGATGAAGTTTTACTCTGAAGACTGAGCCTCTGACCCTCTCTCAGTTTCATCAGGGTTTTTATTTTCCCTAAATTTCAGGTAAGAAGTTCATTCTCTGGAATGACTACCTCTAATTTCATTCCCTTTCAAGGGCCAATGTATTTTGCAAAAAGTCAGTGATTTCATAAAATTTCACCTTGTTTTTCAAAAAAGGAATACAATATGTAAAAAAATAACACTCACAACTTTTAGGATATATAATAATATCTCCACAAAACCTCTGAGGAGTTTAGAAAAAGAGAAGCCTTCAGCTTCTGTATTTCCATATCTTCATATCAAAGTAATGATGAAATTCAAAGTGTACATGTTTTGTTGTTGTTAAGTGTTGTCGAGTCTGTTCTGACTGATAGTGACCCTGTATAGGTTTCTGAGGAACGACTGATGAGTTTTGAACCCACCAAAGTTGCAGTTCAAGCAGACTTTGCAGTCCAGCACATTAGCCCACAGCGCCACACAAACACATGCCTTAGTCAAAATTTAAAATAATTTTTGCACAAGCCATGAGAAGCCTTCCAGTTTACCCCATCTTCCATACTCTATTTTTTTCCTTCATCTCTCTATTGTAAATATCACAAAGCACAAT
>NW_006408577.1:9268214-9269988 GCF_000296735.1 Chrysochloris asiatica
CATCCTTATGGGATTTATATGTTCGAGTTTGGGGAGCAGAAAGAACTGTAAAGGGGCAAGATTAAGTCTGAAGGTGGATGAGGTAACATTTTCCAATGACATTCTCATGGGACAGCTCATGCTAAACTTGAAGAATGAACAAGTCCATTGTCATGATGGAAAAAAAATTTTTTTTTTTAGTCAACTTTCCTGGACTTTTTCTCACCAGCGCATTTTTCATTGGTGAAAGGAAAGGTGAGTTAATCACTAACTAGCGGGTCATTGCTGTGAAGTGCCTTAGAGTCAGTTGACTCATAGCATAGGGTTTCCAAAGAGGGACTAGTGCTTTGAATCCACTGACCTTGTGGTTCAAACCGACTTTGCGGTCCAATGCTGATCCTATAGTGCCACATCTGTTGTTGTTGTTGATAAGTTCTAATGAGTCATTCCGACTCATAGTGACCCTGTATAGGGTTTCCAAGGAATGATTCGTGAGTGTGAACCTCTGCTTTGTTATTCAAACTGACTTTGTAGTCTAGTGCTTATCTTACAGCTCCACACCACCACATCTAGACACTAATAAATTGGGTGAAGGGGAAGCCAAAAGAAAAGAACAAAAATTTAGAAACCTGGCTGTGCAACAATTAATGGGGATAAAAAAACACTAAAACTTCTTCATAATAAGTCCCTTCATAACTGTCCAGTGTCATTTGAGAAAATCTATCAAGATTGTCCAATGTCGCTGTTCCCGACTCGAAGGCACTTAACAACAACAATAAGACTAAGAGAAAGACCTTATCTGCAGCCATCCACTAATTACAGAGAATTTGCTTTATATGTTGTTGTTATGTGCCATAGAGTCGGTTCCGACTCATAGCGACCCTGTACTGGGTTTCCGAGACTGTAAATCTTTACAGAAGCAGAAAGCCTCATCTTTCTCCCGCGGAACGTCTGTTAGTTCTCAACTGCTGACCTTGAGATTAGCAGCCCAATTCATAACCACAGAGCTCCTTTTTGCTTTCTATACACCTGTGCATATATGAAAGGGAATCCTATTCATAGTACTTTGTGACTTTCTCATATCCTTGCAAACACTCTCTCATTATAAATTCCACTCTGACACTCATGGAGTCAAAGTCTCTTGACAGCAACTAGGTTTTGTCCTTTAAAAATTCTTAGGTAATAAGACTTAAAAATTAATTATATAAAAGAAATAGTAATTCCTTCAAAAGTTATATTTGAGTGTATACAAAATATCACGTGTTTAGATGAAGGAAGCACATATAATATTATTAAGGATTTTTTAAAATAAATTAAGCAAATATCATTTCCATTTTGAATCTACTACTCCTACAGGAAACCTGGTATGGCACTATGGGTTAATGCACTGGACTGCAAAGTTGGTTTGAACCACAAGGTTGGCAGTTCAAGCTCACCAGTTGCTCTTTGTAAACCCTATACAGGATCTCCATTGATTGGAATCAGCTCAATGGCACTTAACAACAACAGCAGAGCATTATACTAGTGTTATTGCAACTAGAATTCACATGTAGGTTGTGTAAATTAGTTCTTAATTTAATGATTTTAAGGAAGTTGCAATTCTAAGGTCTTCTCCATATTTTCCATTACTCAATAAAAATTGTTGTTAAGTGCCATTGAGTCATACCCAACTCATAGCAAGCCTGTATAAGTTTTTCGAGGAATAGCTGGTGTGTTTGAACCACTGACCTTGTGGTTAGAAGTCCAGGGCTTACTATATATGTGTGTGTGTGTGTGTGTGTGTGTGTGTGTGTAT
>NW_006408577.1:9274843-9282456 GCF_000296735.1 Chrysochloris asiatica
AGCTCAAACTTAACAGTTGTGAGGATGGGTCAGGACAGGCCAGTGTTTCATTCTGTTTCATTTAGGGTCACTATAAGTTGGAACCAACTTCACAGCACCCAACAACAACAACAAAATAATATTGATCTTATTAGAAAATATTACAAAAGTAGCCAGATAGGAAGAGAAAACAACAGCCATCTAGCCATGGAAACAATATTGGTGGCTCTGTGAGTTAAGTGTTAGACTGCTAACTGCCAACTCAGCAGTTCCAACTCAACAGCCACTCCACCATAGAAAAATGAGGCTGTCTGCCCCTGTAAAGGTTGACAGACTTAGAACCCATATAGGAGCACTCCGAGTCAGATCCAACTCAATGGCAGTGAGTATAAATTTTCTGGAACCATGGAAAACAGGACCCTTTGTGGCACAGTGCTCAAGCGCTCCACTGCTAATTGGAGTAGTTGGAGGTTTGAAACCACCATCTGCTCAGTTAGCAGTCAGGTACTTTATGCTCTGCACCACCAGGGATCCTGTGATACCAAGTTGCTGTTATTAAGTGCCATCCAGTCACTTCTGACTCATAGCAACCCTGTGTAGAGTTTCTGAGGAACGGCTGATGGGCCTGAACCACCGATCTTGTGGTTCAAACTGACCTTACAGTCCAGCGCATTTACATGCAGCACCACACCAGGACTCCAAGAGACAATAGTTTTTCTGTTTTAGAAAATTCTGTATGCCTCTTCAGTGTGTGTTTTTGCTTTATCTGTGGAAACAGAAAGTACCACTAACACAAAAGTCTCATTTAACTTAATTCTTCATTAAAGTGCTATTGTAAACAAAATTGTGGGAGAAACAATAGATCAAATACAACACCCCTGGTGTGGCCGCTGTGGGCTAATGTGTCAGACTGCAAAGTCATTTGAACTGCAAGGTCCATGGTTCAAGCTCACAAGCTGCTCCTTGGATACCCTATACAGGGTCACTATGGGTCAGAATCGACTCGACGGCACTTAACAACAACAACAAAATAATATAGAAGATATTTACATAAATATCAAGGTCACATGAAAAAACTGTCAGAGAGCATATATAAATTATAAATAAGTGTTGATGAGGTAACTTGGTTGCTCTCGTCAGTAAACTTTTATGTAAAGACAAATATAAGATAGAACCTTAAAAATGCATCAAATGTCCATAGGTAAATGGAAGGGAGGAATGCCTAGGAAACCTAAGGGCATAATTACATTAATGTGCAAGAAAAGAGGACTGCTGAAAGGAAAATGGTAACATTGCTGGAAATATTCAGACTGACAGGAGCCTGCCGTAAATCTTGCTGAAAGAATATGGGGAGATGGGATTTATCAAGAGCACTTGGAGATCGAGCGAGTATAGTTTAAAAAAGGACATCATTTTCTTTGTTTTGCTTTTAGTAGAAATACTATCACCACCACCAACCCACCAATTGCCGTTGAATTGACTCTGATTCATGGTAAAAATCATGAATACGTATCAAAGTAGAACTGTGAGAGATATAAAATGTAGTGCTTTATATCTACAACATTTATACCAATTTTATGTCATGCTTGGAAAAGCAGAGCATCAGTGAAAAAGAGGAAGACCCTCAAGGAGATGGATAAACACAGTGGCAGCACCAGTAAGATTGAACATAACAATTGTGAAGCTAGCTCACGACTCGGCAATGCTTTGTTCTATTGTGCATAGGGTCACTGTGACTGGGAACCAACTTGATGGCAACTAAAAACAACATATGTGTAGAGACTAAAATTGTTTATAGAAATTTTTTATTTATTGATTAATCTTGTTAGGCATCCTCAAGCTGATTCTGACTCATAATAACCCTGTGTACAATAGAATGAAACTCTGCCTAGTTCGGTGCCATCCTCACAACTATTGTTATGTTTGAGCCCCTTGTTGCAGCCATTGTGTCAGGAAACATCAACGACAATCTTTCTCATTTTTGCTGATCCTGTACATTACCAAATATGGTGGCTGTTTCCACGGACACCATATTTAGTAAAGTATGTTCGTGTTGTTCTTATTAATTGCTGTTAACTCAGTTCCAACCCATAGCAACACTGTGTAGGACTTCCGAGGAGCAGCTGGTGAGTTTGAACTGGTGACCTTGCAGTTCAAATGGCTTTGCAGTCTGGTGCATTAACCCACAGAACCACACCAGGACTCCATTGTTGTTGTTGTTAAGTGTCTTAGAGTCGATTCCAACCCATAGAGACCCTGTATAGGGTTTCCAAAAAGCAGCTGGTGAGCTTGAACCTCCGACCTTGCAGTTCAAATGACTTTGCAGTCTGACACATTAGCCCACAGCACGATAGGATCATTTAAAAGTACATAAGACAAACTCTTGCTGTCCTCACTTTTAAGGAACATTCTAGTTGTACTTCCTCCAAGACTGGTTTGTTTGTTCTTCTGGCATCCAGGATAATTTCAATATTCTTCACTATGACCATAACTCAAATGCAGCAATTCTTCTCCACTCTTCCATATTCATTGTCCAGCTTTCATATGCATATGAGGCAATTGAAAATGCCATGTCTTGGATCAGGTGAACCTTAGTCTTCGCACTGGCATCTTTATACTTTAACACTTTAAAGAAATACTTTGCAGTTTGTCCAATGCAATATGTTGTTTGATTTCTTGACTGCTACTTCCTTGTGTGTTGATTATAAATCAAATAAAATCTTTGACAGCTTCAATCTTTTCTCCATTTAACGTGATGATATCTATTGGTCTGCTTGTGAGAATTTTCATTTTCTTTATGCTGAATTGCAATTTATATTGAAGGCCATGGTGGTGGTGATATGCTGTGGAGTTGGTTCTGACTCATAGAGGATCTGTATAGCATTTCTGAGACTATAAATCTTTACAGGAACAGAAAACCTCATCATTCCTCTAAGGAGCTGTTGGTAGATTCACTGCTGACCTTACAATTAGCAGCCCAAATCATAACATACTATGGTACTAGTGTTTGATATTCATGATTGTATTTGTCATGTCTTCTTCACTTTCAGATTGGGTCATCTACATATTCAAGTATATTAATGAATGTTCCTCCAGTTTTGATCCTTATATTTATGTTGTTGTTGTTGTTATGTGCCGTGTAATCTATTCCGACTCATAGTGACCCTGTACAGGGTTTCCGAGCCTGTAAATCTTTACAGAAGCAGAAAGCCTCATCTTTCTCCCACAGAACAGCTGGTAGTTTCCAACTGCTGACCTTGCGGTTCACAGCCCAATTAGCAACAACTATGCTACCAGAGCCAACTTAAATCTAAAAGCAACCCCACCATCCATCAGAGCCCTTATATTCTTTCTGATGTTTAACCAGTTTTATTGAGTGGGTTCTGATTCATGACAATCCCATGGGTACCAAAGTAGAACTGTACTCCATAAGATTTTTTGATGTTTGTTTTTTTCCATAAAATTTTCAAAGCTAGATTTTCAGAAGTAGATCACAAGGCCTTTCTTCTGAGGTGCCTCCAGATAGATTGGAACTCCCAACCTTTCAGTTAGCAGCCAAATGCTTAAATGTGCAATAACCAGGGAATCCCCTCCCATATCGGTGTGACTCTAATCTCAATATAATTTAAGGATGTACTCCTCATATAACTACCATTCCTGCACAAAAAACCACCTTCATACTCACCTTTGCCAAATGCCTAAAGATCAATTCCAAGAAAAATATACCAGTGTTGCTGTTGTTGTTGTCATTTACCAGTAAGTCAGTTCCGGTTCATAGAGATCCTATTCAGAACAGAATTAAACAACTGTCAGGTCCTGTGCTGTTCTCACAATTGTTGATATGTTTGTATGCTGCTGCTAACACTGTGCCAATCCTTCTCCAGGGACTAGTCACTCCTGACAACATGTTCTAAGTATGAGATATATATATATATATGTTGTTGTTATGTGTTATGTGTAATGTGTGTATACACACACACACACATATATACAAATATCTTTATCATTCTCTTACATTCCTCTATTATTTTGAAAAATTTCATGTAAGTCCTCTATTTACTTCACTGGTCACTCCATTCATCATTGAATACTTTTCCGCATCTCAAAAAGTTATTAATAATCTCTTCTTACCATGAGTGAATTAATTCATGGCTGCAATTTCAACTTTCAATTTTTAATGAGTAAGGAAGTGTGGCCACCATACATCTGACAGTTTGTCTCACTGTGGTGGCTTGCATGTTGCTGTGATGCTGGATGCTACACCACTGGTAATTTAAATGCTGAAAGAGTCACCCGTGGTGAGCTTCTAGACTCAGACAGACTAGGAAGAAGGAGAGGAGGACTACTTCTGAACATTTAGCAACCAAAAACCTTATGAATAGCAGTCGAACACTGTCAGATAGCACCAAAATATTGTATATTGAAACATTATGAATAGGACTAGAATATTGTCATATATAATGCTGAGGACTAGTCACCCAGGTTGGAAGCCTCACAAACTACAACTGTGGAAGAACTGCCTCCTCAAAGTAGACTTGACCATGATGATGTGAATGAAGTAAATGTTTTGGTACCTTCATTTGCTGATGGGGCCCAAATCAAAATGAGGAAAAACAGCTGCAAGCACCCATTAATAATCAGAGCATAGAATGTATGAAGTATGAAACTAGGAAAATTGGAAGTTTCAAAAATGAAATCAAATCCACAAACCTCCATATCCTAGTCTTTAGTGAGTTGAACTGGATTCATGTTGGCAATTTTTACTCTGACAACATGGCTTATTATATCTGGAATGATAGATTGAAGAGGACTGGCATCATATTCATCATCAAAAAGAACATTTCAAGATCTATCTTGCAGCATAAGGCTGTCTTTTATAGGATACTATCCATATGCCTACAAAGCAAACTAGTTAATACTACTATTATTCAAATTTACACATCAATCACTAACTCCAGTGCTGATGAATTTGAAGAATTCTTAGAACTTCTTCATTATGAAATTAACCAAACATGTTATCAAGATGTATTGGTGACTGGAGTGTAAAGGTTAAAAACAAAGAAGAAGAATCAGTAGTTCAAAAATATGCCCTTGGTGATCCAAACAATGCTGGCGATAACATGATAAACTTTTGCAAGACCAATTACTTCTTCATTGGGAATTCCTTTATTAAACAACATAAAAGGTGACTATACACATGAATCTCACTAGATAGAATACCCAGAAATCAAATTGACTACATTTGCGGAAAGACATGATGAAACTCAATATCATCAGTGAAAAGAAGTCCAGGAGTTGAGTGTGGAACAGACCATCAATTGCTATTGCAAGTTTAGGCTGAAGCTGAAGAAAAGTAAAATAAGTTCATGACAGCCAAAATCTGACCTTTAACATAAACCACCTGAATTTAGAGACAATCTCAAGAACAGATTTGCTGCAGTAGACACTAAAGACCAAAGACCAGAAAAGTTGTGGGATGACAAGAACATCATACAGGAGGAAAGAAAATGACCTTTAAGAAGACAAGAAAGAAGGAAAAGGCCAAAATAGATATCAGAAGATACTCTGGAACTTAGTCTCCAGCATAGAGATGCTAAAGCTAATGGAAGAAATGAGGCAGTAAAAGAGCTGAATAGAACATTTCAAAAGGGAGATTGAGAATACAAAGTGAAATACTGTTTTCAAAAGTGCAAAGACATGGAGTTAGAAAACCAAAAGGGAAAAACATGTTTATCATTTATCAAGCTGAAAGAACTGAGAATAAAAATGAATATTTGCAATACTGAAATATTCTATAAGCCAAATAATGAATGATGAAGAGCATATCAAAATAAGATAGAAGGAAGGATGCTTACTGAGTACAATTTGGAACAGAAGCAAGAAAGGTGGTAACTTATGATTTGAGGCATCCAACATGTTCTGTGATAACCATTTTCAATGGGAGTGAGCAAAGAAGAGACAAGAGAACACTCACAGTGCAGAAACCTGCCAGCAATATACAGAGACAAAGATGTGAATATATTTTCATTTTTTTCTTTTGCTATGTCTACACAGCTCCATTCTGGTAATCAGAGGATAGACTTGTATGAGTAGACAGCACCAGGGAATGTTCTACACAGCATGTGGAAGGTTCTGTGCTGCGTAGAAGGATCTGTGTCACACAGATTGCTGGGTGCAGAACCAAAGAGGGAGGAGATAACAGGAGCCTGTTCCAAAAGTCTCTGCCAACTGGCTTTAAATATTTTTCCCTAGGTTTTATGGCTTTTGACTTTCATTTTTAATCTTGTCTCTTGGTCCTCCTATCTTGTGGGAGCTATTTCTCTTCTTGCCACACCCTACAAGAGACAGCAACAGTAGCCATACAGCCAAGCTACAATGTTGTTGTTAAGTGCCATTAAGTTAGTTCCAGCTCATAACTACCCTGCATAGTGTTTCCAAGGAGTGGCTGGTGAGTTTTAACCATCAACTTGGCTATTCAAACAAACTTTGAGGTCAAGTGTTTATCCTGTGGTGCCACACCTGGACTCCAAGCTACAATTTTCTTGTTAAGTGCCATCAAATCAATCAATTCTGACCCATAGTGACTCTGTATAGGGTTTCTGAGAGCTTGAATAACCAGACTTGTCATTCAAACTGACTTTGCAGTCCAGCACATTAACCCACAGCTACAATAGCACCCTGTAAAACCACAACAATTGGGCAAGAGCCAATACCCATGACCAGCATCTACAACCAACACCTACTAAATACACTCTAGATTTAGTTGTAAGAGTAGTGAACAGAGAAACCCATCTCCTGGTCACACCTACCATATGGCAGTTTGGGAGTGCTTAGCAGTACACCAACATATATTCATCTAATTAGTGAAAATACAACACCACAATGCCTAAAAAAACCAGAAAATTATTGCTCATGTGCAGAAACGAGACTGAGTAGCTCAAACAAAGGACCAAGAAGAAGAGCTAGAAATTGTACTGAAGGGAGAAGAGGCTTTGAAATTACCTTAAAAAGAACTCAGGAGAATATTGAGGTACACCCAAAGGTTAAGGAAAATAAACAAGAAGTCATAAAAGTTCTACAGGAACAATCAAACAAAATAGATATAGCACTGGTGATAATACAAAACCTTCGAAAAAAGGTCCAGATGATCAATAATAAAATATCAAAAATGGACAATACGCAGAAAGGAAAAAGGAGTAGTATTGAAGGGATGGAAGCCAGAATCAGAGAGCTTGAAGATAAATCTCTCAATGCTGTTAAGATAGAATAACAGCAGGAAATAAAGAATGAAAAAAATCAGAAGAAAGCCTAAGATTCATTTGGGACAACATGTAGAGGAATAACCTAGGAGTGACTGGAATTCAAGAACAGGAAGAGACAAAGAAAACCACAGAAAAGACAGTTGAGGAACTACTAGAAGAAAATATCTCTAACATCTTAAAAGACAAAAAGATAAGCATTAAAGTAGCTGAACAAACCCCAAACAGGATGGACACCAAAATAAAATCACAAAAACATATCACAATCATACTTTCCAAGATCAAAGACAAAGAAAGAATCCTGAAAACAGCTAGAAAGAAAATAAATGCTGCCATCAAAAGAAAGTTTAAGCTCTGATTTATCACTGGAACTAT
>NW_006408577.1:9282761-9284163 GCF_000296735.1 Chrysochloris asiatica
GGAAGAGTCCAGATAAGAACAAAATTATAAGAATGAAAGTAGAAGATCCGGGAAGTCAGTCTATGATAAGGACAACTATAAAAAGAAAAGTATAGTAACAAAGGAACTCATGTAGATTTCAACCCACCAACAGCATAATATACATTCTCTTCCAGTGCAAATAGAGCATTCTCCAGAAGAGACCATGTATTAAACTACAAAACAAGTCTCAATAAACTTAAAAATATAAAAATACTACAAATAATTTCCTGAGATCACAATGCTATAAAATTAGAAATAAACAATAGGAAGATAAAGGTAATAAAATCAAATACAAGGAAAATGAATAACACCTGCAAAAACTACTGGACAGTAGAACAAATAAAAATGATATTAAAAAATTCCTAGAAAGAAGTAAGAATGAAGACACAACATACCAAAAGTATTTGGGCACTGCAAAAGCATTGCTGGGAGCAATAAATGTAAATATCCAAAAAGAAGAAAAAACAAAAATTAACATACTAACAAAACATATCAACAATTAGGAAAACACCAGTAAAGTAAACCTACAGTCAACAGAAGAAAATAAATAATAAAGAATAGAGAAGAATTAAATGAGATAGAAAACAGAAAAACTGTAGACAGAATCAACAAGACAAGAAGCTGACTTTTTGAAAGGATTGATTAAATTGACAAAACATTGACAAATCTAAGAAAAAAAAGATAAACAAATAACACACATCAGAAATGACATAGGTGATGTCACAACAGAACCAATGAAAATAAAAAAGATAATCACAGAATACTATGAGGAGTCGTACTCCAAAATATTTGAATATCTAGAGGAGATGGATACATTTTACAAAAGCATGACCTACCTAAACTTTACTTATTCAACCTGTATGCTTAGCAAATCTGAGAAACTAGGTTATATGAAGAAAAATGTGGCATCAGGATTGGATGAAGACTCATTAAACAACCTGTGATAGGCAGATGATACAACCTTACTTGATTTTTTATTGCATCTCAATGTAAAGAAAATAAAACTCTTCACCACTGGACCAATAAACAACATTGTTATCAATGGAGAAAAAAATGAAGTTCTCAAGGACTTCATTCTTTTTGGATCAATTATCAATACCCATGGAAGCAGCAGTCAAGAAATCAAATGACGTATTACATTAGGCAAATCTACTGCACAAAACCTTTTTAAAGTGTTGAAGAGCAGCTTGATGTCTAAGGTGCACCTGACCCAAGCCATGGTATTTTCAATAATTTCATATGCATGCAAAAGCTGGATAGTGAATAAGGAAGACTATAGAAGAATTGATGCTTTTGAGTTATGGCGTTGGAGGAGAATATTGAAAGTACCATGGGCTGCCAAAAGAACCAACAGATCTGTGTTGGAAGAAGTGCAGCCAGG
>NW_006408577.1:9304738-9313373 GCF_000296735.1 Chrysochloris asiatica
TCTTTTACTTTCTCATTACTTCCATTCTTTTTAACTTCTGTGTGCTCAAGAGAAGAATCTCTTCTGCATAACCAAAAGATATCCATTTTGGTTTTTCTTTCTTTCCTGTCATTTTAATGACCTTTGACTTTCTCCCTGTATGATGTTCTTGATGCCATCCCATAACTCTTCTGTTTTCTGTCATTAGTCTGTAATGCATCAAATCTGTTCTTGAAATGGCTTCTAAATTCAGAAGAAATATACTTAAGGTCATATTTTTTCTCTCATGGACCTGTTCTGATTTTCTTCAGCTTCAGCCTGAAATTGCATATGAGGAATTGATGGTCTGTTCCACAGTCGACCCAGACCTTCCTTGTTTTGACTGTTGATATTCAGTTTCCCCATCATCTTTTCCCACAAATGTAGTCAATTTGATTCCTGTAATCTGGTGAGATCAATGTATATAGTCACATTTTATGTTGTTTAAAGCAGGTATTTGCAATTAATAAGTCATTGGTCTTGCAAAATTCTATCATGTGATCTCTAGCATCATTTCTATCACTCAGGTTAACTATGGAGCCTTCCAATTTTCACATTCCAATCACCCGTAATTATCAATACACCTTGATTGCATGCTTGATCAATTTCAGACTGAAAATGTTGGTGGTGTTGTTGCTGTTAAGTGCTGTCGAGTCAGTTCCAACTCATAGATACCCTGTATAGAGATTCTGAGGATCAGCTGGTGGGTTTGACCTGCTGATATTGTGATTCATTGCCCAGTGTTGATCCTACAGCACTGGCAGAATACTTCAATTTCATCATCCCTGGCTTTAGTGGTGGGATTTTTATTTGAATAATGGTGGTATTAACTGATCTTCCTTTTGGATGTTATCCTATCACAGACAACATTGTACTTCAAAATAGATGTTGAGATGCTCCATTTGATGATGAATATGGCTCCATTCCTCTTCAGTTTGTTGTTCCTAGCATAGTAAACCATATGACTGTCCTTTTCAACATGGACAATACCAGTCCATTTCAGTTCATTAATGGCTAAGATATCAATATTTATGTGTTTCATTTCACTTTTGATGACTTAGAACTTTCCTAGATTCATACTTCATACATTCCATATTCTGATTATTAATGGATATTTGGAACTGTTTCTTCTTATTTTGTACTGTACCATTAGCAAACAAAGGTCCCAAAAGCTTTGTTTCATCCATCACATTAAGGTTTAGTCTTCTGAGCTTTTCCCAAGTTGAGGGGCTCATCTCCAAGCACTATATCTGACAATGTTCACTGGTAGTTATAAAGTTTTCCATGGTTGACCATTCAGAAGTTATCAATGTTTCCTTCTTCCTAGTTTATATTAAAACCCATCTACCATGGATGACCCTGGTGGCATTTTAAATAGCATGGATCACAGCAGCACACAATCCACCACACTGTCAGTTTCTGTGGTGTGGTTAATTATTTAATTTGGGGTCTTAGCCAGAATCTTTGTAACTCTCATAAAATGATTTTTTTCTAATAAATCTGGAAAAAAGTAAGTAAAGGAAGATGATGAAAGGATTATATGGTTCACTTGTGAGTTATTATTAACAGGATTATTTGTAATTGTTAAAATCAAATCGGAAACCTAATTAGAGAATTGTTCAATTCTGTCATCCAGCTGGGTATAAAACAAGCAATCTCAGCAGCAGAAGGAGTAGATTTCATTATCATCAAAAAAGAACCATTACATTTCCAACCCTCACAAGCAGTCCTGATAACAACTATTCACTATTGTATCACAAGAGACCTATCCTCATTTCATTCCATCAGCCCCACCTAGAGAGAGTGTATACTACTCAGTATTCTACCTTCCTTCATGCCTTCTGAATCTAGCAAGGCGGGGAGTGATTAACTTTTCAGCCTAGGAGCGGAGATCCCTAGGACCATCAAGGGAGAAAAGCAGAGAGCAGGACCCTACCCAGAGAAGCAGTAATGCCTGAGATGGAGGCAGAGAAGATGACACGGAGAGATGGAGCAGTTAGGGACTTAAGACACACAGAGAGAGAGGGGCTGTGTGCTGACAACTGGGGGGCAGGCTTGTAGTGTATACCCTTTGGTTGGTTGATGATGCATGGAGGGGATTATAACCATAGCAATGAAATGATATACAATAGGATGAATGTAAAACTAATGTTCTTCCATGTAAACGATCACATAATTTACAATAAAACATTAAAAAAGAAGAAGAACCAGACATAGAGCACATCCTATAGACACCAAGATCCTTTTGTATTGAACCTCCTTGGTCCACAGACAGAAAGCCATGGAATCAGAGAAGTTGGAAAGGAATAGCAGCAGCAGAACCAAGAACCAGAGCACAAAACAGAACAGTTGGCTTCCTGGTTCACACAGCAAGTAAAACTGAGTGCCATCAGGCAGAAGTCCTGCTTATGGAGTAGGGTGCCTGTAGGCACATAATTTGAGAAGCTAGATTTGTGAACTCATGCAGTTAGAGCTAAGTGCCTTCAGAGTGAAGATTATAGCAGAGTGGAGTGACCTTTGGGCATTACTGACAGACCTAAAAGAGCTTTGTAACATTGCTCTAGCAGGACAGAGGCCAAGGGGCCTCTGACTGACAGACCAAGAACCAAAGAAAGGTCTTCCTGTGGGCATGGCTTGGAAGAAGCTGTTCTAACCAAAGAGCTGTTTCCTGAACATTTCTGAACTTGAATTGTAACCTGTTGACTTCCATAATGAACCCTATAATAATGAGCATGGGTTGTGAGTTCTGTGTGGCCGTTACTATGAATTATTGAACCTGACAAGAAGAAAGTGCTATAGGAGGTTTGGTTGATGTCAAGATTTGTAAAGAAATTTGAAGGCTGGAGGCATCCCTGACCTCAGCCTCATAGAAATCAGTCCTGGGCTGATGTGGATAGGTTTCATTCTCTTTTCCTCTAGTGAATCTAGAAGAGGTCAGACACTACCCCCACACCATTATTACAGTCTCCTAAAAAAATATTCCCATGGATTCTTAAAAAGGAATTACTGTAGGATGTAATAAATAATGACTAAATCCAACATGTAAGAATTATGTTCCTACATGCCTCTCATAGGTCATGGAATCTCAAGTACCTTTGGCATTGTATTCTACTTCTCTACCAGTTGTGGCATTATTTGGCAAGGTGCCCTTCATTCACGGTTTCAGTCCAGATCTGTTGATATAAGAGCAGTCCTTTATTTCACTATGACATTCCCTATACCTTATCATTACATGGTACATAATAAGCTCATTGATGTTTATTGAATAAGAAAAATCTCCATCTTGGAGCAATACTTTCGTCAATCTCTTTGTCTTACTTTTATCCAAATATAAGTAGAGCCAGGATTATTTTTCATAGAAGATTTTAAACTTTCTAATTTTCACATAAACCAAGATGGCAGCATCTTTTAGGTTTCTGTTGCTCATATTCAGGAAGCCGTTTTCAGTATTTTTCATTTTTTTTAACATACTGAAAAATAGTAAGCTCTTGTATTGTCATAGTTTGTACCTCAGGGTTCCAGCAACACAAGAAAATATATTTAGATAAATCAAACTAATTCAACTGTATCATCTGAAACCATATAAATACTATGCTATATCTATAAAAGTTTATTAAAAATACATTTAAAACAATTCTAAACTAATAATTAAAATATAGATTCTAAGCCAGTAGATGCAATTTATTATGATGAATTTAATTTTTGCAGAATGTATCAATAATAGTTCAGGAATCCAAAAGAAGGTATATATCTCTAGCTTCTGAGAAATGTTAAATCTATTAATGCCATAGAGTCAGTTCTGACTCATCAAAACCCAGTATAGGGTTTCCAAGGAGCAGCTGGTGAGCCTGAACTGCTAACCTTGTGGTTCAAACTGACCTTGCTTTCCAGTACATTAACCTGCCGTGGCACACCATTTGCAGGTGCTAGAATTCCATTGAGAATTAAACCTGAACACAGTCAATTAAAAGTTACAATGGCTTAATTTGCTTTCTCTACAATGAAATCTGTAAGATTCTTTCTACTTGTCTCCCTCAAGCAGAGTTTTCCCAATGAAGTTTAAGAATAAAAATACGATTAAATTACAAATGGGACCTCAATGTACATTTGTATTGCTGTAGTCTGAAAAATCATATTCTAAATTGAATTAAAATAAAGAGGTTTATTAAAGGTTCAAGACAGTTTTAAGCAGAAATGTCCATAGACCATGAAAACCTAAAGTATAAAGCACAGAAATTACAAAGCCATTTGTGTAACATTGAAATAAAGAATGAGAACTTCAATATCCTCAATGACTTACTAGACATTTGTAAAATAAGAAAGGTTAACAAAAGTGGAATCTTTATAATGATTGGTTCAGAGAGTTTTTGTTGACTAGTTACCACTTCTTTTGTAGCACTGTAAGATCAGCAAGGAACTGCAAACCACAAGGTCAGCAGTTCAAACCCACAAACTGCTCCTCAGAATTGACTAGATGACTCTTAACAGCGAGTTATCACTTGATGATTTGTGCTTTGTTGATTAGTTATTGCTCAGTAACATTCATGTCTGGAAATACCAAAGTTACATAAAGGATACTTGGTAACAAATGGGCAATATTGGTTCTTGACTTGGTTACAATGAAAACATTTCCTTATAATTAGACAAATTCTGTTTAAAGTTTAATTTCTTTAAGTAGGCTTTCTAATATGGGGTTTAAATTCAGAACCATAGGGAGACTATTTTAGTTAGACTAATGGGTTTAATTTTAGAATGCTGTTTCTCAATACTATATAATATTTTTCAGTTCCTTTCACAATCCCATTTCAAGTTCTAATCACTTTAGATCTATAATACAGTAAAAATATTCTATCCAAATTTGACCTCTATCCTTCTAACCTCGTGCTTCAATTGCTCAACCTACACTCTATCGATCTAAGGAATATCAAATATGAAGAGCTGATGGGTAGGGAATTTACCAGAGTGGATCTCATAGGACACAATATTGCTTATGCAGTGACACTATCTAAACATTCTTTAGTGTGCCTGTCTCAAAAGAATTCATTTCTAGTGAAGACTAAAAAGAAATGATTTTCATATTTCCTCTCCAAATATCTTATCTGTATAGTCTTATTGAACTTATTTCATTTATATTTTAAAAATCCTCTGGTTGCCAGCTGGCAGCCATAAATTTCCAACAGCACTCAAATGGCTACAATTTAATCTATTTTATGATTCATCATTCAACTGTCCTTTCTCATCATATTGCATTTTCTAGAATGCTGTGTATGCTTCCTAGACATGTATTAGAGTGGTTATAAATGAATTAAACATTATTAATCCAAGACTGTTACTGGCTACTATCTTATACTTCTTAGTGGCTTAATTATATTAGACAGACTAAATTGTTTCAAATGAACCTTTACAAAGGTCCTTAATAAAATAAAACAGTGATTTTATTTTGTCTTATCTACTTTATGCCAGAAGGTTCTCTAGAGACTTCTGCAGCTTTCTTTTCCTTCCTATTAGTTGGAAAGCACAATCTAGTAAGTCTGTGAACCTTGCAGGAGCTCACACTGAAAATATTTCTCTTTCTTTGACAAGCACAATGGTAAGTGTTGAAGCTGCTGTGTAAGCAGCAAGATTTAGTAGTTTTCTCTTTAGGGAGCTGGTTACAGAAGTGACTTCGAATGCCTTAGGAAAGAAAGAGAAGAACTTTTACATTGATAGTGTGTAGAAGGGGATAACTTTATATAAAATTTTGAGTCAAGAGGATATTTGAAATAGCGAGGAAGTTTCCAAAGTGGAATTTTAAATGTCAGCAGATTCATAGAGGAACTGTTTCAGACAGCTGACTGTAAAAGATATTAAATTTTTAAATGAGTGGTTACTTTGTTTCTTCTGATTGCTTTGTACAGTAGCAGAAGTTGGTAAATGAGGGTAGAATATTCTTCTATGATTTCTAAGTCAGAGCACATTAGCTGTGAATTCACCCAGAAGGAGGCCCCTTGCCCACTAGAGGTGCAATGAGAGGTTGAATGTGTGCAAAGTATCTTTCATTCCCACAACTGCTTTGATAAATACGTCAAAGAAGGGGAAATGATAAGAAGATAATAAAGTTACTACATTTCTGAGTACGTTGCATAATGTAGCAGCCAAAGTGTGGGTGGGAAAGTAGCAGACAAGAGTGATTCTCTATGGGAAAGGACTTCTTGGGACAGTGGAATCTTTGTAGATGAGCTGTTGCTATTCTTAGTCATCTTTCTATATGAAACCTGTGCACAGAAGACCCTATACATTGCATTTAAACATCATTTAAACACCAGCCATACACAAAAAATACGGAGATCTTATATTTTAAAAAACTTCAATTTCCAGCACTCCTTTTACTTATTGAGTACCAAATCACACTGAGGCTGTCCAGATGTTTCAGTTCTTTTGTTTTTGATTATACTTCTCCTTGTGTTGAACATAATGAAGCTGACTGCAAAAATGGAATAAGAAGAATTGCATTTATTTTCATTAAAAATTTCTCTGTCATTTCAATTCATACCTTAGCATCTGATATGTATATAATAATATGAATCTGGTTCTATCTTGATTTTCACAGATTTTAGGTGGTAATGTTGACAATCATAAAGAGCAAATTACCTCAAAAAGCACTTATAAATTAGTCAGGTAAATAAATTGTGTACAAGACTCAATTTATGTACATTATACTAGAGAAAGGGAAAACAAAGCATTGTTGTTATTGTTAAGTGCTGTTGAGTTGGTTCTGACCCATAGTGACCCTGTATAGGCTTTCCAAAGAGCAGCTGGTGAGCTTGAACCACCGATCTTGCAGGAAAACAAAGCATAGATATGGTTTATTCTGTCTGAAAAAGCCACTAACAAAAGTTGGCAGACTTTAAACACATTCATAATTACGCCTTTGAGGAAAATATAAGAAATATTAAATTGACATAGTCTGTTTACATATGTTCTTCTATATATATTTTATTATATATATTCTGTTTTATACAAAGATTAGTCAAAAATTATCCACACTCTGACGATAGAATTTATTTTGATCAGTTTTTAGAAGACATAAATAAACCATTTTTCAAAATAATCTCCTTGCTTTTCAATACACTTTAACTACATGTCAACAAGCTTTTCTATTCCCTTATTTTAAAATGTTTTAGGCTGAGTTTCCAGCCATGAAGTCACTACTGTCTTCACTTCTTCATCAGAGGTGAATCTTCATCCTTGAAGGGCTGCTTTCAGGAAACCAAACAGGTGAAAGTCTGATGGAGCAAGATCAGGACCATAGAGAGGATTCTTTAACAACTCAAATAGAAGCATTTGCAGAGTGTCAGCAGTGTGGGCAGAGGTGTGTGGATGTGTATTGTCATACAAGATCACAATACCCTTGGATATCAGTCCTTTGAATTTAATCTGAAAGTTAGGCTCCAGCTCTTCAGTAAGCATCTTGATTGCTAAACCTTCTTTATGACAGTGTTTCAATACTAGCCCTCAAGAATTCCAGAAAATTGTAAGCATAAATTTTCCAGATGATGGTTGACTTTTTTATTTTATTTTATTTTCAGCAGCACTACATGAATATTATTCTTAAGAAACAGTTCATTTAAAAAAATGTGTTTTTTTTAATAATTTCCATGCCTAAAAGGGGTTCTAGAGCTTGCCCAGTAAAATGAGTTGCCTGCAGAGCCTTTTTACTTTATAAGACTTTTCGTGGAATCCTGAGTCCCATCCAGAATATTCTGAGGTGGGACATTCACAGTTGGAAGGACAAGCAGACCAGCCTGGAACAGCTAGATGAACAGAAAATACTTCTTGAAAGGAAGACAAGCAGGAAAATCCAAAACAAAAATGGCAATCTGATTGGCTACTATAAGAACAAACAAGTGTTCACCGGGGAGACATCAAGTCAAGCAATCAAGTCCCTTCAGGACAAACCCCCCTTCAGGACTGAAACTCAAAGAGAACATATAAGCAGGCATCTATGCTTGCTGGTGACCACATTGGTATACTGGTGAGTAGAAGAGGGAAAAGGCAGCAATAAAGATATGGGCTGAGTTTGACCACGTTCTGTAGACGCCTTTTGACCTGGAGGTGAGAGGGACAAGAGGAAGAGATGGTTGGTCTGAAGTGTGGTGAGACCTGGGGACTCCTGAGTCCATGAACAAGGACATAGCCATGGAGGGCCAGAGCTGAGAGTGAAGCATCCAGCTGATATGAAGTGAAGGGAGACACACAAGAATGCCCAAACTTGTAGAGTTTGTACCCACTTGAACTAGCTTCTATGGCTTGATGATCAGAACTTGACTAGAGAAAGATATATATATATATATATGACGAACGCCATCCTGCCAAGAACCAGAATTGCAAGAAGCCTTATGCATGAAAAGTTCATTGTTTAGCAGAGCGACAATCAATGCCCCCCTTGGTTAGCAGAGCTACAAGGGATGATTCATGCAGGGGACCCGCAGTTTCTAGCTTTCCCTTGGAAAAATAGTTTATTTCTGATTTCCTTATAAGAAGTTTTAGAAAATTTTGCATAATCATTAGATACTTTAAACAAATCTCACATTATAATAGTTGCCTTTCACATTAACATTAACTTTCACACCATATT
>NW_006408577.1:9314901-9319694 GCF_000296735.1 Chrysochloris asiatica
TATGTACATATATATATATACAGGGTTGCTATGGGTCGGAACCGACTCGATGGCACTTAACAACAACAACAACAATATATATATATATTTGATAAAGGAAACAAGTGTAAATTCCTACAACTGTAACAAAAATAGGGGAGTAGTTATTCTTACATCCAGAAACAGAGAACCCTAGTACCATCAAGAGAGAAGAGCACGAGCAAAATATGGGACCCTATCTAGAGAAGCAGCAACACCAGAGATGAGGACATGGAGAAATAAAGTAACTGAGGACTCTAGATTCATGGAAAGTGAAAGGCTGTGTGCCGAAGACCAGATGCTGAAGGCCAAGAAGCAGGCTTGCAGAATGTGTCCTTTGGTTGTTTAAGTGATCATATATTCTGGAGCGTTGTTGTGTACACCCCTACACACACCAATAGGGAATAGAAGCAAATACTGTTGATTGATGATGCATGGAAGAGACTGTAATCATTGCAAATGAGACAATGAGTGTAAAACTGATGCTCTTCTATGTAAACTATCACCCAATTCACAATAATAACTTAAAAGAAAAAGAAAAGGAAAAATAGGTAAGTACTGGTATATGATAGTACATGGAGAAGATTGTAATCATTGCAATGAAACAAAATATAATTTGTTGAATGTAAAACTAATGATTTGCCATGTAAACTTTCACTCAATTCACAAGGCAATTTAACAACAAAAAATCATTTCCAAAAATGGTGAAAGTTTTTTTTTGTTTTTGAATTTTTAAAAAGTCATCTCTTCAAGACAGTGCATTCTGCCTTATAGTGGCTGCCTACATCATGGCAGGGATCTCTGAAGACACTGTGTAGAGGGTCTGTTTTCATTAGTGCTTTGTAGAGCTCCTCACTAAACCATTAACTCCTTGTTGGCCTCAGTCACATCCAAGTGTGGTGTGGAGGTCTTCTAACACATCATCTCCAACTTCTTCATATGTTTGCATGGTACTCTGCATATAGCCATATGGGGAGTACATATAGATGTAGTTACTGGTGTTATGGTAATATCCCCACTGAACATAATAGTTTTGGTATGGCTGGTAATACTGGTTGTAACTATAACTATACATCTGGCTATATTACACTGATTTTACCTGGCTCATTTTAGGAATTGCCACACTTAGCCACACTGGTTTAGACCCAGTTTTACTGTCAGGGTGTGCTTCTATTCCAGTTTGTCTGTACGTTTCATAAAGCCACAGCCCTTTGACATGCCTGTCTGGTCCAAAACCAACTTGCCTCCCGGACAAAAGGGGTAGACTTTGATGAAAAATTCATAAAGCATGTCATCATCCACATCTGGGGTCAGATCCCCACAAAGAGGGAATACTCAGGGCTATTATCTGGTTGTTACCCATACGTGGCATAGTTCAACTTAAAGCATTTACAGGTGTGGTTCCTAAGGGGTTTCCCATTAATGTTTTTTTGTTTGTTTGTTTTTTAAGTTTTTATTGTGATTGAGTGAAAGTGTACAGGGCAGATCATCAGTTTTACATTCAAGAAATCATATATTTGGTTTAATTACAAAGATTATAATCCCTTCCATGTACCATCAGTTAATAGTACTTCTCTCTATTCGTTATAGCTCTTAAAAAAAAAACAAAAACAAAAAAAACACTCAGGCATATATCATAATTTAAACCACCAGAGGGCACATTCTACAAGCCTGCCTCCTGGCTGCTGGCTCTCAGTCCCTCTCTTTCCATAAATCTAGAGTCCTCAGCTGCTCCTTCTTTCCATGTCCCCATCTGCTTCCATCTCTGGTGTCGCTGCTTCTCTGGATCAGTTCTTGCATTCTACTTGTGCTCTTCTCCCTTGGTGGTCCTAGGGTCCTCTGTTTCTGGATTGTAAGATTAACTACTCCCCTGTTTTTGTTACAAAACTTCTACCTTTACAATTGTGACAGTCACAGTTCATCATGATAACAATTCTTGACTATTGAATCATAGAAATCTTATGCCCATTTTTTCTCCAGATCCATCTAGACAAGATGAAAACTATTCAGTGGGGACTCTATCTCCCCCCCACACACTCTTGAACTAAACTCTCTCTTGAAAACTTTCAAGCCAGTCACTTCCTGCCTTTATTGCCCCTTCATTTTAAGTAGCCAGTAAGTTGCCTGTTCCTATCAAATTTATATACAGAGGGGACAGGATTGATCCTCAATGTGAAGACTCCTTCCCTCTCTGTTGGTATTTTGAGCTACTACATCCATGAATATAGGTCAAGTTCATCAACTTGTAGTAATATACTCTCAGTTCCTTTATCAAAAATTTTCTTGTTCTTTTTCTATCTTCCTCTAATCAAGTTCTGATTATCAAGCCATTGAGGCTAGATCAAATGGGTAATACTTGCAAGTTTGGATGTTCTAGCATGTCTCCCCTCACTTCAAATCAGCTGGATAGTTCACTCTAAGTTCTGCTCTCCATGGCTACATCCTTGTCTGTGGGCTCAAGTGTTCCCAGGTCTCACCACATTTTGGACCATCCAGCCCTTCCTCTTCTCTCTCTCATCTTCAGGTCAATGGGTGTCTATGGAACATGGTTGAACTCAGCCCATTTCTTCATTGCTGCCTTTCTCTCTCTTCCACTCACCAGTAGATCAATGTGGTCATCAACCAGCTTATATGCCTGCTTACATATGTTCCTTTGAGTTTCAGTCTTGAAAGGGGTTATCCTGAAGGGACTTGATTGCTTGCCTTGATGGCTTCCTGGTGAACAACTTGCTTACTGTTGTAGTAGCCAATCATACTGCCATTTTTGTTTTGGTTTTTTTCTTCTCATAATTTCTTTGAAGGTGTGTCTTCATAAGACCATAGGTGGAATCCTGAACAGCATCCAGAATTTTCAGAAGTGGAAATTTTCCACTTGAAAGGACAAGCAGACCAGCCTAGAGTGGCTAGCAGAGCAGAAGATACTTTTTGAAAGAAAGACCAACAGGAAAAATACAAAACAATATAGGCAGACTGATTGATTACTACAAGAACAAACAAGTTGCTCACCCATGAGACATCAAGGCAAGTGGTGGGGTCCCCTCAGAGCAAACCCGCTTCCAACACTAAGACTCAATGGTAATACAAGCTCTGAATGATGACCACATTCATCACCGATAAGAGGAAGTGAGGGAAAAACAGCAATGAAACTGCAAGCTAAGCGCTTGTTGTTGTTGTTGTTGTCAGGTGCCATCGAGTCAGAACAGACTCATAGCGACCCCATGCACAGCAGAACGAAACGGTGTCCGATCCTGGGCCAACCTCACTACTGCTGCCACACTTGATGCCATCAATGATTCCACCTGGCTGATCCATCTCGTTGGGGGTCTTCCTCTTTTTCTCTGACCCTCCACCCTACCCAGCATGACATCCTTCTCCAACGATTGTTTCCTCCGGACAATATGTTCAAAATAGGAGAGCCGAAGCTTAGCCATCCTGGCCTCCAAGGAGCACTCTGGTTGCACTACTTCCAAAACATATCTATTGGTTCTTTTGGCAGTCCATGGCACTTTCAGTATTCTCCTCCAACACCACAACTCAAAGGCATCAATTCTTCTACGATCTTCCTTATTCACTGTCCAGCTTTTGCATCCATATGAGGCTATTGAAAACACGATGGCCTGGGTCAGGCGCACCTTTGTCCTCAAGCTGACATCTCTGCTCTTCAATACTTTAAAAAGTTCCTGTGCAGCAGATTTGCCCAGTGCAATATGTAGCTAAGCGCTACAATGTTCAATAGATTCCTGTGAACTCGGGTGGAGACCTGGTTGGCCAGCAGTGTGGCAAGACCTGGGGACTCTTGGGCCCAGAGTCAGTGACATAGCCACAGAGAACTAGGGTGGAGAATGAAGTGTCCAACTGATAAGAAGAGAGGGCATATGCACAAGAACACCCACATTTGCAGATAATACCCACTTGACCTGGCTTCAATGACTGGATGATCAGAGCTCAATTAGAAGAAAAAAGAACAGGAAAAATAAGAGAGATCTGATACAATTTCATGTACTTGACCTACACGTATGTATGCATTAGCTCAAAAGAGGGAATAAATCTTTACAGCGAGCATCATTCCCACCCCCTCCATACACAGAGTAGACAGGGATGGGCAACTTGGGCATTGACTACCCAAAAAGGGAGGAGCTACAAAGGCAAGAAGTGACTGGCTTATAAGCTTTCAAGAGGGATATCATGTTTGGTAAGGTGGAGGGTCACAGATAAAGAGGAAGACCCCCAACGAGATGAACTGGCCAAGTGGCAGCATCGATAGACTCAAGCCTGTCAACAGTAGTGAGGTTGGCCCAAAATCGGGCAGTGTTTCGTTCTGCTATGTATGAGGTCACTATGAGTTGGTATCAACTCAATGGCACCTAACAACAACAACTACACCCCAAATCTAAAGAAAGCACTTATCTAATTTATATTTCTATAGAAATGCCTATTCTGTACATTTCACATGAATAAAATCAGAAAATAGGTGGTCTGAGAAAAAAGAAGTTTAAGGAGTTTAGAGGTTACTTCCCAAGAATCAAGGACAAACACAATAATAGTCTTTAGTACACAGATTTGGAGGTTACCTGTATTGAATCAGGGCCAAATGCAAATCAAATTCTTTATTACACAATTTGATTGGCTGTATTATTTTACTATCTCCCTCACCCCATAGTGTAAAGCCTCTAATATTATTGCTCAGGAGGAACAGTGTTGTGAATGCTTCCCACCCCTAGAATGAAAGTGGTTTGGGCAGGTCTCTCTTTGAGTATCTGACCATATTCAGCTGT
>NW_006408577.1:9320277-9324524 GCF_000296735.1 Chrysochloris asiatica
TATATTGGGCTGCTAATCTCATGGTCAGCAGTTCGAAACTACCAGCTTGTCCATGGGAGAAAGATGAGGCTTTCTGCTCCCATAAGATTTACAGCCTCGGAAACCCTGCACAGAGTTGCTATGAATCGGAACCGATTCCAAGGCACATAACAACAACAGCAACTAATGAACGTCTTAAAGCAATGGGTTACTAGGTCTGGGGGCTCAAGACCATAGTCTCAGAGGACACCATGGTCAATTGGCATAACATAGTCCATAAAGATTATGCTCTTGGGTGAGAGAAGTCTGGGATCTTGAAAGCTCATGAGTGGCCCACAAAGGTGTTGTTGTTGTTGTTAAGTAACATCGAGTCGACTTTGACCCATAGCGACCCTATATAGGGTTTCCAAGGAGCTGCTGGTGAGCTTGAACCACCAACCTTGCAGTTCAAATGACTTTGCAGACTGACACAGCTGTTAGTTTTTCCTTGTGCCGAAGAAAGAAAAGAACTGAAGAAGCTTGGAATAAGTTAGTCCAAAGGACTAATGGAACATGTGTATATCAGTCTCCATGACTCCAAGACCAGAAGAATTAGACAGTGCCCAGGTACCACTACCAATTGCTCTGAAAGGGATCACATTAGAGGGTTCCAGATAGAGTGGAAGAAAAACCTGGAACAAAGCTCAAAATTATTAAAAACAAAAGACCAAGCTTACTGGTCAGAAAGAGACTAGAGGAAGCTGAGAGTATGGCCCTTAAACATCCTTCCTGTCTGGAAAGGAAATCACCCTCACAGCCAAATATTCAGCCAAGCAGCAGATAGGTATATGTGCAGTCGAGTTTTGTTCCGACCCATATCAACCCTGTATAGGATTTCCGAGGAGCAGCTGGTAAGCTTGAACAACTGACCTTGCAGTTCAAACCAACTTTGTAGTCCAGTGCATTAGCCCACAGTGCCACTCCAGGACTCCGGGACAATAATACTGGTAAGGTATGCTCACCATAGCCCAGTCAATCATTCAAAATCAAAAGGGTAACATTTCCTAAGGACATAGTTGAGAAGGAATGGGAAGGTGGGTGGAATGCAAATAAGAATGACAGGGAGGAAGTGGGATAACTGTTGTTGCATGGAGGGGATTGTGATCATTGAAATGAAACAAAGTGTATGATTTGTTGTATTTAAAACTGATGACCTTGTCTATGAACCTTCACTCAAGTCACAATAAAAGGTTTAAAAATAATCCAACTGGCATAAATTGCTTCACAGATTAAACCAATAGAATTTGAGTTCCTTTAAAGGTATATTTCTTGCTGTCTGCATTTGAGATTTGTTCTGTGAATTCTGTGAGCTATCTCTTTTCTAGGTTCTCTAGTCAGTCTATTATTGTTGGCATTCTTAGATGTGGTCAAGTGCATTCCAACCCTATGGACAACAGAAGGAAACTTTGCCTAGTCCTGCACCAGCTTCACAATCATTATATTTGAGCTCTCTTTTTTGCTGACTTTCCACTTAGTAAAGCACTCACTTTACTAAGCATGAGTTATTTCTCCAGGGATTGCTCCCTCCTGATAGTATGTCCAAGATACACATGATGACATCTTACCAAACTTGCTTCTAAGAAGCATTCTGGCTTCTCAGACAAATTTGTTCATTATTTTGATATTGTTTGCTGTTAAGTGCTGTCGAATGGGTTTCCATTCACAATGAGCCTGTACTGGGTTTCTGAGGAGCTTCTGGTGGGTTTGAACTACAGACCTTGTGATTAGCAGTCCAGTGCTTATCCTACAGCACCACACCAGGACTCCTAGTGTAGGAGTATATTTCCAATAAATCTACCAGTCTCCTCCTAGTTGCCATTCATCACAACCTCCCCTGTTTTTAGGACTACCCCTTAGGCATGATCTCCACATTTGGTTTCAAAAGAAGTCAGTCCTTTCTTTAAGGAGAAATCAGGAGCTCTCTATTGTATGGAACATTGTGACTCCATATGATAAGCACTGACCACTTCTAATCACAAACTGCATTGCTTGATGAGGCTTTCTGCTCCCCTGCTCTTGAAGATTAAAGCCTTGGAAACCCTATACAGGGTTGCTATGAGTCAGAACCCACTCTATAGTACTTAACAGCAGCAACATCTACTGTACAGCCTCCTTCTCCCTCCAGATAAAATCTCTGAGCCATGATTCTGAAGCATGGTTGGAAGAATGATGCAATTCTCTATTAGTGTCACCCCTACTTTAAGGAGCAGTAACCTTAGATCTTTGCAGGTTACTTCCCCTCACATAAGACCACCATACTACACACTGGGGAAAAGGTAATCAGAACCCCAGTATTCTCAGCACCTCTATAATGAAGGTAGAACTTCTTTCCCAGAAGTGGGGTTTGATGGGAGTGGAGACGCTTCATCTCTTGTCTGCATTAATCTGAAATTTAGCTTCAATGATTGGTATCTGAGGACAGGATGAGATATGTTTCTACACTGCCTTTTCTAGAAGGAAATCCTCCAGATGAAGAGATAGGGTGGAATAGAGCCCTATGTTAGCAGCAGACTTGTATAGTTTCCATTTCATTGAGTTGGGCAGGGACAGCAAGAAAGAAAATTAATATTCAAAACTATAGGCTTGCTGTTTTTACTAAATTTTACTATATTTTCTTGAGGAAATGTTTCTTTGCTATATGTCCTTGGGATCACTTCGAGAAATTTTTAAATGGATAGGTTTTTATTTTTTAACAATTTTCACCAGATCACAAAACTCCCCACATTGTCATGCTTCCTGCTAGATGTCCCTCTTCATTTGAAATAATTCTAATACATGTATTTTACATCATTTTCTAATCAAGGTCTGGCAACCCACAAGAAAAGCAAATTTAATGCTACCCTGTGTTGGCTCTATCCTATATCGATCCTCTACTCCTCTACTGTTGTTCCTTAAAACTCTTAAATAAAAACCTTAATTCTTAGTCCATTTCAGTTGTTATTTTTGATAACTGCCATCGAGTATGTATAGGGTTTCCAAGCAGGTGCTGGTTAGTTTAAACCACTACCCTTCTGGTTCAAACTGACCTTGCGGTCCAGTGCTTTATCCCACAGCACCACACAGGACTCTGGGTGATACTAAACAATAAGCTCAAAGATTATGTTTGTTTGTTTCTTTGTTTGTTTTTATGATTGATCAGTTCTGCAATTGAGCACTTAAAGCTATAACACTGAAGAAGTAAGTAATGGATAGATGCAGTGTATGAACATATATAAAGTTATTTCTTCTTGGTTTCAGACCATAGATGCTGTGGTAGGGGAAAAGCAAAATGCCAACTCTAATTAAAAAAATGTTATGTTGTTGTTGTTAAGTACCGTGGAGTCAGTTCTGACTCATAGTGATCCTGCCAGGGTTTCCGGGCTGTAAATCTTTACAAGAGCAGAAAGCCCATCTTTCTCCCGCATAATGGCTGGTAGTTTTGAACTGCCAACCTATTTGTAACCACTAAACTACCTAAGCTCCTTATAAATGTTATAGTGACTCTAAATTAAGTCTTAAAGTAAAAACAAGGACAAAAACAAAACAAAACATAGATCAACCAGGTGAGGAAACTCATCATGACATCATATATTGGGGGTAAAATCAGAAGTACTCAATCTGAACCCTGCTGGAATGAACCAAACTCTGCTGTGCTTAACTTTAAAAATGCTTCCATTTACAAGGATTCCAGAGTTGCAAAGGACTCCAGCCAGGCAGAATTTAGTTCCACCTTGTGCCTAGGTAAAGTGTTCAGATGCCACTTTTCTTGAGAACCTCAGGTACCTCTGGTAGCTAAACTGCTAAAATGAGAAGAAGAGT
Organism: Chrysochloris asiatica; assembly: GCF_000296735.1. Classification (NCBI taxonomy): domain Eukaryota; kingdom Metazoa; phylum Chordata; class Mammalia; order Afrosoricida; family Chrysochloridae; genus Chrysochloris; species Chrysochloris asiatica. The sequence goes on from NW_006408577.1 coordinate 9,324,094, forward strand.
GTATTTGAAAGTGAATTTTGGACCTGAGCCAGTGCATAAAGAACAGAAACTCCCTCGCAGAGTTCTCCTTTGCCTGGCCTTTTAATGATTGCCTTAATGGCTGCCTGGTTGCGACATCATATATAGAGAGTCTCAGCTACAGTTTGTAAATTTTTATGCTTACAATAGCCCAGTTGCTGCTTCAGGATGCATTGTTGCCATCAATCATGGTTGCAGAAGGAGATTCCTTTGTTCCTAGTGCACTATAAATATTCATCACTTTTGAATTCTATGTATCAATTATGGTTTCCTTCACTTGGGTGATCCTCGCTTGTTTTGTCATTGTTTTTACTCATGTTTATTGTGTTGATAAGTGCTGTCAAGTCAGTTCCAACCCATAGCGACCCTGCATAGGGTTATTGTTGTATTGTTGTTAAGTGCCGTCGAGTCGG
>NW_006408577.1:9324973-9328838 GCF_000296735.1 Chrysochloris asiatica
CAGATTTACTTAATGCTATGGTGCTAAGGAGCTCTGGTAGCGTAGTGGTTACGAATCCGGCTGCTAACCTCATGATCAGCAGTTCAAAACTACCAGTTCAAAACTACCAGCTATTTCGCGGGAGAAAGATGAGGCTTTCTCCTCCCGTAATGATTTACAGCTTTGGAAACCTTGTACAGGGTCGCTTTGAGTCGGAACCGACTCCACCGCACTTAACAACAACAATTTGTAGTTTAATTTTTTAACTGCTGCATCCATGAGTGTTGATTGTGAATCCAAACAAAATGCAGTCTTTGGCAACTTCAATCTTTTCAGTATTTAACATGATGTTATTTATTGGCCTAGTTTAGAAGATTTTTGTTTTCTTTACATTGTGGTGCAATCCATACAGAAGACTGTAGTCTTTGATCTTCATCAGCAAGTAATTTAAGTTTTCTTCACTTCCAGCAAGCAAAGTTGTATCATCTGCATATCACAGGTTGTTAGTGAGTCTTCCTCCATCCTGATGGCACATTCTTCTTCATATAATCCACCTTCTCAGATTGTTTGTTTAGTATACAGATTGAGCAAGTATGGTGATAACATTGAGAAGAATGAATATTCCAGAATACTTAATTGTGCCAATGAGAAACCCATACACAGACTAAGAGGTAGTCCTTAGAACAGAACAAGAAGCTAGTGTTGTTGCTGCTAAGTGTTATGGAGTAGTTCTGATTTATAGAGAATTGATATAGGATTTCTAAGGAGCAACTGGTGGGTTTGAACCACAGACCTTGTAGTTAGCAGTCTAATGCTTATCCAATAGAGCCACACCAGAACAAGGGGATACTAAACAGTTTAATATCAGGAAAAGTGTGTGCCAGGGTTACATGCTTACACCATACTTAGTCAATCTGTATGCTGAGTATCTATAATCTGAGAAGTTAGATTATCTGAAGAAGAACATGGCATCAGGATTGGAGAAAGACTCATTAACAACTTGCAATAACTCATTAACAATATGCAGATAAATATCCTTACTTGCTGGAAGCAAAGACGACTTCAAATACTTACTGACAAAGATCAAAGACTATTCAAGTATGGATGGTACCTCAAGGTAAATAAAACTAAAATCCTTACAACTGGACCAATAAATAACATCATGCTAAATGAAAAAAGTCTGAAGTTGGCAAACACTTCATTTTTCTTGGATCCACAATCAACACTCATGGAAAGCAGCAGTCAAAAAACCAAATGAGGAATTGCATTAGACAAATTGCACAAGACCCCTTTAAAGTTTTTAAAGATCAAAGGTATCTGTTTGAGTACTAAGGTGTGCCTAACCCAAGCCATAGTATTTTCAATTGTTTCATATGCTTGTGAAAGTTGAACAATGAATAAGGAAGACAGAAGAAGACTTGATGCATTTGAATTATGGTGTTGGGGAAAAATGTTAACAACAACAACAAAAAAGTAGACTGCCAGAAGATCAAATCTGTCTTAGAGGAAGTGCAGTCAGAATGCTCCTTAGCATCCAGAATGAAGAGACTTCATCTATTATACTTTCACCACGTTATCAGGAGTGTCCAGCCCATGGAGATGGACATCATGCTTCATAAAATGGAACATCAGTGACATAGAGGATGACCCCTAATGAAATAAATTTGACACAGTGACGACAACAGTGGGCTCAAATATAACAACAATTGTCAGGATTGGGCAGTGTTTTGTTCTGTTGTGCACAGGGTTGCTATGTTTCAGAACCAACTCGATGGCAACTAACAACAACAAAATATTTATATATTAAACTTTGTGTGTCTTTTTCCCTGTCACACTACAAAGATAGGATATAGATAAGAGAAAGTTATTTCCTCTATTAAAGCAGAACATTAGGAAGAAGTTTGAGAAAATGGATGCAAATGAAGGCATTTAGTAGCAAGAATTACACCTTAAGGCTATTTTACCTAGTGGCTAAACCCTTTTACAGGCCTTTAGCTTCACAGAATCCTTAAAACATCCTGTAGGTACCCTTGCATGCTATAACATGAAAATAAAAACTCTGACTTTCAGCTCTCCTCTCCATTAGACTTTCTTTGGGTGCTACTGCCATAGTTTGTCTGAGACTTCTCTTCTTCACTATTGCAAACAAGTAGGGGCACAAGGATGGTTAGAAGCATCCAGGGCAATCTCTAAACTATCCTGCTCCCAGCCAATTCAAAATAAATCAATGTTTATGGTGTTGACAGTTAAGTGTCAGCAGAAGCGTCATTCACCCTCTTGAACGGCTTCCTCAGTCAGGCATCATTTATATTTGTGGTGTCTCAGAATGTCATTCTATGCTTCATCTGGTATCTCCTTGGACTTCCTGCTGGGGCAAATACCACCCTCTCTCCCATTTCCTTTGTTACATCTATGGATGTCTACTATGCTTGAGGAAGCACCTTGGGCCATATCAGGTTAATAGAAATTGTTCAGTAGTGTCCCCCTTCAAGTGGCACCCAGAGCATGTGCCATATTTGCTGTACATTAGATTCACCTTTGCATGAAAGTCTAATTCACTATAATGTATTATGCTAATACATTCACTCAAATTATGATCAAGTCTTTTAGACATGGGAACAATTTGCCCTCCTGTGGGTGCTCTTGCTAGCTCTGCGCTGATTCCTTAGTCATTGGTTTTAAAACTTAACTCTAATAGTACTAAATTACTTACAATTCTAGTTTGTGGTTTCTCACTGTAGATCCTAAGTACTCACTGTTGTTGTTGATGTTAAGTGCCGTCGAGTCGGTTCCGACCCATAGCGACCCTGACATGAAAAGAATCAAGTTTCTAGAGAGGTTTAGAAAAGGGAGAGCTTATTTTATTAGAGGTGAATCAAGAAAGACCCCACAGACAAGAGATAGGAATTTTGAAACAGATGAATTAAAAAAAAAAAAAATTAAAGGAGTGTTTTAAGTAGAAAGATACAAGGGTACCATAAAGCACAAAGTATGTTAGAGGAATAAAAAGCTCTTTAACAACAGATGCCACAAAGAGGTAGGTGGCACCACATTGTGGAAGGTCTTGATAGGAATATACTTAATTTGATAGATAATAAAGGATTACAAAAAGTAAGTTGGACATTAGTCTAATTTGAACTGTGCAAATACTTATCCAATCATGTAGATCCATCTCTGTTTTTCACAGTGCCTGCTGTATAATTGTGGCTACTAGCTACCAAGTTAAGCATGAAGTATTTTATTATAGTCGTCTTGAATTCTATATATCCTTTTTCACGTCATAAAAAGCAGAAACTAATTATGATGCTCCACAGAAAAATTCCAGATACTATCATCATCATTTCTGCATTGTTTTCTCCTATTGCTTACTAAGTCTGAAAGCATGCCTGCCTACTTTATGGGAAGTGCTTATCTTCCTTTTGCTATTCAGTATTCAGTTTGAAACTGGTATTATGTTTCTACTTGGATGCATATCTCTGTGCAGTTGCTTTAAAAATGAAGCTGATACCTATGAAAAGACTCCATTATAATGCTTAATTACCAGAGATATTGCTACTGCACTTGATTTTAAATATGGAACACAGGTGTTCACAAATAAAAATTTTCAGGTTAATGTGCTGGACTGCAAGGTCCGTTTGAACTTCAAGGTTGGCAGTTCAAGCTCCTAGAAATCCCTATAGAGGGTCACTATGAGTTGGAACTGACTTGATTGCCCTTAACAACAAACAGTAATGATCAAGGACTCACGGTGTGGTGCTCTGGGATAAGCTTATGAGGTTCAGTGCTTATTCTATACACATTGCTAGCTGTCAAAATTGACTATAAGGCACTTTACAATAGACAAATGGATAGATAGGGAGCACTGTGGTTCCACAGTCAGTGGTTC
>NW_006408577.1:9329063-9332789 GCF_000296735.1 Chrysochloris asiatica
TACCAGAGCTCCTTGGGAACCTCACACAGGGCCACTATCAGTAGGAACTGACTCCAAGTTGTTTGTAACAGCAACATAAACAGATAGATATTATATGTCTTTATATATGCCTTTCTATATAAAGACAGGAGTCCTTGTATGACATTTTAAGAAAATTACTGGACTGCTAACCACAAGGTTGGCAGTTCAAACCCACCAGCCACTCCTTGGAAACCCTATACAAAGTCGCTGTGATTGGAACCAACTCGACAGCACTTAACAATATAAAATTTATGTTGTTGTTAAGTGCAGTCTAGTCATTACAAGTGGTTGCATTACAAAAATATTTGGGGGCACACAATTTAATTCATAGCACCCTCTCTCCATCTTTTTCATATGCTTGTCAAAATCCTTATCTTTCCTTTGAACTAATTTGCTAGCACAAGAAGATTTCTAGATAAAATCACATGCTCAGTAGGAGAAAAATTAGTCTTTGTGCTCTTGTAAAGATTTGCTGCCTCAGAAACCCTTACAGGGTTGCTATGAGAGGAAACAAGTTCACAGCACACCACCATCACCACCAAATAAGATCACATGAATTGATATCACTAAAAAATTAAATTAAAAACATAACAGTATTAATTGGATGACCAACATGATCACTCAATCTTACTTAATTTTCAATAAATTTGATATACTGTTAACAATGACTTTTAGTAATCAAATGCCCTCATCTTTTCTTATATTCAGCTGATGACTTCAAGGAGTCCTGGTGTAATGCTGTGGGTTAATAGCCTGAACTGCAAATTCAGTTTGAACCGCAAGGTCTGCCAATTCAAACTCACCAGCCACTCCTAGGAAACACTATACAAGGTCATTGTTAGTTGGACTCGACTTGATGGTACTTAACAACAACAACAGGAATTATGAAGTCATCAGACAAGACCTCACCTGATCTCATCACTGAATTGCACACTTATCTTAGAATTCACCAATTCAGTTTCTTCACAATTGGATAGGAGTTTCTCTTTTCCTATAAGACTAAGCATTCCCACTGTTATGAATCCTATTTTCTCCCTTCTCAGAATCCTATTTTCATTGATAATATCCTCTTTTGCTTAGTCATTCTTAGCATTCAAATATTCTTTGGCATCTCTGATAGTGAAAAAAAAAATATCTCCTTGTATCCCATATTATTTGCCATATGTTATACTATTTTTTCTTTTTATTCTTTTCAAGCCAGGTTTATTGAGAAAATTTTTTTTCACATGATACTCTATATCATAGCCTTACATTTACCCTCCACCCACTCCCCATCTGGCTTCAATCTTTGCCATTGTACAAAAACTTCTCTTACTAAAAGCACCAGTCATCTTCTCTGCCCACTTCTAATTCTTCCATAAGATAATTCCTCCTACTCAGCCTTCAGAGTTTCAGATTTCATTCCTTTTCTTCTCTTTACAGCACACACACACACACACACACACACACACACAAATCTTCTAAGAAAATTAGGGACTGGGTAAGAAAAGCTATAAACTCTGCAGTACATTTTAGGTTAAACCCTTTCCCACTTACCCATTCCCATTTTTCTTAGAAGACCTGTAATCTACAAGTGAATTAATGGTTTTCATCTTTGAATTGCCCATGTTCTATTTGCAGTACAATACCGCAGGTTTTCTAAATTGCAGAAATGCAATCTAAGTTCTTTTGGCAGAGAATTGGTAGTGAATCCCTGATTCACTAAATATGTCAAGAAATAAGAATGACAATAGTAAGAGTAAAACCTACTTTTTGGTACTTTATGGTTTATGGTTTTGAAAGTCTTTTTTTTCTTAGAGGTTTAAGAAACTTGAATTTTGTCATTTTCACTATTTTCCTCTGATACAGAGCTAGGAGCATAACTGTGATATGCTATTTACTTAATTTGATGTTCTATTTTAATTAATTTGGAGTTAAGTTCCCTTACTATAAAATATAATGGTAGAGTTCATATTATCCTTGCACTTTTCCCATTAATTGTGGAGAAGGCAGAGTATTTATGCTTATAATACCAAAGTTTATAAGTTGATAATGATTTAAGTTCAACACAAATTTTACACTGTTTAGTTAAGACATACACTATCTGGGTAATATTTGTTGTTGTTGTTGCTAAGTGCCATGGAGTTGGTTCCTACTCATAACGAACCTGCACAGGGTTTCCGAGGCTGTAAATCTTTACGGGAGCAGAGTGCCTCATCTTTCTCCCGCGGAACCGCTGGTAGTTTCGAACTGCTGACCTTGCTGTTTGCAGCCCGATTCTTAACCAGTAGGCCACCAGAGCTCCTTTAGACATAAAATATATTTATAGACTGTCACATTCTTTTTCCTCTTGAAAAAATAAACAATTTCTTAGGATGCCATTGATACATTGTTATTTTTAATATATCGTAAGTATTTATCCCTTTCTGAAATATTTGTTTATTCAAAATAACCAGGTACTCTCTGACACAATATCAATATAATTTATATTTAAGATTATTAAGTGGCTAGAGCCTGTGGCTCTGTAGGATAAGCACTGGACAGTAAACCACAAATTTGGCAGTTAGAGACCACCAGCCTCTCTGTGGGAGAAAGATGATGCTTTCTGATCCCACAAAGATTTACAACCTCAGAAACCCTAGAAAGGGTCACTGTGAGTCGGAGCTGACTCAACAGCACTTACTAGCAACAAACCTTTATATTTATCCACTGCTTTGTCAGCATCTTATCCTCACCCAACCAAGTGTCCACTGACTTGGTTATACATCACTAAGCATGTTAGGCCTTAGAATTTATCCCTGCAGACCATAGGAGAGGTAACTTTTCTTATTCTGAGCAATTCTAGAAAACTTCATCTCCTTCTTTAATCTTTAGTTCTTGAGCTCTCTCTCTGTGCATAAATCTTTTGTAATGTACTCATTAACTTTTCTCTCCAAAATAATTATGTGAATTTCATGCTCCAAGAAATAATGAGGGCAATCTTATTCACATCTATCCTCATATAATGCATACATTTTCTTTGTCATGGATGTATGGACTTACGGATCAAGAGGGCCAGATAGTAAATATTTTCAGCATTGCATGCCATATGGTGTCTTTCTACTCAATGCTACTGCTACTAAACTCTGCCATTTACACAGCCATAGCATTTACATAGATAATAAATATGTAAATTATTGGGTGTGTCTGTATAACAATAGAACTTTATTAATAAAAACGTGGTACACAGGGTTTGACCCATGGGCCTTACTTTACTGACAGTAAACTAACTACTAACATGCAGGAAGGCAGTCTGATTTAGGGGAAATTATTGCTACTCTGGTAGCGTAGTGGTTAGTAATCAGGCTGCGACTGCAAGGTCAGCAGTTCGAAACTACCAGCTGTTCTGTGGGAGAACGATGAGGCTTTCTGCTCCCATAAAGATTTATAGCCTCAGAAACCCTGTACAGGGTCGCTATGAGTCAGAACCAACTCCACGGCACATAACAACAGCATTGCTACTAAAGTGAAATCAACTTGTTCTAATCCAGGCTATGGAAGTTCATACAATTTGAGGTAAGTCATATAACCGCTCGGTGTCTGTTTCATCATCTGTGAAAAAGAGACCATATCTCCCACCAGGAAAATAGTCTGTGAATATTAGATAAGGAAAATGTGTGAATGCTTATCATTACATAGACAAAATGGAACATATATGGTAGATAAGAGCTGTTATTTTTCATATAT
>NW_006408577.1:9333555-9335031 GCF_000296735.1 Chrysochloris asiatica
GATATTCAATGGTTTAAAATCAGGTAAGGTGTATGTCAGGTTTGTGTCCTTTCAGCATACTTGTTCAATTTGTGTACTGAGAAAAATAATCCAAGAATATGGATTATATGAAGAAGAACATGGCATTCAGATTGGAGAAAGAGATTCATTGACCACCTGTGATATTCAAATGACACACCTTGATTGCTGGAAGCAAAAAATACTTGAAATACTTTATGATGATGATCAAAGACTACAGCCTCCAGTATGGATTGTACCCTAATGTAAACAAAATGACAATTTTCACAACTGGACCAATGAATAACATCATGATTAATGAAGAAATGATTGAAGTTGTCAGAGACTTCATTTTGCTAGGGTCACAATCAACACTCATGGAAGCAGCTGTCAAGAAATCAAAAGACACACTGCATTAGGCAAATCTGCTGCAAAAGAACACTTTACAGTGTTCAGGAGCAGATGATATTGTTCGATGATTTCTGAATTCCATTGAGTCACTTTATTTTAGAATGGACACGAATATACATCTCTTTCAATCAGTTGGCCAGGTTTATGTTGTTGTTAAGTACTGTGGAGTCCGTTCTGACTCATTGTCACCCTGTAAAGGATTTCTTTTTGTTTAAGTTTTTATTATGAATTGAGTGACAGTTTAATGGGAGAACATCAGTTTTACACTCATCCTATCATATTTAGTTTCATTGCAATGATTACATTCCCCTCCATGCATTATCATTCAACATTATTAGATTATAGTCCCTATTCCTTCTGGTTTTTGTTCTTGGTTTTTTTTGGAGGGAGGGGGAATGTACACAAAAACACTCAGGAATATATAATCATTTAAACAACCAAAGGGCACATTCTGCAAGCCTGACTCAGACTTTCTCTTTCCATGAGTTTAGAATCCTCAGCTGCTCTATCTCCCCATGTCATCATCTCTGCCTCCATCTCTGTTGTCAGTGCTGCTCTGGATAGCTCATACTCTTCTCCCTTGATGGTCCTAGAGTCCTCTGTTCCTGGACTCTAAGATTAACTACTCCCCCCTTTTTGCCTCAAAATTTCTGCCTTTACTGTTGTGACAGTTACTATTAGTCTTGATAACAATTACTTATTGAATCATAAGAATCTTATCCCCATCTCTTCACCAGACTCATAGATGCAAACTATTCACTGGGGATTCTACCTTCCCTTGAACACTCCAAAAATAAACTCGCTCTTGGAAACTTGCAAACCAGTCACTTCAGGCCTGTATAGTCCCCACCCTCATATTAGGTAGCCAATGTCTAAGTTGACCATCCCTATCAACCCTGTGTACAGACGGGATGGGAATGATCCTTGCTGTGAAGATTCCTTCCCAATCAGTTGATATTTTAAGCAACTACTGCGAACCGCAAGGTCAGCAGTTCGAAACTACCAGCTGTTCCGTGGGAGAAAGATGAGGCTTTCTGCTCGTGTAAAGATTTGTTGTTGTTAAGTGCC
>NW_006408577.1:9349294-9352410 GCF_000296735.1 Chrysochloris asiatica
TTATTTTGCTCTTGAACACTTAAAAAATGTCTTGTGCAGAAAATTTGCCTAATGTAATATGCTGTTTGATTTCTTGACTCCTGCTTCCACGAGTGTTGATTATAAATCCAAACAAAATGAATTCCTTGACAACTGCAGTCTTTTCTTCACTTGTCATGATGTTATTTATTGATCCAGCTGTGAAGATTATTGTCTTCGATACATACTAAAGACTGTGGTCTTTGATCTTCAACCATAATTGTTTTAAGTCTTGTTTGCTTTCAGCAAGCAAGGTTGTATCACCTGCATATCGCAGGTTGTTAGGGAGCCTCCCCCAAATCCGAAGCCAAGCCTTTCCTTAAAAAAACCAACCTCCTGGAATAATTGCCCAACAATCAAAATTAAAAAACAGGGGGAAAAAAAAAAAACCCGGGGTTCACTTTTCCTGATTTTATAGGATTCAGTATTCCCTTGTTTTGTTCAAATGACTATTTCTTGATCTATGTACAGGTTCCTTATGAGCACAATCAAGTGTTCTGTAATTTCCATTTTTCTAAGTGTGATCCATGGCTTGTCATTATCCACACAGTTGAAAACTTTTGCATAATCAATAAAGCACAAGTAAGCATCTTCCTTGTAGTCTCTGCTTTCAGTCAAGATCCATCTGATGTCAGCAATGATTCTACATCTTCTTCTGAATCTAGCTTGAGTTTCTGGTAGTACACTGTTAATGTACTTTTGCAGCCATATTTAAATTATCTTCAATAAAATTTTACTTGCATGTGATATTAGGGATATTGTTCAATGGATTATGCATTCCATTGAGTCACCTCTCATTGGAATGGGTACAAATATGGATCTTTTCCAATAAGTTGGTCAGTTAGCAAATTTTTTAACATAGATTTTTGAGGGCCTCCAGTGCTGCATCAGTACACAGAAATAGTGTTCAGAAATTCAGAAGCCAGTGGAAAGGAAATTTTGAACTCCCATTACTTGGATTATTTATACAGGAGCAGAGACTTCAGTCTCCAGAATTGCTTGGGTATGATTTTGTTAGAATCAGAAAAAAAATATTTAAGGTACCTTAACTAGTCTAATTTCATAATTCTAGCAAGCAACATACTTTTATCCTTTTAGTGAAATTTCTCAGATTGTATCTTTAAATTACCTGAGTTTCCACTAGAATTAATCTAGACATATAGGCTTTTAGCCTCAGACTTTTCCACTATTGGTGTGCAAAATGAACACGACACCCCTCTCATTCTTTGATTCTCATTACCTTTACCTTTAAAGTTAAGGGAAAGAACTAGATAGTCTCTAAGTCTTCCAATTTTGAAATCATGTATTTCTATGAAAAGAATCTTTTGTTTTTAGTTTTACTCAAAGAAAGTAGTAGCCATTTTACAGACTATAAAAAGATGTGATGAAGTTTCAATTGTAGAAAATTTGTAGGTTGTTTGCCTGACCACATTGATCAGTACTCACTGGCAGATGAGACAATTTCCCCATTGATCTGACTTCTAAATCCACTCTTCCAACATTCTGCTAACACTTTACCTCTTTTCAGGATGAAAGGCCAAGTTTTGTTGCTATCATCCCTCACATCATTTCATTTCTTTTTTTCTTTTCTACTGTCTATTTTATAATCATAAATAGGGTTTGAAACATAAGATATGAGTTGCTTAAATTTGTGCCAAAATATAACTTACATCTTAAGAATGCAGCAAGGTAGTCAATCAGATGCTTCTCAATTTTTCCAGTAAGAATCATTATTTTTTTTAGATGAAATATAATTAGTGGCCATATAATTTTACTGTGTTTGATTCCCTGTAAATTTACTGCGTTTACTTTCTCAGAGCTTTGTCTCAATTTCTTAATATTATTCTGTTAAAATTTACAGCCTCAAAAACCTTATACATTGTCACTATGAGTTAGAACTGACATGATGGCATACAACCACCACCACCATTAGCATGGATTTAAATACTTACTGAATAATAAATGAATAAATGAAAGAATGAATGAGAGGAACATTTGTGCACATTTTCTCTCATGACATATCTTTCTGTTAGAATATATACCAATATAAATACCTAATATTCTGCATAAGTATGCATCTTGTATATATATATATATATATATATATATATATAGAGAGAGAGAGAGAGAGAGAGAGAGAGAGAGAAACTCATTTTTTAAATGCTGTGGTCTTAACTTTTGATGTTATATCATTGTTATATATTAAGGTAACTTAACCACTCTAATTTCATAATTATTTCTTACGTCTTACATGAAACTACTCAAATCTTACTAACGTAAAATCTATAATTGTTACAATAAACAAACAAAAAGGGATCCTGCATGAAAACATTGAATTACAAAATTTTCCCATCATTAGTCACCACACAGTTTCAACATTATTTAACAACATACCTTACCTCTCAGGGTTTTAACTCTGGGACAATAAATCACTAGTGATTCATAACAAGAAACCCCAAAGTTTTGTTTTGTGATTATTCTGAAATTTGAAACTGTGTTCCATATCTTTGTGACAGTGTAATTTATGTATCACAATGGAGGACACAATAGACGAAGATTTCAGGACACTTAATTGACAACAGCTGAAAGTGACTGACTATGGTCTTTATTATGGTCCCCCAAAAAACATACTTTGCCAATGCCTGAATGAGTACAATGCAACAATATAACTACTGCAAAGTGTGTGTTGGATGCTAAAGGATCTGAAGCACTACTTGAAAAGTATCCAGGCAAAAATAATGATGCTCAGAGATGGGGCTTGCTGGCAGATAGGGTAAAGGTATAGTGAAGATCGCCATCAGCAATACCACAGAATACCAGGCTAAGCGGGTTCAGGGGGAAACTCCAAAACTCTGAACTATTATGTAGGAATATTTTAAAAGTTTGAAGGCTTATAGCTAGTGGAACTTATAGTGGAGTAAGAAATCTTGTACTTTAGAATCTGTCAAGCTCAGCGGCCCACACCTGACAACTTGGGAGAGAGCAAACGGCAAGACCAAGCAGGGAGAACATACCCGCTAGGAATTAACGACCACAGGAACCTCAGAGCAAAGGTGACAATATTCTCTGTTTGCTTTTGCTTTTTTCTTTCTTTCTTT
>NW_006408577.1:9352600-9364518 GCF_000296735.1 Chrysochloris asiatica
TTTTTTTTTTTTTTTTTTTTGTTATCTGGTGTGCCTGAGTGAGTGGACACCCATCACCACCACCACTGGAGGATTCGTCCACCATGCATTTGCAAAGATCCTCTCAACATTTAGGAAGACTTGTCTTCTTGCTTGGTGGGTGACATGGAGTTGGTTCTGACATCAAGGCAAGTAGTCGGGTCCCACTTCTGTGATGCAGAAAACTCATTTGACAAAATCCAGCATCAATTCTTGAAAAAAACACTCAACAAAGTAGGAATTGAAGGGAAATCCCTTAACATAATTAAGAACATATATACAAAACCAACAACCTATATTACTCTCAATGAAGAGAATCTGAAAGTCTTCCCTCTGCGAACAAGAACCCGACAAGATGCCTTTTGTCACCACTCCTATTCAATATTGTGCTGGAAGACTTAGCAAAAGCTATACGGCAAAACAGGGAAATTAATGGCATCCAAATAGGCAAAGAGGAAGTAAAACTCTACTTGCAGACGATATGATCCTATACATGAAAAACCCCAAGGACTCAGATAAAAAATACTACTAGACTTCATTGGAAGATTCAGCAAAGTGACAGGATATAAGATCAACATACAAAAATCCATTGGATTCTTCTATACCAACAATGATAGCGCTAATAAAGGACATTTGGAAAGCAATACCATTTACAGTGGCCACCCAAAGGATGAAATATCTGGGAATAAATGTAACCAGAGAGACAAAGGACCTATACAAAGAAAACTAGAAACTACTACTATAAGAAACCAAAAGACCTACAAAAATAGAAGAATGCACCATGCTCCTGGATAGGAAGACTGAATATTGTGAAAATGTCAATACTGCCCAAAGCAATTTACACATATAATTCAATCCCAATCCAGATTCCAATGACATTCTTCAAAGAGATAAAAAATTAAAAAAAATTACAAACTTTATATGGAAAGGAAAGAGATTTAGGATAAACAAAGCATGACTTAAGAAGAATAAGGTTGGAAACCTCTCACTCCCAGATTCCAAAATTTATTACATGACTACTGAGGTCAAAACAACTTTGTTTTGGTACAGTAATAATGTAAGCACAACCTTGGAACATCAGGGTTCTGGGATACAGGGATTGAGATATGGTTTGAATGGGTAAAAGGGGGGAAATAACTTTAAGATGCTTGGCTATCTTTTGAATATTGGTTTCCCTGGCATACCATTATAAAATAGACACTTGAAGGGGAGAGAAAGGAATAGCTATAAATATCACCATTAAAAGCTTGCAAGTCCATCTTCTGCCTATAACTGATTGGAAGACCTAAAATGGGGCTACAATGTACCCAGGAAAGGAGGCTTCCTGCAGAGCCTCTGCATTACTTAAGACCATAGGTGGACTCCTGAACCCCATCCAGAATCTTCTGAGGTGGGGAATTTCCATGAGAAAGGACAAACAGACCAGCTTGGAGCTGCTAGAAGAACAGAATATACCTCTTGAAAGAAAGACTGATAGGAAAAATACAAAACAATAATGGCAGTCTAACTGACTACTACAAGAACAAGTAAGTTTCTCACCTAGGAGACATCAAGGCAAGCGGTCGGGTTCCCTCAGTGCAAACCCCCTTCCAAGACTAAGACTCAATGGGAATACACGAGCAGACATACACTCTGTCTGGTGACCACATTGGTCACTGGTAAGGGGAAGTGAGGGAAAAACAGCAATGAAACTGCGAGCTAAGCCCTACCACATTCAATAGAATCCTGTGAACCCAAGTGGAGACCTGGTTTGCCAGCAGTATGGCAAGACCTGGGGATTCCTGGGCCCAGAGTCAGTGACATAGCCACAAAGGACTAGAGTGGAGAGTGAAGCATCCAGCTTATAAGAACAGAGGGCATATGAACAAGAACACCCACACTTGCATATAATACCCACTTGACTTGGCTTCAATGGTTAGATTATCAGAAATCCACTAGAAGAAAGAAGAGGAAGAAAAAGAGATATCTGATACAATTTTATGTACTTGACCTAAACCTATGGATGCAGTAGCTCAAAAGAGGGAACAAATCTTTACAGCAAGGATCATTCCCTCCTCCTCGATACTCAGGGTAGACAGGGATGGGCAACTTGGGCATTGGCTACCCAAAGTGGGTGGGGACTCCAAAGGCAAGAAGTGACTGGCTTACAAGCATTCAAGAAGGAGCCTAGATTCAGAGGGCATGGAGGAAGGTAGAATCTCCACTGAGTAGTATCCAATCTGTCTGGGTGGGGCTGATGAAAGGAGATGGGGATAGCACTCATTTGGCACAACAGTGTATAATTGCTATCAGTACTCACTGTGAGTGTTTGAAATGTAAAGGTAGAGGTTTTATAGCAAGAAGGGGAGTGATTAACATTTCAGTCTAGGAGCGGAGGTCCCCCTACCCAGAGAAACAGTGATACCAGAGATGGAGGCAGAGACAATGATGTGGAGAGAGGGAACAGCTGGGGACTCTAGACCCGGAGAGGGGCTGTGTGCTGACGAACAGAGGGCAGGCTTGCAGGGTATACCCTTTGGTTGATTGATGATGCATGGAGGGGATTATAACCATGGCAATGAAACTATATACAATAGAATGAATGTAATGTTAATGTTCTCCCATGTAAACTATCACATAATTCACAATAAAACATTTTTAAAAAAATCATGCTGCTCATAAGCTTGTCTTGCTTTCCTGGTCTGTCTGGTAGCAGTTACCAAATCTCTCAGTACACAGATAGTGTGAGAAACACTGCCATGGGAAATGGAAGGTTAGTGTTCTGATAGTTTATTCCTCTGACAAGAGGAACAAGTACACCACTAAATAGGCAGAAAGGGATCTTAAGTATTTTCAAAGAGCTCCAAAGCAACTTACCCCAAAATTTTAAATATTAAAATTACATTAAAATGGCAATAGCTTGTTTTTACCTTTTTGTTTTTTTAACTTAAACTAGTCTTTTAGCAAACCACAGAATTAAAATATAGTCCTTATCACAAACAAAAATTCAAATTCAAGAAAATAAACAAATGAGATGAATAGTGAAAAAGTGAAAGCTTCTTATGTTCTCATCTGTAGGCTATTGTTACTGGATTATTTCTCTGTTTCAATGGAAAAATGTTTTAAAGGTTATAAAATTAAAGCTATTAAAATCTGTGGCTTGACATACTGAGGCACTTTACTATTACTGTAAATTTCCATGAGGAAAAAGGCTTCCTCAATCATTAGGAATTCTAAAGCAAAACTCAAGTTTATCTGTTACTATAAGACATTTAGAAGGTTTTTTGCTGAAATTAAGTATAAATTGCTCCATAAACTTGACTGCATGCATGATCATATCACTTTTATTTTGTCAGATTAACTTGAAAGCAGCTTGATTCTTCATATGCCAGATGAGCAAAAATTTGAGTATCATTTTGTTTAAATATTTTAGCTGCCTTATAAATAAATACTTTAGTACTTAGAATAGTTCACTCTATGCCAATTCAGGAAGCCGGAATGGGGTGTTCCAGTTGTGATTTCAATAATGTTGTCTGCTTCCCTCACCACTGTTCAGTTTTTTGCTGCCACTAGTGTGTCATCCTCCAAAACACATTGATGCCCCCCTACATTTGTTGTTGTAAGTTGTCATCAAGTTAGCTTCTACTCTTGATGATCCCATGAATGAAATATTGCCTAGTCCTGCACCATCTTCACAATTGTTGTTATGCTCAAATCCATTGTGCAGCCACTATGTATGCTGTGCCTTCCAGCACTGAGGGGGGAGGGGGGCTCAACTTCCAGCACTGTGTTAGGTAATATTCCATTGCCATCCATGAGATTTTCTTTGGCAACTTTTTGGAAGTACATTGCCAAGTTTTTCTTCCTAGTCTGTCTTGATCTAGAAGCTCCAATGAAACTTTTCCATGATAGATAACCCTCTTGGTATTTGAAAGTGAACAGCTCACAGCATCATAGAAACATACAAGTCACCACAGTACCACAAACTGACAAATGGATGGTGGCTCCTTTATAAAGCTCAGTCCCTAAGGTCCTTTGTCAAGGACATTTTATTTCTCAGAACATGGCTTTTACTTCAAGAGGATACTAAAATGATGAGTTCAGGCTATTATACGTTAAGATACACACTTAATTAACTGCACTAAACTGATACTAATGACATGGTGGTAGTGTGCCGTGGAGTCGGTTTTGACACATAGCAACTCTGTATAGGGTTTCCAAGGCTGTAAATTTTTATAGGAGCAGAAAGCCTCATCTTTCTCCTGAGGAGCAGCAAAAGCAGACAGATTCAAACTGCTGACCATGAAGTTAGCAATCAAACATGCAACCCACTATACTAACAGGGCTCCTTAAATGCATGATAATCTCCATTTATGTCGCTGCTCTTATGTCATCATTTTAAAATGCCACTCTTTTGATCATCAGGGAATTCATGGTGGTGTTTCAGGTGGCCATGAAGGTAAAAAGCTGAAATGGATGTGGTGTTAATGGTAAGGACTCTGAGCAAAGGATTCTACTTTACTCTTAAGTA
Organism: Chrysochloris asiatica; assembly: GCF_000296735.1. NCBI lineage: Eukaryota > Metazoa > Chordata > Mammalia > Afrosoricida > Chrysochloridae > Chrysochloris > Chrysochloris asiatica. The sequence goes on from NW_006408577.1 coordinate 9,357,129, forward strand.
TTTTATGTTTCAACTTTGATGCTATTTTCTAAATAGAGTATTCTATATTTAACAAATAATTTGAAACATACACCAGTATATACCAATGATATTGTTGCTTTTGTTAAGTGCTATCAAGTCAGTTATGACCCATAGCAACCCGGTATAGGGTATCCGAGGAGCAGCTGGTGAGTTCAAACCCCTGACCTTGCAGTTCAAACCAATTTTACAGTCCAGTGTATCAACCCAGAGCATCACACCGGGACTCCAAACAGGAAATGTCACACCTTCGTCACTTCGGTTCTGACACCACTTGCACATGTAACAAGGTTTTCCTCTTACTCTGAACTATCTAGAGTTAGGTCAGACCTCTCAAGTTAAAGAACACAATCTTCAGACTGCCAAGTTAGCCCAAACCCCAGATGCCAGCCATAAGCTCAGAGTCCATATAACATTCTCACTCCTGTCTTGCAGGTAAGAAATTCAAGGGACAGCTCTAACCCCTCAGAAAACTAGCCATAAACTCAAGGTTCCCAGGCCTCTCCCTTCTGACTTGCTAGCTCCAAATACTCCCTCAGATTCAGTAATTCATTAGAACAACACATAGAACTCATGGAAAGTGCTATATTTATGCTTACATTTTTATTATAGGATGAAAAAAGAAAGAAATACACATAGACACATAAGGAGAGGTCTTGAAGGATTCCCAATATAAACCTTCCATTGCTTTAAAAATGTCATGCTATTCTCATGCAATCACTGATGTCTTTTACCAAGAGGAAGTCCACGGAATTTTTGTGTCTAGAGGTTTTATTAGAACACCATTACATAGCCATGATTGATTGAATTAGCCACCTTTTCTGAGGTCAGATGATATCACAAGGTGGTCTTTCTGAACTGATCAGCCTCCTCCTGAGTCATTTCATTAGCATAAACTTTCAGGTGTGGTCTGGAGGTGTATATACAAAAGCATCTCAATAATTCAGGAAATTTCAAAGGTTTATAGTTGTCTCTCACAAACCAAGGACAAAGACAATTAACAAAACACAGCAGTTGTCCTGGAATCAGTAAAAACTCATGGTGACACCCTCTGTGTCACAGTAGAACTGTGTTCCAAAGCGCTTTCAATTGCTAATTTTTCAGAAGCATATCACCAGGCCTGAGTTATCTCTAGATGGATGGATGTGAACCTCCAGCAGAAATCTTTTTCGCCATCTTGGTTTCCCACAAATACTACATTACTTTAGAATAAGTCAATATAAATCACTTAATAGGAAAAAATATTTTAAATGAATTATATAGATGCCAGCCTGGTTGACTACTTTACTATAAATTGCATTTTCATTATCCAAATGTCATTATAATGTTTACTTAATTGTTCTCCTGAATAAATTAACAGTTGTTCCAGTAAAATTAAATTAAAAGAGCTCAGATTAACAAACAAAATTCTATAATTACAAGATATGATTTGTATTTACATGTTTTCTCTGCTAACTCTGAGACAAAATGAGCACATGCTATTGTAATTTTTTAAAAAGAAATTGAATCTGAGTAATTAGTAACATAAATGGAAGAACATTCACTGGTATGTTATTGATGAAATTCTTCTCGGAATAAAAACAATCATACAGTAAACTAAACAACCATTAAATGTTTACCAAGGCTCAAGTATTCAGAGAGTTCTCTCATTACAAATTGTCAGGATTGGCATCTCCGTGTTGTCAATAAGAACAGGTGGCAACAATCAGATTTCCCATCTGCAGACTACAAAGCCATCAACAGGTTGGCTTTTGCTTCTGTTTTAGCCAATATGTGGAAACCTACTCATTTGCAAGCTATGCCAAATGAACCATGACCATATTCTGAGAGCCATGTAGGACAAATGTTCTGTCTGATGATTTTTTAAAGTTTAAAGCAGATGACCATGTCATTTGTGCAACAAAAAGAGAAACTGGTACATGAGTAAAGTGTATTCAGTGAGTTAAGGAGGGGTCAATAAATGACACCAAGTTCCTTTAAGCCCCAGACAGTAGAATCAAAATCTTATGCAGACGAGACTCACTCAGAGGTGGTAATAAGATTGGAAATTATACAATTTTATCTGAAGAGTATTTCAATAATTTCTAGGAAACGAATTAAGAAATTTGTTGTTGTTGTTAGTTGCCATTCAGTCAGTACTAACTCATAGTGACCCTATGCACAACAGAATGAAACACTGCCTGGTCCTGGGCTAACCTCACAATTGTTGCCATGCTTGAGCCAATTGATGCTGTCACTTTCCCAATTCATCTCAATGGGGATCTTCCTCTTTTTATCTAACCCTCCACCTTACCAAACATGATATCCTTCTCCAGTGACTGGTACCTCCTGACATTATGTCCAAAGTATGAGAGACGAAGTCTGACCATCCTGGCCTCCAAGGAGCACTCTGTCTTTACTTCTTCCAACACAGATTTGTTGGTTCTTGTGGCAGCCAATGGCACTTTCAGTATTCTCCTCCAACACCATAACTCAAAGGCATCAAATCTTCTAAGGTCTTCCTTATTTACTGCCCAGCTTTCGCATGCATATGAGAAATGTCTAGATATGTATAATTAAGCATTATTACTCTCATATTGTGACTTGGATTGTTTTCCAAAATTATCATTCAGTATTTAGAACTGTGCCATGTCTTACTCTGGTGATCTGAATTTTATTTGGAAGTCTTTAGGCCTTAAAGCTACTTGAAACTAAAAGAACTTCTATGGGGATCAAAAATGCATATTAGCATTGTCTGGCTACAATATATACATTAATGTTATCTACCAGCTGCTAATTATATGTAATTTTTATCATCAGAAAATGTGCAATCTTGTACAGACATACCTAATTTTAGTATGCTTTAGTTAATTCACTTCACAGATAATGCGTTTTTTACAAATTGCTGGTCAGGTCTGTGGCATCCCTGAGTAGAGTGAACCTATCAGTGCCATTTTTCCAGAAGGAAGTACTCACTTTGTGTCTCTCTGTCACATTTTGGTAATTCTCATACTATTTCTAACTCTTCCTAATGCTGTTTCATACTTAATATACTACATTGTTGTTGTTGTTAAGTGCTGTGACTCACAACAGCCCAGTACGAAGTTTCTGAAACTGTAAATCATAAGGGGAACAGAAAGCCTCATCTTGCTCCTGTGGAATGACTTGTGCTCTTGAACTGCCTACCTTGCAGTTCACTTTCAGTGATTATCCTACAGAGCCACCATTGCTGGCGTCAGCATACGCAGACCGTGGGTTGATCAGTGGCCCTGTGACATGGACGAAAATCCAACCCCATGGCCCTCCTCAGGACTGCGAGCCATGGACCCTGAGGGCCAAAGGAAGTGACCTCCTGACGTCCCGGGTTCATTGGTTTTTGCGAACTCACTGGTTGGCTACCTCTGTATAATTTTCTTTGGTCCTAATATTTTTCATTCTATGCTTCTAACTCCAGTAATTGTAGCTTCTGAGAAAATGGTTTCTTTCCCAATGTTTCTCTTAATGCCTCCACTGTGTTGGCAGTGCATGGAGTCCTGGGAACAAATCTTTCTGAGGAACAAGTGATAGCCACCTGGGATGAATGTCAGAACTGCTCCTTATTTGATTATTCAGTTATGTTTGATATCCATGAACAATAATGTGTTTGAAACCCCTTTTTAGAGCCAAGGCAGTAAAAGTGTCTTCAGATAATTCAGAAAGGCCAGGAACAGGTATGTTGGGAATATGAGAAAAGGTTTTTAGAGAAAAACTATACCCTAGGTTTGTAAATAAAGTGGAATGGTAAATTCTGGGAATATTGGATTAGAGGATAATAGTGGCAGCCCCATTAAACCGCCTCTGAATATAATCAGTTTAACCCAGATGCTCTCCTTCCTCCTGAAAGTATATAGAAATGTGATAATTGAGAACAATGTAGCATTTTAGATATAGATAAATGAAGCCCGGTGCCTGAGATCTTGCTCACAAACAAAAGTTTGTAAAGTGTACAGAGACAGCTTGGCTCCTTTCAAGAACCTTGCTTTATGTTAAGTATCCTTGAGAAACCGCACATCACTGCTCTAGATAATTTAAGCCTAAAAGTTAATATATAACAGCTTGATTGAACCTTTTTTCTGTAAAAATAAAAATGTTAGATTGTTAAGAAAACCATGAAAATATCTTAAAAGTTGTTCCTGTGAATCATTATGTCCTGTTTTGAATGATTAATCACATTTCAGTTCTGTATCCTGTCTTATCTAAAGAATCACATCCTCCCTTTGTGAATTACATCCTTCCTTTGTAACAAATCCCTCCCTAAAAAAGAGAATAAAAGACTGAGGTAGAGTGAGTTCTGTGTGCAATGCTAGGCAATATGTTTGCAGATCTGCCTACCTGTCAGCTTGCATCATATCTGTGTGTCTGTCTTTTTTGTATATATTTCGTCTCTCTTTCTCTATCCCTTTCGCTGCCAGATCTCCCTTCTTCGTGACACCCACACTTTCTTGTCGAGGCTGGACCCTGACATAGGACCTTGACACACCAGGTTTCCTAATACACTATAGTATTGTGGAGCCTAGGATAAGTGCTCAAACTCAAGGTCAGTTTGCACCATAAGATCAACAGTTCAAACTCACCAGCCTCTCCTCAGAAACCCTATTCAGGGTCGCTGAGTCAGAACTGACTCCATAGCATTTAACAACATAGTGTAAATATAACTAGTACATACATTGGAACCAAATATGCATGTAACTCACTTTATTACTGTATTCACTTTATTGTGACGTTCTGGAACTGTGCGTGCACTGTTTCCAAGGCATGCCTGTACTCTTTCTTTTTTTAGCTTCCCTTTTCACATGGCATTCTTATAAAGGCTATTTTTGTGGTCTTGTATTCATGGAAAGGAAAAGAAATAAAATAAGAGAAGGGACCATGGAAGGAAAGAAGGGAACAGGGATGACAGGAGGAAGGAAGGGAGGAAAACAATTACGTAATTTGCTCCAAATCCCTTAAAATGAGAAAATTATTTTGTTGTTAAAGGAAAAATATATCAACAGTAAAGAATATTCAGTTTATGTGGGAAATAAACTTATATACAAAGCAATATATAGTGTTGGAGGAGAATATTATAAGTACCATCAACCATGAAAAGAACAAACAAATCTATACTTTAAGTACAGCCAGAATGCTCCTTAGAAGCCAGTATGGCCAGACTTCGTCTCTCATACTTTGGACATATTATCAGGTGATACCAGTCCCTAGAGAAGGACATCATGCTTGGTAAAATGGAAAGGCAATGAAAAGAGGAAGACCCTAATGAGACATTAGCATAGTGGTAGCAGCAATGGGCTCAAGTGTAGCAAAGATTGTGAGATTGGCCCAGGACTGGGCAGTGTTTTATTCAGTTATGCATAATAAGGTCGCTCTGACTCCGTACTGACATGACGTCACCTAACAACAACAACAAAACTAAATTAAAATGCTGTCAAGTATGTAAATTAGATTCCATTTGAAAATTCTCCCTTCTGTGTCCAGAACTTTGAGGTTACCTATTCACAATTATTTTCATTATAATGTCACTGAATTGCAAATGAAGAATGTTAAAGTGACATTTGTATTATATATATATTCCACAATTTAAAAGAAAATGAAATCAGAGTATTGTAATTCACTCCACTGTTAGACTAAAATGTACCTTGCTTAAATTAATTGAACTTAAATGTATTATATAAATCATTATGGTGCTTTATGAGACTTATACACAGAGGAAAGTAAGGAAGGCAGCTATTGCCCAGAATCATACATTTTGTGAAGTGAAATGTATGCCTTTAACATTGTTGTTGTTCCTAAGTGTTGCCCAGTCAGTTCCGACTCATAGTGACCCTCTATAGAATAATTTTCAAGGAGCAGCTGGTGAGTTTGAACTCCCAACCTTGTGGTTCACAGTCCAGTGATGATGATCTTACAGCACCACACCAGAACAGAATACCTTCATTACTATCAATAATTTTCAAAACTTCAAACAGAATAAACAAGATCTTACTTGGGCTCTGTATTATTATTTAAGTTGAGGCAGAGATATGTGTGCCCTTGATAAATGTCTAAATGTTCTTTTAGGCAAGAGGCTCACAGAGTTATTTACCCCAAAGGGACAACTTTGAATAAGGAATTGCTATTGCTTAGGTGAAAGACCAGATGGTTAGACCACTGGCAATGTCCCAAAAGTATGTCAAAATTTGCTGATTGCTGGCCAGAGCACCCAGTCCTAATAAGACTGTCTAAAGTTTAACCAATTTTGCTCACCCTTGAGGTTCATTTTCTGAGATATCCTGACAGTGGTGGCTCTAGGGAGTTATGAGGATGTGAACCGAATCAGGTAACAAAGACAGATGAGATGACAGTAAAATGACTGTCTATAAAATTGTTGTGCAATGTTTCAGCAGAAATTAATTACTTTTTATAAACATGTCCCTGTAGTTAGTTATACCAATAAAAACACTTTAAAAACACATTTTTTATTGTGAATTGAGTGAAGGTCATCAACCCCACATTCAGTTCAACAATTACAGTCCACTCTATGTACCACTAGTTAACATCATGCACTCTAACTTTTGAACATTTCTTGTAAGCTCAGTTTACATGTATCAGTATACCTACATGGTTAAAACTCTATGCTAATTTACTTTTTGAACTTTTTAATGAGCTCCTGCAATCCTGGTGTGGTGCTGTGGGGTTAATGCACCAGACTGCAAAGCTGTTTGAACTGTAAGGTCAGTGGTTGAAGCTCACCAGCCACTCCTCAGAAACCCTTTTTAGGGTCACTATGGGTCGGAACTGACTCTATGGCACTTAACAACAACAGTGTTTTCTTGTCAGAGCTATCATTATTACCATGGTACTTCAAATCAATGGTTGCATTTGCATATGCTAAAAATGCCACTGTTTTCGTTGCTGCTGGTGTTTTTATGGTGGTTGATTTTGTTAGATTCTCTTGTGCTTTGCTTACAATATTATGGCAATTATTATTTGTGAACCTATATCAATAACTGTTTATAGAATGAAGTTGAATTAAAAGAAAAGGAGAGAAATCAATGAGAGGTTTCCATTCAGTTTCTAATGTTAAAATTCAATATAGAAAGACCTTACAAAACAATTGTATTGTTAGTAATTACTGAATGATGCAGAAAGCATCAAGAGAAGATGAAAGGAATACACAGAGTCACTGTACCAAAAGGAAATGGTTACTGTTCAACCATTTCAAGAGGTAGCATATGATCAAGAGCCAATGATACTGCATCAGTTTGTTGAAAATTTCCATTTGTATTCCATCAATTTCCAGAGTTTTGTTCTTTGCCAATGCCTTCAGTACAGCTTGGAGTTCTTCCTTCAGTACCAGCAACTTTTTTTTTTTTTTTTT
>NW_006408577.1:9367098-9390322 GCF_000296735.1 Chrysochloris asiatica
CATTGCAAAAGATTTTTCCCATTCTGTGGGTTCCCTTTTTACTCTTCTGGTGAAGTCTTTTGATGCACATAAGTTTTTAATTTTTAGTATGTCCCACACATCTATTTTGTCTACTTTTGTTTGTGAGTACCAGCGACTCTTGATCATATGCTATCTATTGAAATATTTTCACATCAAACATTTCTTTTTGGTACAGTGATCCTGCGTGTCTCTTCCATCTTTATTTGATACTTTCTGCATCATTCAATATTTTGGCATAGAATTCTTCAATATTGCAAGTTATTGCACTGGGTGACTCCAATGTGTCCTGAATAAAGGATGGAAAACAACATCTTTCCAGGAAACTACATTACATGTGATGGTAATGTTGCTATTGGAAACATATGCAAACTTCCTGTATTAGGTTGACTTTTCTGGAAAAGCAAAACCTGTGAAATGAATATGTAAATATATGCTGATGTTAAGTTCCAAAGAGTCAGTCCCAACTCATAGAGACCCTGTAAAGGATTTCCAAGGTACGACTGGTGAAATTGAACCACCGAACTTGCAGTCCATTAACCAACAGTGCATTAACCAACAGTGCCACACCAGGACTCCATGTTGTTGTTGTTGTTGTTGTTAAATGCTGTCAAGTCAGTCCAAATCCACAGTGACCTTGTATATCGTTTCCGAAGAGCTTCTGGTGAGCTTGAATCACTGACCTTGCAGTTCAAACAGACTTTGCAGTCCAGTGCATTAACCCACAGAGCCACATAAATATACAGAGATAGATTTTTTCATGAAAACACCTCATGCAGTTGTGGTGGTTGACAAGTCCCAGATCTGTAGGTCAGATAGCAAACTCATGTCCCAATCAGAGGATGTTGAGATGAATATAGGATCAAGAGATAGTGCATGCCTTGCCAAAACATTCATATATACTAGATGCAAGCCACACACCCAAAGAAACTCCTCTTTCAATTGATTGACTGCTCACACCACATTGCAACATGGGGGATAATAGCTGCCAAAATACTGAGAACCATTATGTAACCAAAGTTAACATAAAACATTAACCATTACACTCCTGTTTACATATTTTCATCCCACTGGGCTCCAGAGGTTGTCAGAAGGTCTGGAAGAGGTAAGATCTCCTCCAGCATTGTAGAATCTCACAACAGGGCCAGGCAACAAGAAAGATCCTCTTGCAGGTAGAATATGCAGAAGGACCCAAGTTTCAATATATATCTCTTTTTTTAATATTCTCGTTTCTGCTTTTTAATAAAACCTTTTTATTAATTTGCTGTCAGTTTTTAATGGTATCTAAAAAGTGTAGCCAGAGTGCTCCTTGGAGTCCAGGATGGCTAAGCTTCGTCTCTCCTACTTTGGACACATTGTCTGGAGGGAACAGTCACTGGAGAAGGATGTCATGCTGGGTAAGGTGGAGGGTCAGAGAAAAAGGGGAAGACCCCTAATGAGATGGATAGGCCAGGTGTCATCAATGATGGTGTCAAGTGTGGCAGCGGTAGTGAGGTTGGCCCAGGATCGGATGTTGTTTGGTTCTGCTGTGCATGGGGTCGCTATGAGTCAGTTCTGACTCGATGGCACCTGACAAAAACTACAACAACAACAACAACAACAAAGTCCCTAGAGAAAAACATCATGCTTGGTAAAGTAGAGGGTCGACAAAAAAAAAAAAAGGAAGACCCTGAAAGAGATGGATTGAACATTAGCCACAGCAATAGGCTCACCATAACAATAATTGTGAGGATGGCATAGGACAAGCAGTTTTTTCATTCTGCTGTGCATAGGGTCACTGTGAGTTAAAACTGACTCAACAGAACCTAAAAACAGCAGCATTCTATATTCATCCTCACCTTCTTTCAGTTTTAGGTCTCAATTAAATATATTAAAGGATGGCCATCAATCTTTTTGTTGAAGTCTCTCCAGTCACTTCTGAATCAGATTATACTTTCCCTTAGCATTGATGTTAGCAAATCTAGTTTATGGTCAAATTTTATATATCCAGAGCAAAGAATGGTTTTATATATTATGGCTTATTGGAAAAAGAGAAAGAAAAGGAAGAGAAGAAAATAATAATTATTAAAAGAAGAGTAGCAGGAGGAAGAGGAGGACAAGAATAATATGGGACAGAGATCACATGTGGCCTGCAATGCCTTGAATTGGTTAAAGGTACTTAATTCAGTTTCAAATTTTCTGTTAGAAGAATATCTGTCCCATGCATTTTGTTTGTTTTTATTTCTTATACAGGGGGATAAATTTTATCAAATGAATTCTTTTTATTCTCATTTTCTGTTGGTTGCTTTGTTTTTGTAAATAATAGCTTTGGGGGTATTGTGAGAAGACTGTGTCTCTACCTTTAATAGATTGGGTTGATTGCTCACCATGATTAATCAGGCATTTATTTCTTCTGTTAATGTAATACATGTGCTTCAAATATTTTATTTTCTTTGCCTTCCACAATCTTAAAGATTTCCCATTGATTCCTTTTTCTTTCTTGCAATCTCCAAATGACACCTTTTTCTTTTAAAATCTTGTTCTCCTCAAAAAGCATTTTTTCCCCCAAAAAATTGCCTGCTAAAGTCCTTCATTCATTTTTGTATCCCTTTCTAATAAGTTACCACTCTGATATACCTGGACATTTCAGAATTTTGTTTTTTGAATTGACTTTAATCAATGTTGATTTATATCTCCTTTACTATTTTCATCTCCACATAGGTTTTCTGAACCTTTCCTCTCTGCAGGTCCTTGAAGTGTGAGCTTCAGAAGTGGTTCTACTTGGAGAATGTCATTTTTCCTTAATTACAGATAATTTGAAGTTTGTGGGAAATTTTATGTCTTTTTTTTTTTTAATTCATTGTTCCTGTAATTTTAGATAGCTTTCAAAAAATTCTGTGGATATTTGGATTTAGTCATCCATTACTATTTCATATACTTTCAATTCTTCAAAAATAATTAATTCTAGAAAGATATTTGTATATCAGAACTTAAGAAAGATTTTTATTTTTTGAGGAAAAAAAATGTTCTGATTTTCTAAATGTCTAAAGAAAAAAGTGACTCTTATATGGTCATAAGCCCGTGTTGACCCAGAATCAATTTTGGATTATTCTTAAATAACGTCACATCAGTCCCAGATCTGTAAAAATCATGTCAATCAATGACAGCCTCCCTACAGTGATCACACTTCTAAAAACCAGTCAGTCAACATCAGTTTCACTCAAATGACCAGGATCACACAGCAGAAAATCAGTCAAGCCATAAATGCTCCCACTTTCAGATGTTGTCACATTCTGAAATCTATACCACCCGAAACCCCATGAAAGGTATTGATGTGCTTTGTTTGAAGAAACTGAACCTTTTGAATAGCGCTCTTCCTTGTTTATCCAATAATGAATTTTTCTTTCTTTGAAAAAAATTCTTGCTGCTGTTGTTAGGTGCCATAGAGTGGGTACCGACCCATAGCGACCTTATGCACAGCAGAACAATGAGATGTGGTATTTTCCTCAACCCATTGTATTTCGTAAGTTATAAAGCTTGATTAGCATTCAAAAGTCTTTTATATGCATAGTAACTTCAAATGTGCCTTAACTAAAAGACAAATACTAATTCAATGCTCATTCACTTGACTACTCACCTAAAGGTTGGATGTTCAAGTCCATACAAAGGTACCTTGAAAGGAAAGTTTAGTGATCTATTTCACACAAAAACAGTCAATGAACCCCCTATAGAATACAGTTCCTCACTGAAACACACTGGGTAGCAATTAAGGAATCGACTCCATACCAACTGGTTTTAGTTTGTTTTATTGTTGTTGTTGTTAGGTGCCATAGCAACCTCATACACAACAGAATAAAACATTGCCTGGTACTGAACCATTCTCACAATTTTTATATTTGAGCCCATTGTTGCTGTCATTGTGCCAATCCATCTTATTGGAAGTCTTCCTCTCTTTCACTGATCCTCCACTTTACCAAGTATGATGTCCTTCTCTAGGGATAAGTCCCTCCTGATACATGGGACGTCTGAGAGACAAAGTCTCACCATCCTGACTTCTGAGTAGTGTTCTGGCTATACTTGCTGCAAGACAGATTTCTTGCAGTCCGTGGTGCTTTTAATATTTTTTGCCAATACCATAATTAAAGTGCTTATGGTATTGTTCCTTATTCATTTTCCAACTTTCACATGCATTGTGTTGTTGTTACGTTCTGTTGAGTCAATTCCAACCCATCACAGCCCTGTATAGGGTTTCTGAAGAGTAGCTGGTGAGCTTGAACCACCAACCTTGCAGCTCAAACTGACTTTGCAGTCCAATGCATTAATGTGCAGTGCCACACCAAGACTCCTTCACATGCATATGAGACAATAAAAATACCATGGCTTGGGACAGGCACATGTTAGTCTTCAAACCGATATCTTTGCTTTGGTACATTAAAGAGATCTTGTGCATCAGATTTGCCTAATACAATACAATGTTTTATTTCTTGACTACCACTTTCATGAGTGTTGATAGTGGGTCCAAGCAAAATGAAGTCTTTCACAACTTCAAACTTTTATCCATATATCATGATGTTATTTATTGGTCCAGTTATGAAGTTTTTTTTGGTTTCTTTACATTGTGGTGCAAGTCATACAAAGACCGTTATCCATAGTTTGTCATGATCCATACAGTTGAAAACCTTGGTATGTTCAGTTAGTGAAGTGAAGATTCTGACCCATGGTGGCCCTGTACAGGGTTTTTGAAGAGCAATTGGTGAGTTTGAACCACTGACCTTATGGTTCAAAGTGACTTTGCAGTCCTGCACATTACCTGCAGTGCCACACCAGGACTCCATATTCAATAAAGCACAAGTAAATATCTTACTGGTATTCTTTGCATTCAGCCAAGATTCTTCTACTATCAGGAATGATATCCCTATTTCCTTTTCTAAATACAGCTTGAATTTCCAGCAGCTCCCTGTTGATGTATGGTTGCAACCACTGTTCAATTATCTTCAGCAAAATTTTACTTGCATGTGAAATCACTGGTATCGTTTGAAAACTGTCACTTTCCACTGAGTAAACTTTCTCTGGAATGGCACAAATATGGATCTCTTCCACTCAGTTGGCTGGGCGGCTGTCTCACAAATTTCTTATTATAGATGAGTAAGAGCTTCCAGTGCAGCACTGATTTGTTGAAGGATTTCAATTTGTATTTCATCAATTCCAGGAACAGGTTTTTCAGTTTTTCAATACCTTCAGTGCAGTTTGGACTTCTTCCTTCAGTACCATCTCCTTTTTTATTTATTTATTTTTTGTAGACTTTTTTTTTTTAATTGTGAATTGAATGAAGGTTGCAGACAAGACCATCAATTTTACCTTCAACAATACATACCCTTTGTTTAATTTCAATGATTGCAATTCTTTCCATGCAGCAACAATTGTCCTGCTTCCTTTATGTGATTGTTATTGTTGTTATTAAGTGCCCTTGAGTTGAATCCAACCCATAGTGACCCTGCATAGGTTTTCCTTGCAAAGGGTTTCTGAGGAACAGCTGGTGAGTTTGAACCTCCAACCTCATGGTACAAAGTGACTTCGCAGTCCAGAGCATTATCCCACAGCACCACACCAGGACTCCTCCTTGTGATTACCCATGTACAAATATCATCTTTCAAATGCTTATATATTTGTGAATATATATGTTGTTGTTAAGTGCCTTAGAGTAGGTTCCGACTCATAACGACCCAGTGTAGGATTTCCAAAGAGTGACTGGTGAGCCTGTTCTGCCGACTTTGCAGGTCAAACTGACCTTGCAGTCCAGCACATTAACCCACACAAGGACTCCATGGATATATATGTTCCATTCTTCCTGCCATATCCATTCATCTATACCTCTGTCCAAGTATCTATATACAGAACACTATTGTTTCAAGGTTGTGATATATATATATCACTGTTTACCTCTATACCCTTTAGTCTTTGGCCACCTCCCTATGTTTTCATCTATCGGCCATCATTCTTCTGCCAAGCTCCCACTTCTTGTATATTGCCTTCCTGCTTCTTGTATTTTGCTCTCCCTGTCATTCTAGTTAACATGTGTCTATTAGCATAGTGGTTACGAATCGGGCTGCAAACCACAAAGTCAGCAGTTCGAAACTACCAGCTGCTCCGTGGGAGAAAGATGAGGCTTTCTGTTCCCATAAAGATTTACAGCCTCAGAAACCCTGTTCAGGGTCGCTATGGATCGAACCGACTCGATGGCACTTAACAACAACAACAACATTCTCTAGGCAGTGAATTACAATTACACTTCCTTCCCTCCCACTTCAGGTAACCATCAGGGAATGTGTGTTTTAATATGAAAAGATTTTCTAGAGATTTTATTGGCTTTATGCAATATTTGTACTTTTTGGTTGACATTTCATTCAGCATAATGTCTTCCATGTTCATTCATGTTATGAGGTGTTTCACAAATTCAGTTTTATTCTTCAACATCGCATAGAATTCTATTGTGTGTATGTACCAGTTTGTCCACTATTCCATTGACGGGCATTTAGACTTTCTCCATCTTTTTTGCTATTGTGACTAGTGCTACAATAAGGGTCAGCGTGCATAAACCTACTCATACTCTGGCTCTTATTTCTTGTGGATATATATCAAGTTGAGTTATTGCTGAATCATATGAAATTTATATTTCCAGTTTTCTGAGGAAGTGTCATACAGTTTCCCATAGCAGTTGAACCATTTTACAGTCCCTCTAGCAATGTATGAGGGTCTCATTCTCTCAAGTCTCTTGCCAGAATTTATTGTTTTCTGGGTTTTTTTGAGCTTTTCTATTAATGGTAAGATGATACTTCACCATTATTTTCATTTGCATCTTTGTAATGGCTAATGATCATGAACATCTCTTCATATGCTTGTTGGCTACCTGAATGTCTTCTTTGGTGACGTGTCTGTTCATGTCCTGTGCTCATTTTATTTTCTTTTAATTCTTTCTTTTTTTTAAAAAAATTTCTTGTATAACTAAACATAAATTACCATTAAGTTGATGCTGACTCATGGTAAACCTGTGTATGCCATAGGATCAGAACTATGTTCCATAGGGTTTTATTTATTTATTTATTTTTGAGCTTTTATTGTGAATTATGTGATGGTTTACATGAGAGAACACTAGCTTTACATTCATCCTATCGTATGTCATTTCATTGCCATGGTTACAATCCTCTCCATTCCTCATCAAACAACCAAAGGGTACACTCCGTAAGCCTGTCCCATGGTGATCATCACACAGTCCCTCTCCCTCCCTGGGTCTAGAGTCCCCAGTTGCTCCATATCCCCACATCATCATCTCTGACTCCATCTTTGGCCTCTGGCATCACTGCTTCTCTGGATAGGGTTCCGCTCTTCACTCGTCTCCCTTAATGGTCTCAGGGACCTCTGCTCCTGGACTGCAAAGCAACCACCCCCTCCTGTTATTACAAAACATCTACCTTTACATTTCCAACCCTAACAGTCAGTCCTTATAGCTATTATTCACTATTGTACCATAAGAGTCTTATCACCATCTCCTTTCATCAGCTCTGCCCAGACAGATTGGAAACCACTCAGTGAAGATTCTATCTCCCACACACCTTCTGGATCTAGGATCCCTCTTGAAAGCTTATAAGCCAGTCACTTCTTGCCTTTGTAGCCACCCCCATTTTGGGTTGTTATTGTTGTTGTTATGCGCCGTGGAGTCGGTTCTGACTCATAGCGACCCTGTGCAGGGTTTCCAAGGTTGTAAATCTTTATGGGAGCAGAAAACCTCATCTTTCTCCCACAGAACGGCTGGCAGTTTTGAACTGCTGATCTTGTGGTTTGCAGCCCGATTCATAACCACTATACTACCAGAGTTCCTTCCATTTTGGGTAGCCAATGTCTAAGTTGTCCATCCCTGTCAACCCTGTCTACTGAGGGGATAAGCATGATGCTTGCTGTAACGATTTACTCTCTCTTTTGAGCTCCTACATCCATAGGTATAGGTCAAATTCATCATTGTATCAAATTACACTTTTTTTTCCTCTTCTTTCTTCTAGTTGAGTTCTGATCATCCAGCCATTGAAGCCAGGTCAAGTGGGTACTATTTGCAAGTGTGGGTGATCTTGTGGATCGCCCTTCACTTGTTATCAGCTGGATGCTTCACTCTCTGCTCAAGTCCTCTGTGGCCATGTCACTGTCTCTGGGCTCAGGAGTCCCCAGGACTCGCCATACTGATGGCCAACCAGGTCTCAACCCAGGCTCACAGAAGTCTATTGAACCTGGTTGGACTTAGCTCACAACTTCATTATTGTTTTCCCTCAACTTCCATTTATCGGTGACCAATGTGGTCACCAGTCAGACTAAATGCCTGCTCATGTATTACCCTTGAGTCTCAGTCCTAGAAGGGGGGTTTTTCTGGGGGAACCCAACCTCTTGCCTTGATGGCTCCTGGACTGACAACTTGATTGTTCTTCTAGTAGTCAGTTGTCATTATTGTTTTTAATTTTCCCTGCTGGTCTTTCTTTCAAGAAATATCTTCTGATCTTCTAGCCACTCCAGGCTGGTCTGCTTGTCCTTTCAAGTGGAGATATCCTACCTCAGAAGATTTTGGATAGGGTTCAGGATTCCACCTATTGTTTTATGCAATGCAAAGGCTCCACCAGAAGCCTCCTTCACTAAACTAGTTCTAGCCCCATTTTAGGTATTCCAATCAGTTATTGGTTGCAGTCGGACTTACAAGCTTTCCATGGTGATGTTTCTGACTATACCTTTCTCTCCCTTTCAAGTGTCTATTTTACAATGGTAGGCAAGAAGAGAAGCCAACATTGAAAAGACAGCCAAACATTTTAACATTATTTCCCCTTTTTTACCCATTCAAACCATGCCTCAATCCCTGTATTCCAGAGCCCTGTTGTCCCAAGGTTGTGCATACATCATTATTTACCTCTGTCCCACTTATCCCATGCAAGTCTGCCTAGCTGTTCTCCTATCCATCTTGTTCTTCCATTCCCCTCCCCCTTCTTGTATATTGTTTCCCCCACCCTCAGCACCCAAGCTATCCTGTGTTTATTCTCTACCCTGTCCTCCACCTTCCCCTCCCTCTACTCACCCCACCCCACCCATTCCGGTAAACAGCAAACACTTTTTTTTCTTCTTCTTTCTTTTTTCCCCCCTTTTAGTATGGGTTCTTTTTCTTAGTCTTTTATAATAATGGGTCTATGCCGCATTTCTCCTTTTGTGACTGATTAATTTCACTCAGCATAATGTCCTCAAGGTTCATCCATGTTATGTGGTAGCTTGCAGCTTCCTTGTTATTCTTCAGGGTAGCATATTATTCCATTGTGTGTATGTACCACAGTTTGTTTATCCTTTCTTCCATTGATGGGCACTTCAGCTATCGCCATCTTTTTGCTATTGTAAATAGTGTTTCTGTGAACATTGGTATATATATATATATATATATATATATATATGTATATATATATATATATACACTTGTGTTACTGCTCAATTTTCTTGTGGGTAAATACCAAGGAGAAGAATTGAAGAATTGCTGGATCATAATGTATTTCTATTTCCAAACTTCTGAGGAAACACCATATTAGTTTCCAGAGTGGTTGGGCCATTTTGCAATCCTAGTAGCAATTTAAGAGTGTCCCAGTCTCTCCACATCCTCTCTAGCATTTATTGTCCTCTACTTTTTTAATCTTTGCTGTTATTGCTGGTGTGAGATGATATTGCATTGTTGTTTTGATTTGCATCTCTCCAATGGCTAGTGATCATGAATATTTCTTCATATGTTTGCTGACTGCCCTGAGCTCCTCCTTGGTGAAGTGTTTATTCATGTCCTGTGCCATTTTTTTAAATTGGATTATTTGTCTTTTTCTTGTAAAGGTGTTGCAATTTTCTATATATTTTAGAAATTAGTCTCTTGTCCAATGTGTCATTGCAAAAGATTTTTTCCCATTCTGTGGGTTCCCTTTTTAGTCTTCTAGTGAAGTCTTTTGATACACATAAGTTTTTTAATTTTTAGTATGTCCCAATCATCTGTTTTGTCTATTTTTATTTATGTGGTTTCCAAAATGTTTGGTAGTCTGTGTATACCCTGAATTAGAACCCTCACATTTATCCTTATTTCTTCATTGATGGCCTTTATATTTCTGAGATCTACATTTGAGTCTTTTATCCATGCTGAGACATTTTTTTATAAGGCATGAGGTAAAGGTCTCGTTTCAATCTTTTGCATATCGCTTTCCAGTTCCGCCAGCACCATCTGTTGAAGAGACTATCCCCTCTGCATGTGATATATTTAGGTACTTTGTTGAAAATCAGTTGGCTGTAGGTGGACGGATTAATTTCTGGATTCTCGATTCTATTTCATTTATTAATGTATCTTTCACTGTACCAGTACCAGGCTGTTTTGACCAAGATAGCCATGTAGTAAATTTTAAAATCAGGAAGTGAGAGGTTTCCAACCTTATTTTTCTTCTTCAGCAGTGCTTTGCTTATCCTGGGTCTCTTTCCTTTTCATATAAAGTTTGTAATATTTTTTTCTTTCTCTTTGAAGAAAGTCGTTGGAATCTGGATTAGGATCGCATTATATGTGTGAATTGCTGTGGGCAGTACTGACATTTTCACAATGTTAGTCTTCCCATCCAGGAGCATGGTACATTTTCCACTTTTGTAAGTCTATTTTGGTTTCTTGTAGTAGTGTTTTGTACTTTACTTTGTATAGGTCATTTCTTTCTCTGGTTATATTTATTCCTAGGTATTTTATCCTTTGGGCAGCTATTGTAAATGGTATTGCTTTCCTAATGTCCTTTTCAGTGCTGTCATTATTAGTATAGAGGAATCCAGCTGATTTTTGTATGTTGATCTTATGCCATGCCACTTGGCTAAATCTTCCAATGGGGTTAGTAGCTTTTTTACTGAGTCTTTAGGGTTTTCTATTTATAGGATCATATCATCTGTAAATAGAGAAAGTTTTACTTCCTCTTTGCCAATTTGTATGCCTTTAATTTCCCTATCTTGCCTTATAGCTATTGATAAGGCTTCCAGCACAATATTGAATAGGAGTGATGACAAAGGGCATCCTTGTTTGGTTCCTCTTTGCAGAGTGAAGGCTTTCAGTTTCTCTCCATTGAGAGTAAGGTAGGCTGTTGGTTTTGTATATATGCTCTTAATTATGCTGAGGAATTTCCCTTTAATTTCTACTTTGTTGAGTGATTTCATCAGGAATGCATGTTGGATTTTGTCAAATGCCTTTTCTGTATCAATCGATATGATCATGTGGTTCTTTTCTCTTTTTTTTATTTTTATATATGGTGGATTATGTTGATTATTTTTCTAATGTAGAACCATCCTTGCAACCCTGATATGATTCCCATTTGGTCATGATGTTTTTTTTTGTTTGTTTGTTTGTTTGTTTGTTTGTTTTGATGTACTATTGGATTCTGTCAGCTAGTTTATGTTAAAGGGAAGGAACATATCAGAGGAAAGTGAGACTGATTGTACATTTTGAGGAATATAATCAATATCAATGAATTGTAAGTGCAGAAATTGTTGAATAGTGTATGTTATTCTGTGTGTATTGTCAATACAAATAAAATAAATTATTTTTAAAAGATTAAAAGAGAAAATAGTTTGGTTTATATATATGTTGTTGTTGTTAAGTACCATCGAGTCTATCCCGACCCATAGCGATCCTGTGTAGGGTTTCCGAAGAGCAGCTGGTAAGCTTGAACTGCCAACCTTGCAGTTCAAACAGCTTTGCAGTCTGGCGCATTAACCCACAGTGCCACATCAGGACTATATATATATATATCATCACAATAAAATGTTTAGTAAAACAAATTATATGCAAAATTGTCCTCAGAAAATTATTGTTATATCTATGTTGTTGTTGTTGTTAAGTGCCATCAAGCCAGTTCCAACCCATAGCGACCCTGTATAGGGTTTCCAAGGAGCAACAGGTGAGCTTGAACCACTAACCTTGCAGTTCAAGCAGCTCTGCAGTCTGGCACATTAACCCACAGTGCCACACCAGGACTCCATTACTATGGGGCTCATTAAAAATGCATAAC
This sequence comes from Chrysochloris asiatica, assembly GCF_000296735.1. Lineage (NCBI taxonomy): Eukaryota > Metazoa > Chordata > Mammalia > Afrosoricida > Chrysochloridae > Chrysochloris > Chrysochloris asiatica. The sequence goes on from NW_006408577.1 coordinate 9,379,176, forward strand.
CTCAGGTTTCTCCCCTGTTTAACTAAATCAGAAACTGCATTTTACCAAGATCTTATGTAATTTGTTTGTACATTAAGAGGAGCACATAAAATCCTACTTACCAGAAGTGATGGTCTGTGAATAACTTTTTTTCTGAAAGGAGAAAGTTGTAGCAACCTGATATATTTCTATATTAATGCTGCCATATTTGTAATTCAGAATGAGTTCCAAGAGCATAAATAACAAAGCAAAAGAAACAAATACCATTTTATAACTCTAAATTGTTATTATTTTCTGTATCTTAAGTTAGTATGGGTTTTGTGTTCTAAAAGAGGAAACTGTGCCCTATTTATATTTTATTCTTCCACTAATTTGGTGCTCAGTGAAGATTTATTAAACATATGTCAGAAAGGAATACTTTCTGTTTTGAATAAAAAGTAGGACTAGTAGATCTCTAATAACCCATTGCTGTTGAGTCAATTACAACGCATACTGATTCTATGTTGTCATTGTTGTTGTGAAGTGCCGTTGAGTTGATTCTGACCCATAGCAACCCTGTATAGAGTTTCTGAGGAGCAGCTGGTGAGATTGAACTGCCGACCTTGCAGTTCAAATGGCTTTGCAGTCTGACGCATTAACCCACAGTATCACACAAGAACTCCAGTGATTCTACAGGACAGACTAAAACTACCCACATTTTCCAAGTCTACATTTTTACAGAAGCATATATTTCTCCTTTGATGTGACTGGTGAGTTAGAACTGCCAATGTTTTGATTAGCAGCTGAGCAATTAATCGTTGTCCCACCAGAGCTCTTTAGATCTCTAATAGACTTTCTAAATCTAAGACTTCAAGAGTCAGTGAATAATATTTATAATTACAGCATTATGTACAAGCAGACAGAGTTAAATTTACACTTATTCTATATGAAAATGTGAGAAAAATCTAAACTTCTGTTCCCTCCTCTATAACTTGGCATTGCCATCTTCATTGGTAGTGGTTGTTGCTATGTCCCAATGAGTTGATTTAAACTAATAGTGACCCAGTACATGATGAAAGGAAATGCTACCAAGGCCTGTGGCAGCTTCACAATTGTTATGCTTGAGCCCATTGCTGCTGCCACTGTGCCAATCCATTTTAGCAGTAGTATTCCTTTTGTTCACTGACCCTTCACTCTACCAAGCTTAATGTCCTTCTTCAGGGAATGGTCCCTCCCAATAACTTGTCTGAAGTATGAGAGATGAAGTCTTGCCATCCTGGCTTCTAAGGAGTATTATGGCTGTACTTTCAACACAGATTTTTTGGTCTTCTGACAGTGTATGTACTTTCATTATTCATCTCCAGCACCATAATTCAAATGCATGAATTCTACTACAACTTTTTTTATTCACTGTCCAACTTTCATATGCATGTGAGGCTACTGAAAATATCACTGCTTGGGTCAGGCACATCTTAGGTCTTAAACTGATATCTTTGCTCTTGAACACTTTAAAGAGGTCTTATGCAGCAGATTTGCCTAATGTTATACATCATTTGATTTCTTGACTGCTGTTTCCATGGTGTTGATGGTTGATCTGAGCAAAAATGAAGTCTTTGACAACTTTAATATTTTCTCCATTTATCATGATGTTACTTACGGGTCCATTTGTGAAGATTTTTGTTATGTTTACATTGAGGAATAATCCATACTTTAGGCTTGGTTTTCAATCTTCATCAGTAAATATTTTAAGTCCTTTTCACTTTCACCAAGCAAGTTTATATAATCTGCATATTGCAGATTGTTAATGAGTTCCTCCAATATCCTGATGCCTCATTCTTCTTCCTGTAATCCAGCTTTTTGGACTATTTAGTAAGCACATACACTGAATAAGTATAGTGAAAGGATACAGGCCTGGTTCACACCTTTCCTGAGTTTAAACCATTCAGTATCCCCTTGTTCTATGCAAACTACGGTCTCTTGGTCTACATATAGAATCCTCATGAACACAATTAAGTATTCTAGAACGTCTATTTTTCACAATGCTATTCATAGTTTATTGTGATACATACAGTCTAAAGCCTACATTGCCAAGAAAGGACAAGTAAACATCTTTCTGATATTTTCTGCTTTCAGCTGAGATTCACCTGACTTCAGTAATGGTATTCCTAGGACCAAGTCCTCTTCTGAATCCGGCTTGAATTTCTAGAACTTCCCTGCAATGTATTATTTCTGCTGTTTTTTAATCATCCTCAGCAAAATTTTACTTACATGTGATATCAGTGATATTGCTAGATGATTCCCACATTCCTTTGGGTCACCTTTCATTGGAATGGCACAAATATGGATTTCTTCCAATTGGTTGGCCAAGTACTTGTCTTCCAAATTTCCTGGTATAGATGTGTGAGCACCTCCAGTGCTGCATCAGTTTGTTGAAACATATCAATTTGTATTCCATTAATTCTTGGTGACTTGTTTTTCATTGGCAGTAGGTATGTAAATTGCTATAAATTTAATTAAGTGTACACTTACTCCCTCTTTAAGTATATGTATTATCAGCTAAACTCCCTGTCTCTGCCTACAGCCAGGGAAGCTTGTTACACACTTTTCTAACCAGTACTTTGGATTCATAAGTTGTAGGAAGATGTTAAAATGCTTCCTCATAGACTTCAACCTTGAGTAACTTTCTCTTCAGAGTGAATAATTGCTAAGTTTTCTAAGAGTGACATTGATAATGAAAAACTAGTTTATTAGCATTTAGGTTTGTCATTGTCCTATATTGTTTTATGGAGTTGTTTAATTTTGTCAGCCAACATATGCAGGAACCTAACATTTTCCTATGGTTCCAACATTCTCACACTAAGATCTCAAAAGCAATTATCTACAATAAGTTATTTAATTCTGTATCCCTTCAGGTTTCTGTTTTGCTGTGATTTTAGATAATATGTTCTATTTATGTTGTTCTATCAATGTCTTTTTCCCTGTGATGACTTCTCTGCCGATGACATAAGACAGGTAGATATGCTATTATAGGAAAAAGAAAACAACAACAACAAAATGCCCTGAGCTTTGGAATACACTTGTGCTGAAACTTGCAAGTTAGCCTTTTTCCTGCCTTCAGGAAGTAATAGATTTCATGGTTAGGAAGAAAAGCTAAACTTGCATTAGTAGAGCAGAAAGAAACCTGAAAGCAAAGTGGTTGGGCTTTAAAAGAGTCTGTTTCAGCAGACAGAACACTCATTTTATGTAAAGCTTACATTGTAAGACCCAAAAGGATGTTTAGATTAAATTTTATTCAGTACATAGGCTACTTCTTTAAAATGCTTCTATATTGCAACGATATTTATTCCTCTCGTTTATCCTTTTACTAGAAATGTTTAGACATCTGTTAACTGATAATAAAACAAAAAAAAATGTATGTGTTTTCATTTTAATAAATAAGGCAGAAAAATATCTTATGAATAACTACATTATAATCTTTAATCTCAATTATGTTAAACTATTTTTCAGAACAGAAAATGCTGAGTTTGGCAACTTTCATGAGACTTGGCTTTTGTTAAAACAATGTTTGGGTGTTTTTGTTTAAAAAAAAAAAAAAAACACCACCACAAAATAAATCAAGAAACAGAAGCAAAACTACAGAAGAGAGAAAATGCACAAAGAAGATTTACTTTATCTCTTGAATTCTATATAAGTCTCAGGAATCCAAGCATAAGGACGTGGATGGATTACAGAGAAACAGAATCCCCATCACAGTAGCGCTCAGGGAATTGGGGGTGGAAGAGAAGTTGTTCTTTGCAGGCACTGTGCAATTTGTTAGTTCTTTTGAGATGTATAGGTTTTCTGTCAGACTTTTATGAGCCTTTCCTTGTGCATAAAATTTTGGCAAAAAGTTTTACTCTGTGTGTGTGAGTTTAAGTTTCAAAAAGTAGCTGAAGCTCATTTAATGAAAATATGAACTTTAATTATTTATGGCAGAACCATGACTCAAATAATGACAAAACCATTGGGCCTGAGTTCAGGGTAAAATAAGTTACTAAGAATTAGGTGCTCTAGATCCTGGTAGTAGCTGCCATTGGGGAATCTGAACAAGTGGAATGCATTTTACTACTTAGTATGATACCAATAACAAGATGACATTGCTTTAAGCTGTTCAATGAATAAGACCAGTTCCTTGATAATCCTTTTGGCCATAAGTAGAATATGTCCACTAAACATCAACTATAGGTAGAGTTCTCAGGTGGGGATTAGAATGTTAAGGGGAGCCAATATGGTTAGCAGAGTAATATAAACCGATAGAATTAAAGAGTAAACATTAGAGAAGTCTATAACTCTTCATTACACAGACCTCATCATTTTACATTGGGAAGGAATTATAGTCTAGGTAGTATAAGTGTCATGGATTGGGTCCTTCAGAAGCAGGTGCTCATATGTAGTTTGAAGTATAAGATGTTTATTGTTGTTAGTTACTGTCAAGTCAGTTTCAACTCATGGTGACCTCATGTGTACAGAGTAGAATTTTCAAAGCTATAACCTTTCCGAAGCAGATCAGTAGACCTATCTTCTGAGTCATCTCTGGGTCGATTCAAAATGCCAATTTTTCGGCTAGTACTAGAGCACATAACTGTTTGTGCCATCACAATGGTTTATTAGGAGTCCTGATGTGGTGCTACAGGATAACACACTGGACCCCAAAGTGGGTTTGAATGGCAAGGTCAGCAGTTCAAATCTACCAGCTGCTCCTCAGAAGCCCTGTACAGGGCTGCTATGATTCTGAACTGACTCGACGCTACTTAACAAGAACAACAGTAACTACTAAAGAAAGTAGAGGAAGCAGCATTATGCTGAGGAAGGAACTAACTATGATGTAGTGCCTCAGCTTAACAACTACTTTCTAGAGTGAGTATTGTCTGTCAGAATGTCTTATGACGGTTTCAAATGACCGAGACTTTATCTTACTTGATAATGGATATGGACTTCCCAAGAAATGTGCAACATCTAGTGGAGCAAGGCAGTTCTCTGCAGCTTAGGCAGATGCTGGAAGAAGTGAGGATCAGAGACTGCTTCAAGCCTGGACTCCCTACAAGTACTATTTTGTAAGGTGATCTGGTCAGTACACTCTTGTTTTTACTGCACCCAAACTATAAGTCAGCTCCCCACTGGAATCTGTTTAGGCTTAGAATTTAACTTTACCCAAAGAATTGGTCTTTGCCCTTGGTTCATGGAAGGTAATTTCTATAACCTTATAATTTTCCCAATGTTTGAAGTGATGTGACCTTAAGATCACAGCTGACGCATTATACTTATGAAGTGATTCAGATGGGGGATTAACTAGGCAAGAAAGATCACCAGGTAATATCAATCTACCGCAAAGGAAAATCAATCATGACTATGTAATCAGGTTCTAATAAGATTGTTGACACAGAAACTCCATGGATACAGAAACTCCATGGATACATGGTGAAAGATACAGATGTACATGGGAGTTTAGCTCTCCCTTTTTAGGACATGCAGTCTCTGTGTTGGAAACACTCCCAGATATAACCTTATACATCTCTTTATTTTATCATTTTCACAATAAAACTGTAAGAGTAAGTATAAGTTTTCCATGAATTATGTGAGTCATTCTAGAAAATTATTCAACCTGGGTCAGAAGTGATGGGTCCCAGGGACCTCTGAGTTTACTGCTGATGTGCTGAAGGGAATGGAGAATTCTGAATTTGTAGACAACAGGTCAAACTTGAGGCTGGCTCTGAAGTTTTGGGAAGACTTACCAATTTGTAGGACTGCATCCTTTTTATATGTGTAATCAAGCCCAGGATCAGAGAAAGAAGCATTAATTTATTTAGTCTCAGAATTGAGTGAATTAGATAGATTTGATTGACACTTTATTATATACCTTGTGATCTAATGTCCAGGCCTTTATATTATAAAAATAATTTGTATTCATTTTTCTTTTCTTTTTAAAAAATTTGGGGAGTGGAAATTCTGGTAAGATAAGAGCACAAACAAACCATTGTTCCAACCCTCCTCCACAAATGCAATAAAGAAACAGTGCTTGGCTTTCAGGGACTCTGAATCCGGGAACAGAAGAAAGCAGCAGGAAACTGCAGACAGGCAAGAAACAAAACAGCTGAGTCTCATACAGTAGGAAAATGGCTTCTCCCACCATCCCTGCACTAACCCCCAGCTATATGGACTGTCCACTGCTGTGAACTGGGAAAATGATCTCAGAAAATGAGCTTGCTTCCTTACCCATCATACTTCTTGCCTATACAAAGAAATGATAGCCCAAGCTTTTGCTCTAAAATCAATAAGGCAGACCTCCCTGGAGATCTGTATGGAGTGTGCCAGCAACCACTCCATCTGGACACTGTTGACAAACACCTATTACATATTGCTATAGAGGTCCATGCAGTAGAATCTGTTCTCAGAGTCAGCACTCCACTGGCCTCCCTGCATACCCCCTGATACAGGCCTCTGAGGAGTCAGTTCAAGTCTCTCCCTCTGGTTGGTTTGCTGAGGACTGCTGACTGAGGCTACTGTGTGCTAGGAAGCAGGTAGGCATCTTTAATGGGGGCTACATACATAGCCAACATACTACATACAGAGAGGGCTTGGATAGCAACAAGGTAAATATTCCTGGGGATCCATTTGGAGTGGTGCTGTGGGCTAATGCGTCAGACAGCAAAGTTGCTTGAACTGCAAGGTCGGTGGTTCAAGCTCCTTGGAATCCCTGTATAGGGTCGCTATGGGCCGGAATTGACTCAATGGCACTTAACAACAACAACAGCACATCCCCTACCTGGACACTGTCAACTGCAAGCCTAGTGTAAATTGTTGCAAAAGCACCATGTAATGAATCTGCTCTAGTAGTCAGCACTCTGCCAGCCTGTTCACACACACTTTAGCCTCTGAAACCAACAGGACAAACCTCCCTGGGGATCAGTTAGGGTTAATCTGCCTCTGCTTTGGGTTTGTGCTGAAAACTGCTGACCTAGGCTGCTGTTTCCTGGGAAGCAGGAATCTAGACTGGAGGTTGTTCTCACAGTCAACAAGACATATTGATCGCAACAAGGTAGACCTCCATGTGTATTTGATCAGAGTGTGTGACAACCCTCCTCCACATTGTACTAGTTAGTTGCCAAACTGTTACAGAAGGTTCCTGAAGTGGAGTCTACTCACACAGGCAGAGTTGCCTCTCTGTGCAACTCATAGCTCAGAAAGCTGAAACCAACAGGACAAAGGTCCCAGAGGATCGGTTTGGATCTGTGTGCTTCTGCTTCTCATAGCATTGAGGACTACTTATAGAGGCTGCTGTGTGCTAGGTAGCAGGCATCTTGAGTGGCAGCTACCCCACAGCCAATAAACTAAGAGGCATGGCAACAAGGCAGACCTCCCAGGGGCCCACTTAGAATATGACAACACTCCCTCAAATGGTAACTGTCAGCAACTGGAACTCCTATAGAAGGTTCCCTACAGTGGAGTCACGAGGCAGGTCACCTAAGCAGACTAATCAACCAACCATCATATGGGGTCACTGAAGCCCTAAAACAAAAAAAAAAATAGATCTCTCATAGGTCCTTCTGAAGAGTGCCATCCCCTGTTCCTCCTGCCTGTGTGTCAACTTAATGCCAACTCAGGTATAAGCAGCAGTCACAGAGCAATGACAGAACTTTGGGCAACATCACAGAGAAGGGAAGACAGTAGTAATTAGAGAAACAAGACTGCTTGAGTGCATGCCGCGATCACACACACACACACCAGATGACAGATTGATTACTACAGGATAGCTCACCTAAGTGGCGGTGTCTACGAATGGGCAGACCACAGCATGTCCTCTTGTGTGTTTGAAAGAGTCTGAAAGTTGAAAAAATGAGACTCGGAATTTTCAAATCCTAAGTAAACCAGAAAAGAAGGAGCTATCACAGAGAGAGGAAATAGTAAACACGTATCAGAGATTCTGCTCGCCTTTGAGATTTTTTGCAGAAAGTAATATGCACAAAAACACCAAATACCAGGAAAACTGAGAAAGTTAACAGTATCCCAGCAAAATCTCCCAAGACACACAAAGAACAACAACAAAAAACATTGTTGGCCCAAAATTAGCATGACAAAGGGAGTGTGACTGCATCTTTGTTGTCCTTGTTAGGTGCCATGGAATTCTTCACAGAATTCATGGAATTCATGGAATTCAACTTTATATGGAGTGACAAGACACCACATTAGCTAAAGCTATAGTGGAAGAGAAAATCCATTGACTGGTACTTTCTGATTATAAAGCATACAATACAGCTACAATAACCAAAGCAGCCTGGTATTGGCATAACAAGAAACACACAGACCAATGGAATAGAAATGAGAGTTAAGCTAATTAAGCTCACACATCTATAGTCAACTGATTTTTATAAGGCTGCTAAGTTCATTAAAGGGTGGGGGGAAATTTAATTTATACATGCAAAAAAAAAAAATTAAGCCAAATCCTTTCCTGAAACTATAAACAAATTCAAAATGAATTAATGATCTAAATGTGTACACTGCTGTTTATGTTAAGTGCCATGCCATGGAAATCACTCCTGTTCATAGCAACCCCATATAGTGAGTTGGTACTGCTGACCTTGAGGTTCAAACCCACATTACGGTCCAGTGCTTATCCTACAGCACCACACCAGGACTCCTATATGTATAGATTAAAACTATAATTTTTTAAAGAAATAAAGCAGGCAAATCTAGCAAGCCTAACTTGTAACAATTAGTTATCTTATATAATAACAAAAGAGCAAACAACAAAAGACAAAATTTTTAAATGGGATCTCATAAAAATTTAACACTTTTGTTTATAAAAAAAGTGAAAACATAAGTGATCTACTGGGAAAATATCTTTAGAAACCATATATCCAAGAAAAATCTATTAAGGAAAATATTAATAAAATGTCAACAATTTACCAACAAAATGGCAAATAATCCAATAATAAGATAAAGGACTTAAATAGACATTTAACCAGGAAGTACATTCAAATGACCACCAAATACTTGAAAAGATGTTTAGTGTCAATAACTATCAGAGAGATGCAAATCAAGATTACTATGTGATCCCATTTCACTCCTGCTAGGATGGCAGATGTGGCGCTGCAGGATAATATGCTGGACCGCAAGGTCAGTTTGAGCCCTAAAGTCAGTGGTTCAAACCTGCCAGCCACTCCTCAGAAACCGTATGCAAGATCTCTGTGAGTCAGAACCAACACATTTAAAAATCCTGACAATCACAAATGGTAGTGAGACTGTGAGGAAATTGGTACCTTACCTACCTGGTGGTCATGAAAATGGCCCAGCCTTGTGAAAACAGTGTAGCAATTCCTCAAAAAAGCAAAAATAGCATTATCCTATAGCTTTGCAATTCCACTTCCAGCAGCAATCCCAACAGATTTCAAAGCAGAGACTAGAGAAGTGATGTGTATGCTAATGTTCACTGCAGCCCAATTATTAAAAGGTGAAAACAACCAAATGCCCATCAACAGATGAATGGATAAATAACATTTTAGTTTGTAAAAGCCATCCATTTATAATATTTCTGTTATAGTAGTGCTAGATAACAAGATACCCACTCGAGGGACACACAGTACTTAATATCACCATTGCAATCTAAGGTATAAAACGAATGTGAATCGCTACAATTTGATGGACTTGACCTATACATATGGATGAAGTAGCTCAAAATATCAACAGAGAGGGAAGGAGTCTTCACATCAAGTACCAATGCTATCCCCTCTGTATACATAGTAGGTAGGGGTGAGCAACTTAGACATTGGCTACCTAAAATGAGGGGGCGATAAAGGCACAAAGTGACTGGCTTACAAGGTTTCAAGAGGGAGATTAGTTTAAAAGTGTGAGGTGAGAGATAAAGTCCCCACTGAATAGTTTTCATCTTGATGGGTCCGGTAAAAAGAGATGTGGATAAGATTCTTAAAATTCAATAGTGAGTAATTGTTATCATGACTAATTACGACTGTCACAATTGTAAAAGTAGAAGTTTTATAACAAAAATTTGGAAATAGTTAATCTTACAGTCTAGAAACAGAAGATCATCAAGGGAGAAGAGCACAAGTGAAATTCAGGACCTTATCCAGAGAAGCAATGACACCAGAGATGGAGGCAGAGATGAGGACATGGAGAGAGGGAGCAGCTGAGGACTATAGATTCATGGAAGGAGAGGGACTGAGAGCTGGCAGCCAGGAGGCAGACTTGCAGAATGTGTCCTTTGGTGGTTTAAAGTATTATATATTCCTGAGTGTTTAAAAAAATAAAAAAGAGCTAAAGTAAATAAAGAGAAATACTGTTAACTGATGGTACATGGAGGGGATTATAATCATTGTAATGAAACAGAGTATATGATTTGCTGAATGTAAAACTGATGATCTGCCCTGTAAACTTTCACTCAATTCACAATAAAAACTTAAAAAAAAAAAAAAAAAAAAACTAATGTGGATCTAATCGATGTGCAGAGTAAATCGCTACCTGTCTTTCTTTTCAAAATATGACAGGACAAGCAGGAATCATTAATTTATGAGGAGAGTCAGGTGCACACAGGACAAAGATGAAAAACATTACTTCAACAAATCAAGCAGAGAATGCTAAGAACTAGAAATAATCATAAAACAAGGAAAAGTCCAAAGAGAGTAAAAATATAAAACCTGAAATTAAATGTGTCAGAAGGAAACTAGAAGAAACATCAAGGAAATTTCCCAGAGCATAGATCAAAATGTAGAACATAGACAAATAAAGAGTATACATAAAAAAAAAAAAGAATATACATAACTGATTAATGCAGGAGATTCAATAGGCCTTGTATGTTGTTGTCATTGTTATTGTTGTTAAGTGCTGCTGAGATGGTTCCTACTCAAAAAATCCTGAATAGGGTTTCTGAGGAGCAGCTTATGGGTTTGAACTGCCAACCTTGTGGTTCGCAGTCCAGTGCTGATCCTACATCGTTACAAAAGGAGTACACTCATTATTCATTATATAGCAATTCAAAGAGAGAGAGAGAAAGAGAACGGATAGAATCAATTAAATAAGTGATAGAGGTTATGGTTCAGCACTAAGAAAAGACACCCTCACATATTTGTTAGACTCCTGAAGGGGAATGGAAGCTACTGAAACCAGGAAGGAAACATTTTCTTTTTTTTTTTTTTTTT
>NW_006408577.1:9390439-9400327 GCF_000296735.1 Chrysochloris asiatica
CTCTGTGTTTTTTGTGGAGGGATTATATAACCATTCAAACTCAGTTATAACTCAGGATTATATAACCATTCAAACAACCAAAGGGTATATATACCCTGTACACCAGCTCTGTGGCCACCAGCACACAGCCCCTCTCCCTCCTTGAGTCTAGAGTCCCCAACAGCTCTGTCTATCCATAGCATTCATCTCTGCCTCTGTGTCTGGTGCTGTTGCTTCTCTGGATGGAGAAATAGTCTTGCAGAACAGGCCACCTAAAAAGGAACATTGATCTTTGATTAAGGAACATAACTCATCCAGGGATGAAGCCTAGGGTACAAATAAGCTGACCTTATTCTTACCCTCTTCCATCTCCTCCTGAAACTTGCCAACCCCAACTGCAAATAGGGCATGGGAGCCTCTCTTGGAAAAAGCAGAGTAGAAGATGCACCTGAAAGAAAATGAAGGTATTTGGGCCAAATGTCATCCTACACTTTATATTTTGAACAACGAGAGTGGCCTGTGCTCATTCTGTCTGAAAAACTTTCATTCTTTCATCATTTATTTGTAGGGCTTTAGTCATTAGAGTTTAGTCTAATCTACTGATTCTGGACATCAAGAAAGTTTCTTGATGATAGCTTAATGACAAGCAAACAGCAAAAGTTCAAGCCTTAACTGTTCATGAATGATAGCTCAAAATCAAAAGGTGCCCAAAAGTTCAGAAGTGACCTTTGAGTGCAAACATTTCTGAATTTGAAATGCGCAACTCAGAAGTAAATTGACTTCCCCTTAGAAATACTCATAATTGTCTTAGTAATGGAAGAATAATAAAAGTGACAAAGAGTTGTAAAATGTTCCAATTAGTGAAAAGGTAGGAATTTGTAGTTCAAGCGTTCCTGGTTATTATTTCTCTCCCTTTGTGTGTATGCCTTAGTCAAAATTAACTAGATGAGATGCATACATAACTCCTAAAGTTCTTCAAACATAATGAAATCATCGTTGTTTCCAAAGTATGTAAGAACAAGCCAGAGCTCTGTAATATGGATGTTACCACAGGAACACAGGACTCATGAGAAATCTGGGAGCTCTTAACAATTTCATCCTAAAACTGCTTTTAAAATACTGATAGTTGTATTTGCTATTTTTTTTAATTGCTTTAAACATGTGATTGTCCTTAACTGATAGATTATGTAAAAGGATATAAAGATAGCTGTGACTTTCAGATTTAAGAATTAAGCAAGATAATTATCTATGATCTGACAGCTTCATATTACAGGCAGAATCCTAAATTTCTTTAGTGAAATATCTTTATGCCCAGGAATTCTTGGTGCTTTTGTTCTGCCTAACAGTCTACTTGACTATCCTGTCTGCCCTTTGCACTGGAGTAAACTACTGATTAATTTTGTATATGTGGTTTGTGACATTTTCCATTCTCAAAATTCTTGTAATGAATTACATGACAGAGTAAAAATAGCTATAGAGAAAAACAAAAACACACCACATGTGGTCCGCAAACCAGGCTCCTGTCAAGCAAAATTGGCTGCTACATTCCCAGGGTTTCTTTTGTGTACTTAAAGAGAAAATGTAAATGTGTGCTCAAAAGCACTATTTCTGCAAATTGCTGAAAAATCTTCATATTAGTGGAGCCTAGAAAATATTTCAGCAGCAAAAACCTACAAAGAAACCAAATTACATATATATTATTTTTGTTAGCACAAAGGGACAAATGTTCTTTACAAGAACATGGGCCAGAAATAATAACAACAGGTCCATTCTTCTTATTCAGCAATAAATCCTACATATAGAGAAAGTATCTTAACCAGGAAATTCTTTATCATATCTTGATTAAAAAAAAAAGTTTTTATACATGTCATATATAATGAGCAGAAGAAAACAAAAAGTCGTTTGAACTGCAAGGTCAGTGGTTCAAGCTCACCAGCTGCTCCTTGGAAACCCTGTACAGGGTCACTATGGATCAGGATCAACTCTATGGCACTTAACAACAACATATGTCAAAAAGCAAAGAACAGGATCTGGTCATTTGAGAGGTAACTTCTTGAAATCAACCCATAATGGAGGAAATTGACTATCTCTGTTTTTATTAAGTGCTGTCAAGTTGGTTCTGACTCACAGTGATTGTGTATAGGAGCAATGGTGAGTTTGAACTGCCAACCTTGAGGTTCAAATCAACCTTGAGGTTGAGTGCTTATCCTATGGCGAGCCACCTAACAAAATAGGAAAACCAAAGCCTGCGAATCAAATCATGACAATCAGGATTTGAAAGGCAGCTTTAATTTAATCATTATAATAAAAGTACCTAAGAGAAAAAGAAAAACCAATGTAATTTGTGATTAGAATGATTCTACATAAGACCTTAATAAGAGATTTCAGAAAGAGGCACTGGTCCACAAGGGCAGTTTGAATCTCAAGGTCAATGGTTCAAACCCTTCAGTCACTTCTACATAGGGTCACTGTGACTCAGATCCAACACGACAGCACTTAACAACAACATCCAAGACTCTCCCAAACAGAGACTCAATAACTGGAGAATGTTCCATGTGCTCTAGCAAAGAATGTATATTGTGCTGTTGTTGGGTTGAATGATCTGTATTTATCTATGAGGTCACGTTGGTTACTGTGCTGTTTCATTCCTCTGTATCTTTGTCAAGTTTCCTTCTGGTTGTTCTCTCTCTTTTTGAAAGTAGTGCATTAAAATATCCACTATAATTGTAAATTTGTCTATTTCTTTCTTCAGTTTCAGTAAGGTTTGCTTTATATGTCTTGGTACTCTTTCATTGGGAGCGTAGATATTTATTATAGTTATGTCATCTTGCTCAGTTGACTCTTTAATCATGAGATGTGTCCTTCTTTATCTCTTGTGCTAATTTTTGCCTTAAAGTTTATTTTATCAGAGATTAGTATTGCTACTCCTGCTCGTTTTTATTGCAATTAGCTTTTAGCTTAGTCTATATATATTTTTTTAATTCTTTAACTTTTAGTCTCTTTTTGTCTTTGTGTGTAAGGTGTGTCTATTGCAGTCAGCATATTGAAGGGTCTTGTTTTCTTATACTTTCTGCCACTCTCTGTCTCTTCACTGATACATTTAATCCACTGACATTCAGTGTTATTCTCTAATGTTGTTGTTGTTGTTGTTAAGTACCGTGGAGTTAGTTCTGACTCATAGTGTCCCTGCACAGGGTTTCTGAGGCTGCAAATCTTTACAGGAGCAGAAAACCTCATTTTTCTCCCATGGAACATCTGGTAGTTTCGAACTCCCAACTTCGAGGTTAGCAGCCCAATTTGTAACCATTATGCTACCAGAGTATGAAATAATTGCTGTCATTATACTAGGTTTTTGTGTGTGGGTGTGGTGCTGCTAGTTCCTTTGTTCTGCATGCCTTCTTGTGCTGAGTTCATGTTTTTTTGTGTTCTTTCTTATCAGTTTCTTCTTAGTTTTAATGTTTCCATGTTCTATTTAGGTCTTCATTTTCATGGCATGTTGTCAAGTATTAATGTTATTTGAGGTTACCCTATAAGCTACTAACTTTTCCCTCCATTTTAGACAGTCTATTGTATCCTGAAATCCTGAAATCCTCACCACCTGGATCTCTGTTTCTATATTTTTTCCTTCATTGACATTGTTATTATTTTTATCTTTGATTCAACTCCCAGGTTTTCTGTATTCATGGTTGTAATTTTGTTCTGTTCTGGATTCTGCTATCTGTCGACTGTGTTCCTGATGGTCTTGCCACATCTGTCAATCTCTATCTAGTTATTGTCTGTTTTTGTTGGTTTTCAGCCCAAAGAACCCCTTTAGGATGTTTTGAAGCACTGGGTTGGCTTTGAAAAAGTCTCTTGGCATCTGTTTTTTCTGGAATGTTGTGATTGCACAGATCTTGTTATGTTCTTTTTGATGATGAATGTGATGCCATTCCTCCTCAACTTGTCATTTTCAGCATAGTAAACCATGTGATTGCAAGATTCAAAATGGCCATTGCCAGTCCATTTCAGCTCATTAATGCCTAGCATATCAACTGTGTATGAGTTCCATTTCATTTTTGACAATTTCCAATTTTCCTAGATTCATACTTCCTACATTCCATGTTCTGATTATTAATGGGTGTTTACAAATGTTACTCTTCATTTATAGTTGTGCTTCATCAGCAAATAAAAATCCTGGAGGTTTTGCTCCATTTGTATCATCACAGTATCCCCCAGTTGTATTTTGAGTTCCTTACAACCTGAGTGGCTCATCTTCTGGGACTATATCTAACAATATACTGGTGTTCTTCATCATGTTTCAATATTCAGTATTCTGATGCTGACAGTGTCCCAATGTTATCCGTAAGGTTTTCAAAGACAAAATGTTTGGAAGTAGTCATTCTCTCTTTTCTAGTCTGTCTTTGACTGGAAACTCAGCTGAAACTTATCTAACATGAGAGACCCTACTGGTATTTAAAATAGCTATGGCATAACTTCCAGAATCATAGCAACACACAAGCCACCACAGTATGACTAACTGACAGATGAGTGATAGGTTCTTAAGGATAAAGATACTATTTTTAATGGAAGATATGAGGCAGTATTAGAAGAAATACACAGAATTACTGTACCAAAATGAAATGGTCAATGTTCAACCATTTCAAGAGGTAGCATTCAATCAAGAGTCATTGGTACTTAAGGAAGAAGTTTAAACAGGACTGAAGTCATTTGCAAAAAACAAGTCACACAGAGTTCTGGTTTTGGTGGGCAGCAGAAAGAGTCAGGTAGGAAAAGCTCCATAGGGAAAGGATTGAAAATCCAGAGACGCTCCACTCATGGAACACCACCAGCGCTCTGGATCTGGCATAAGATACAGGGCTTCAGTTTCTCACATGCACAAGTGAAAAAATCATGATGTAAAGGAAAATACTGTGAGTTAGGATACACTTGAGACAGGACTCTCTCTGAACCAGGCAGTGGGACTACAGCCAGAAGGGCTCAGGGAACTGGCATAACAAGTAGCACAGTGACATTTGCAAAGGAAGGTGTGGGAGAGTCTACACATTTTTTCCTTCCATTCTTGTTGTGCCTTCTTTGCCTAGCCTGGACAGCTTCAGGCGGGTGGGTACACACCCCCTCCTGCCAAAAAAACAAACAACAACAAAAATAAACCTCCAAAACTGAGCCCATAGTTTTCACACAGCACTGAGAGAAAGAGTGTGGTGCTGTTTATGACGTCAGCCTGTGGGTCCCAATCCTAAAGAAAAAACTTGGTCTAGTCTGACAGACAAACCATATGAATATTCTGTAAATCCCCAACGTAAAAGGACACAACTATCTCGAGAATTACACTGTGCACATGCATATATCTAACTGACCTTCAGAGACAAAAATAGTAGACCATCTTTCTCCCATTAACTTCTCAATCTATCTGCGCACCTTTATGGTGGTGACTAGAGGAGAGGCCTGAGCGAGTGGACATACCCAACCACTGCTGGAGGCTTCTATGGTGCACACATGACTCCCTGTATAGCAAGGTGATTGGACAGTTGGCCACCATTTTATTTTTGTTTCAAATGGTGTTTTTGTGTGTGCTTTTATATTTCTTCTGCTCTTGGTCCTTTTGATCACAAATTTTTCCTGGAGGTGGGAGCTTTTTCTCTATATATTACCCAAGAAGAGTCATCAATCGTGGCCATATCGCCAAGCTACACACATACCCCACAATATTCTACCATCGAGACAAGCACCAATAATAGTTGATAGGCATTACATGTGAAAAGGGAAGCCCATCTCTTGATCATATCCACCAGGAGACACCCAGTAAGCTTAAGAACACAACAACCATTTAACACTCCATTTAAACACTAAAAACTCCACATAACAACTGGAAATGAAAAACAAAAAACAAGAAAAGATCTCAAAGCATGTCCAAAAACAGAAAAGAGTAACTGAGACAAATGAACTAGAGACAAACAAAGGCTCCCCAGAAGAGGCAGAGCAAGTTTTGGATTTGACGGAGAAGGAATTCAGAAGAATGATAGGGAAACAAATTCAAATGCTCCCAAAAGGGGTGGAGGAAAACAAGTAAGAATTCAGGAAAGTACTACAAGAGCAATCAAACAAGATTGATACGGCATTGGAAACAATTCAAAACCTGCAAAAAGAGGTCCAGGTGACTAATAATAAAATATCAGAAATGGACAATACACTGAAAGGGGAAAGGAACAGAATAGAAGAGGTGGAAACCAGAACTAGTGAGATGGAAGACAATTTCTTAATACTGCCAAGATAGAAGAGCAAGCAGAAAAAAGGATAAAAAAAATCTGAAGAAAGTCTAAGATTCATGTTGGATAACATGAAGAGGAACACCTTAAGAATCATTGTCATTCCAGAACAGACAGAATCAGAGAACTCCAGAGATGAGATAGTTGAAGACCTTCTGGAAGAAAATTTCCCTAACATCTTAGAAGATGAGAAGATAAACATTCAAGAAGCTGAACATACCCCAGGAAGGAATGACCTCTCAAAAAAGTCACCAAAACATACAATAATTAAGCTCTCCAAAGTCAAGGACAAGGAGAGAATTCTAAAAGCTGCCAGGGAGAAGAGAAGTGTTACTTACAAAGGTAAGCAAATAAGATTAAGCTCTGACTTCTCAGCAGAAACCAGGCAGGCAAGAAGGCAATAGGGAGACATATACAAAACACTAAAAGAAAAAACCTGCCGACCAAGAATTTTCTATGCAGCAAAACTATCAATCAAATATGATGGTGCAATTAAACATTTCAGGATAAATAGAATCTAAGAGATTTGTCAAAACCATCCCAGCACTTCAAAACATTCTAAACGGAGTTCTTTGGACTGAAAACCAAGAACAGACAACAACCAGAGATTGACAGGCGTGGCAACACCACATGAAACTCAATCGACAGATAGCAGAATCCAGAACAGAACAAAACTACAACAACGAACTCAAAAGAGCTGGGAGGTAAAAGGAAGATCAAAATAATATCAATGCCAAAGAAAGGATAAATGTAGGAACAGAGATCCATGTAGCAAGGATGTCAGGTAGATTACATGATACAATAGATTCTCTTAAATGGAGAGAAAAGTTAATAGAATATAAGGTAACCGCAAAGAAAGTTAATACTGCACAACTTACCATGAAAATAAACTTCCAAACAGAACAAGCAAACATGAACATCAGGAAGAAATCAACAAGAAATAGCACAAAAAACACAAACTCAACACAAGAAGGCATGCAGAACTGAGGAATGAACAACACTACTAAAAAATTAATATAATGGCAGCAATTAATTCATACATATCAATAATCACATTGACTGTCAATGGCTTGAATGCACCAGTGAAGAGACAAAGAATGATATATTGGATAAGAAAACAAGACCTTTCAATATGATGTCTGCAAGAGACACACCTTACACACAAAGACAAAAACAGACTAAAAGTTAAAGGATGGAAAAAATATACCAAGCTAACGGCAACAATAAACAAGCATGAGTGGCAATTTTAATCTCTGGTAAAGTAAACTTTAAGACAAAAACCAGCATAAGAGATAAGGAAGGACACTATCTCATGATCAAAAGGTCAACTGTGCAAGACGACATAACCATAATAAGTATCTATACACCCAATGAAAGAGCACCGAGATATATGAAGCAAATCTTACTAGAATTAAAGAAAGAAATAGATAAATCTATAATTATAGTGGGAGATTTTAATGCGGCACTTTTGAAAAGGGAGAGAACAACCAGAAAGAAACTTGACAAAGTTACAAAGAAACTAAACAACACAACCAAACAACTTGACCTCATAGACATGTACAGAGCGTGCAAACCAACAACAGCACAATATGTTTTCTTCTCCAGTGCACATGGAACATTCTCCAGAATTGACCATGTGTAAGGTCACAAAGCAAGCCTCCATAAATTTACAAACATCAAAATACTACAGAGTATCTTTTCAGACCACAATGCTATACAACTAGAATTCAACAAGAAGAAGACTAAGGAAATAAATTTGAATACATGGAAACTGAACAACACCCTGTTGAAAACTGACTGGGTAAAAGAAGAAATTAAACATGAATTCACAAAGTTCCTAGAAATAAACAAGAATGAAAGCACAACATACCAAAATCTTTGGGACTTGATGAAAGTGGTGCTGAGAGGACAATTTATTATGATAAATGTGCGCATCCAAAAAGAAGAAAGAACCAAAATTAACACATTAACACAGCATCTCCAACAATTAGAAACGGACCAACAGAGGGAAACTACAGTCACCAAAGAAAAATAATAAAGATAAGAGCAGAAATAAATGAGATGAAAAACAGAAAAAACTATAGAAAGAATCAACAGGACAAGAAGCTTGTTCTTTGAAAAGATTAATAAAATTGACAAACCATTGGCAAACTTAAGGAAAAGACGGAAATAACTCACATTAGAAAACACATGGGTGTTATCACAACAGAACCAAACGAAATCAAAAGGATAATAACAGAATACTATGAAGAGTTGTACTCCAACAAATTCGAAAACTTAGAAGAGATGCATGCATGTTTAGAAAAATATGACTTACCTAAACTTACACACAGTGAAGTAGAAAGCTTGAACAGACCCATAAAAATAGAAGAAATTGGTCAGGTCATCAAAAAACTCCCAGCCAAAAGAAGTGCAAGTCCAGATGGCTTTATTGATGAGTTCTATGAAACATTCAGGGAAGAGCTGTCACCAATTCTACTGAAATTATTCCAAAATAAAAGAGGACAGAAAACTTACTAATACATTTTATGAAGCAAGTATAACCCTCATACTAAAACCAGGGAAGGACATCACCAAGAAAGAAAATTATGGGCCAGTATCTTTCATGAACATAGACACAAACATTTTCAACAAAATCCTAGCCAACAAAATCTAGCAGCATATCAAAAAATTAATACATCATGACCAAGTGGGTTTCATAAAAGGGATGCAAGGATGGTTCAACATTAGAAAAACAATCAGTGTAATCCACCACATAAATAAGAAAAAGGAAAAGAAGCACATGATCATATTGATTGATGCAGAAAAGGCATTTGACAAAATCCAACATCCATTCATGATATAAATACTCAACAAAGAAGAAATTGAAGGAAAATTTCTCAACATAATCAAGAGGAAATATACAAAACCAACAGCCTACATCACTCTCAATGGAGAAAAACTGAAAGCCCATTTTTGAACAGGAACCAGACTAGAATGCCCTTTGTCACCACTTCTTTTAATATTGTTTTGGAAGTATTAGCCAGAGCTATATGGCAAAAAAGGGAAATTTAAGTCATCAAAATTGGCAAAGAGGAAATATAAATGATATGATCCTATACAGAGAAAATCCCAAAGACTCAGTGAAAAAGCTACTAGACATCATTGGAAGATTCAGCAAAGTGGTAGGGTATAAGATCAACATGCAAAAATCAGTTGGATTCCTCTATAGTAACAATGACATTGCTGAAAAAGACATTAGGAAAGAAATATAATTTACAATAGCCAGACAAAGGATGAAATATTTAGAAATAAAGGTAACCAGAGAAACAAAGGACTTTTACAAAGAGAATTATAAAACACTACTACAAGAACATATCCAGATCAGTCATGAGGTACAATGCTGTCTGTGATAGGATAATATCCATGCACCTACAGGGAAGCCCAGTTAATACCAATATTATTCAAATTTATGCACAAACCACTAAAGCCAGTGAAGATGAAATAGAAGAATTCTACCAACTTTTTCAATCTTAAATAGATCAAACATGCAATCAAGATGTATTGCTCATTACTGGTGATTGGAATGCAAAAGTAGGGAGCAAAGAGGAAGGACCAGTAGTTGGAAATTTTGGACTTGGTGATAGAAATGATGCTGGAGAAC
>NW_006408577.1:9403007-9407354 GCF_000296735.1 Chrysochloris asiatica
GAGAATCCAGAAATTAACCCATCCACATACAGCCAACTGATTTTCGACAAAGTGCCTAGGTATATTGCATGGGGAGGATATAGTCTCTTTAAAAGATGGTGCTGGCAGAACTGGAAAGTGATACGCAAAAGATTGAAACAAGACCTTTAACTCACACCCTATAAAAAACCAACTCAGCATCAATTAAAGACCTAAATGTGAATCTCATAATAATGAAGGTTATCAATGAAAAAATAGGAACAAATGTGAGGGATCTAATTCAGGGCATACATAGACTACCAAACACTTTGAAAAGTATACAAACAAATTAGACAAAATAGATGAGTGGGACATACTAAAAATAAAAAACATATGTGCATAAAAAGACTTCACCAAAAGAGTAAAAATGGAACCCACCGAATGGGAAATAATCTTTTGCAATGACACATCAGAAAAGGGACTCATTTCTAAAATATATAGGAAACTACAAAACTTCTAAAAGAAAAGGACAAATAACCCAATTAATAAATGGGCACAGGACATGAACAGACACTTCACCAAGAAGAAGATCTGGGCAGCCAACAAACATATGAAGAAATGTTCATGATCACTAGCCATTAGAGAGATGCAAATCAAAACAACAATGATATATAATCTCACACCAACAATAACAGCAAAGATGAAAAATTCAGAGGACAACAAATGCTGGCGGGGATGTGGAGAGACTGGGACACTCCTGCATTGCTGGTGGGACTACAAAATGGTCCAACCTTTCTGGAAAGCAATATGACGTTTCCGCAAAAGGTTGAAAATAGAAATACCTTATGATCCAGCAATTCTCTACTTGGTATTTACCCACAAGAAAAAAGAGCCACAATCTGAGAAGATATATGCACACCAATGTTCATAGCAGCACTATTTACAATAGCAAAAAGATGGAGGCAGCCAAAGTGCCCATCAACTGAAGAATGGATAAACAAACTGTGGTACATATACACAATGGAATACTATGCTACCTTGAAGAACAACAAGGAAGCTGCAAGCCACCGCATAACATGGATTAATTTTGAGGACACTATGTTGAGTGAAATTAGTCAGTCACAAAAGAAGAAATACTGCATAGGACCATTATTGTAAAAGAATAAGAAAAAGAACCCACACTAAAAAGGGGGGGTGGTGTGAATTATATATATATTTGCTGATCACCAGGATGTATGGGATGAGAGGACGGGACTGAGGGAAGGGAAGATAGAGCACAGGGTAGGGAATAGACACAGGATAGCTTAGGGCAAGGAGGTGGGCATGGAGGCAATACACAAGAAGGGGGAGGGGAATGGAAGAACAAGTCTGATGGGAGAACAGTCAGGTAGGTTCGCATGGGCTAAGTGGGACAGTGGTAAATGATGATATATGCACAAACTTGGAACAACAGGGCTCCGGGATACAGGGATTGAGGCATGGTTTGTAGGGGTAAAAGAGGAGAATAATGTTAAGACACTTGGCTGTCTTTTGAATCTTGGTTTTTCTTGCCTACCATTGCAAAATAGACACTTAAAGAGGGAGAAAGGAATAGCCAGAATCATTACTCCAGCTTGTAAGTCCATCTTCAGCCTGTAACTGGTTGGAATACCTTAAAAGGGGCTAGAAGTTGTCCAGTGAAAGAGGCTTTCTCTGGAGCCTTTACACAGCACAAGACCATAGGTACAATCCAGAACCCCATCCAGAACCGACTGAGGTAGGAAATTTCTACTGGAAAGGATGAGTAGACCAGCCTGGAGTGACTAGAAGAACAGAAGATACTCCATGAAAGAACGACCGGCAGGAAAAATCCAAAACAATAATGGCAGTCTGAGTGATTACTGTAAGAATAAGTAAGCTGTTCACCTGGGAGCCATCAAGGCAAGGGGTTGGGACCCCTCAGAGCAAACCCCTTTCCAAGACTGAGACTCAAGTGGAATACATGAGCAGGCATGTGGTCTGGCTAGTGACCCTGCTGGTGACCAATAAGGGGAAGAGGGAAAAAAACAGCATTGAAATTGTGAGCTAAGTCCGACCACATTCAATAGACCCCTGTGAACCCTAGTGGAGACCTGGATGGCCAACAATATGGCAAGACCCGGGAACTTCTGGACCCAGAGGCAGTGACATGGCCACAGAGGACTACAGCAGACAGTGAAGCATTCATCTGATATGAAATGAGGGGAGATACACAAGAACACCCATACTTGCAGATAGTACCCACTTGATCTGGCTTCAATGGCTGGATGATCATAACTCGACTAGAAGAAGAAAGAAGTGGGGGGTAGGGGGATAGTAACCTGCTACAATTTGGTGAACTTTACCTATACTTATGGATGTAGCAACTCAAAAAAGGAAACAAATCTTTACAGCAAGGATCACTCCCACTCCCTCGGTATACAGTGTTGACAGGGATGGGCAACTTAGACACTGGCTACCCAAAATGCGTGCACCTATAAAGGCAAGAAGTGACTGGCTTACAAATGTTCAAGAGGGAGCCTAGTTTCAGACAGGACAGGTGAAGGTAGAATCATCACCAATGAATGATTTCCAATCTGTTGGGACCGGGCTGGTGAAAGGAAATGGGGATAAGGCTCTTATGGTACAATAGTGAATAATTGCCATCAGGACTGACTGTGAAGCTAGGAAATAAAGAGGTAGATGTTTTTTGACAAAGGAGGAGAGTGATTGAATTTGCAGGCCAGAAGCGGAGGTCACTGGGACCATCAAGTAAGAAAACAGAGAATGGGACCCTACCCCAAAAGGCAGTGATGCCTGGGATGGAGTCAGAGATTATGACGTGAATAGATAGAGCGGCTGGGGACACTGAACTCAGGGAGGGATAGGGTCTGTGTGTTGGCGGCCGGCGGGGGCAGACCTGTGTGGTGTACACTTTGGTTATTTGATGATGCTTGGAAGGCATTGTAATCATTGCAATGAAATGAAATACGATAGGATGAGTGTAAAGCTGATGTTCTCCCATGTAAACCTCACAATAAAAACTTTTTAAAACAACAAAACAAGTCACTAGGAATTGACAAAATACTAATTGAAATGCCTTAATAAACTGATGTAGCAATGAAAGTGATAACTCATCTATACCAAGAAATTTGGAAGACATCTACCTGGTCAGCTGAATGGAGGAGATCAATATCTGTGCCCATCCAAAGGGAAGTGACCCAATAGAATGCAGAAATATTATAACAATAACATTAATATCACATGTAAATAAAATTTAGCTGAATAAAATTCCAAAACAGTTGCAACAGTACATTAATATGGAACTTCCATAAATTCAAGTCAGATTCAGAAGAGGAGGTAGAACTAGGGATATCATGATATCAGATGGTTCTTGACTGACTGCAGAGAATATAAGGAAGAGGTTCACTTTATTTTATTGACTATTCAAAGGCTTTTAACTGTGCAGATAATGACAAACCATGGGCAGAATTGCAAGGAATGTATATTGAGTAATATCATTAAACCACAAATAAAAAGTTACTGAATATCACTCAAAAATAGTTACAGCAGTACATGGACAGGAAGTTGCCAGAAATTCAAGCCAGATTCAGGAGAGGACGTGGAATAAGGGATATCACCGCCAACATCAAATTGATTTTGGCTGAAAGCAGAGAGTATCAGAAATATGTTTACTTGTGCTTTATTGACTATACAAATGAATTTAACTATAAGGATTATAACACACGATGAATGAAATTGTGAAGAATGGGACATCCAGAACCCTAGATGTGTTCATGAGGAAACTACATTGACCAAGAGGCACTCTTTAGACTGAATTAAAATCAAGAAAGGTGTGCACCAGAGTTGTATCCTTTCACCATACTTATTCAATCTGTATATCAAGCATATAATCCGAGAAATTTGATCATATGAAGGTGGTATAAGGAAGTCTCATTAAGATCATGCTTTGCACACACAATATAACCTTGCTTGCTGTAAATCAAAAGGATTTTAAATGCTTCCTGATGAAGATCAAAGACTTCAGTATAGATTGCACTTAAATGTAAAGAAAACAAAAATACTCACAAGTGAGCCTATAATTAACATTATGATCAATGGAGACAAAATTGAAGTTATCAAAGATTACAGTTTGCTTGGGTCCACAATCAATGCTCTTGGAAGCAACAATCAAGATTTGCATTAATCAAATCAGCTGCAAAAGACCTCATTACAGTGCTAAAAGACAAAGACAACACTTGAGGGGGAAGGTGTGCATGATCCAACCAATGGTATTTGCAATCACTTCATACGTATGTGAAAGTTGGGCAATGAGGAAGGAAGTTGTTGTTGTTGTCAGGTGCCATCGAGTCGGAACCGACTCATAGCGAC
>NW_006408577.1:9408954-9429032 GCF_000296735.1 Chrysochloris asiatica
GACAGACTAGGAAGAAAGAGTGACAAACTACTTCCGAATCGCTAGTCACTGAAAACTCTATGCATAGCAGAGGAAGGAAGACCATAGAATAATTGGTGTGTTTGATTCATGGTATTGGAGAAAAATATTGAAACTATTATGGACTTTGAGAAGAATGAACAAATCTGTTTTGAAACATAAACAACAAGATTGCTCCTTAGAAGCAATAATGGCAAGATTTCATCGCTCTCTTATTTTGAGCATGTTATCAGGAAGGACCAGTCCCTCGAGTAGGAAATCATTCTAGCATAAGTAGAGGACCATCAAAACAGATGAGGACTCCCCAGTGAGATGGACTGACAGTGGCAACAACAATGAGCTCAAACATAACAATCATAAGGACTGTGCAGCACCAGGCAGTGTTTTGTTCTGTTGTGCATTGTTGTTGTTGTTGTTGTTAGGTGCCATAAGGGACTTTATGCACAGCAGAACTAAACACTGCCCAATCCTGGGCCTACCTCACTATTGTTTCCTCGCTTGAGTCCATTGATGCTGCGACAAGACCAAACCATCTCGTTGGGGGTCTTCCTCTTTTTCTCCGACCTCAACCTTACCAAACATGATATCCTTCTCCAGCAACTGCTCCCTCCTGATAATATGTCTGAAGTATGAGAGATGAAATTTGGCCTTCTTGCCCTCCTAGGAGCACTCTGGCTACACTTCTTCCAACATGGATCTGTTGGTTCTTCTGAGCATAGCACTTTCAATACTGTCCTCCAACACCATAACTCAAAAGCATCAATTCTTCTACGGTCTTCCTTATTTACTGTCCAGCTTTCACATGCATATGAGGTTATTAAAAATACCATGGCTTGGGTCAGGCGCACCTTAGTCTTCAAGTGAACATCTTTGCTCTTCAACGCTTTAAAAAGTTCTTGTGCAGCAGATTTGCCTAATACAATACATCGTTTGATTTCTTGACGGCTGCTTCCATGAGTGTGATAGTTGATCCAAGAAGAATGTAGTCCTTGACAACTTCAATCTTTTCTCCATTGATAAGATGTTGTTTATTGGTCCAGTGGTGATGATTTTTGCTTTCTTGACATTGAGATGTAATCCATATGGAAAGCTGTCCTCTTTGATATTCATCAGTAAATGTTCCAAGTCCTCTTCACTTTCAGCAAACAAGGTTGTATAATCTGCATATCGCAGGTTGTTAATCAGTCTTCCTCCAATCCTGATGCCATGTTTTTCTTCATATAACCCAGCTTCTCAGATTATTTGCTCAGCATACAGGTTTAATAAGTATGGTGAAATAATACAACCCTGTGGCACACCTTTCTTAATTTTAAACCATTCACTGTTCCCATGTCCTGTTCAAACAACTGCCTCTTGGTCCATGTACAGATTCCTCATGAGCACAATTAAGTGTTCCAGAATATTCATACTTTGCAATGTCATCCATAGCTTGTCATGATCCACACAATCGAAAGCCTTTGCGTAGTCAATAATGCATAGGTAAACAGCTTTCCGATATTCTCTGCTTTCAGCCAAGATCCATCAGACATCAGCAATGATAACCTTCTTTCCACAGCCTCTTCTGAATCCAGCTTGAACCTCTGGAAGTTCTCTGTCAATGTACGCTTGCAGTCATTTCTGTATTACCTTTAGTAACACTGTACTTGTATGGGATATCAAAGAGATTGTCCGATGATATCTGCATTGCATTGGATCACCTCTCTTTGGAATGGGCACAAATACGGATCTCTTCCAATCAATAATAAACTCTATTTCACTCTTTTAAAAGAAGACAAATATTCAATAGTATTATATATCCATCAGTTACTGATGGACACCTAAATATGTTAGATCTGTGTTCTGAAATTTTAATGTTTTATGTAGCTAAACTCAAGTCAAACTGATTTAAACCAAAGGAGCAAATTAATCCACATGAATCAAACTCCAATGGCTGGCCAGTAAGACATGATCCAAAAGCTTTAAAAGTGACAACTAAAAGCCAGTTTCTCTTCAACTCGATACTTTACTCTCAGTGGCATCCTTAATCTTCAAACCACATATTGCCCTTTTCCCCTACAAAACTAAGCTTCATATTACCACCTTTGTTCCAGTTCCCATAATTCCTGTCTTCAGACAAATACCTCACCATTTTGTGAAATTGAGTGTCTTTCTCCTGCACAAAGTTCTGGAATTCACTGCTTTCTCAGAAAATATACTTCACCATGCTTATTCAATCTGTATGGTGAGCAAATAGTTCAAGAAGCTGGATTATATTAAGAATAACATGGCATCAGGATTTGAGAAAGACCCATTAACAACTGTGATATGCAGATGATACAACCTTGCTTTCTGAAAGTGAAGACGACTTTAAATACTTACTGATGAAGATCAAAAACTACAACCTTCACTATGGATGCACTTGAACATAAGGAAAACAAAAATCTTCACAATTGGACCAATAAATAACATCATGATAAATGGAGAAAAATTTGAAGTTGTGAAAGGCTTCATTTTACTTAGACCCATAATCAACACTCATGGAAGCGGCAGTCAAGAAATCAAATGATGTATTGCGTTAGGCAAATCTGCTACACAAAATCTCTTTAAAGTCTTCAAAAGCAAAGATATCAGTTTGAGGACTAAGTGCCCCTGACCCTAGCCATGATATATTCAATATCATGTGAAATTTGAACAATGAATAAGGAAGACCATAGAGGAATTATTAGTTCATTTGAGTTATGGTTTAGAAAAGAACATTAAAAGTACCATGGGCTGCCAGAATAAGAAAAAAAAAAAAATTCAGTGTAGGAAGAAGTACAGTCAAAATACTTCTTAGAAGTCAGGATGGTGAGTGTCCTGTCTCTCACACTTAGGACATGGCATCAGGAGGATCCATCCCTGAAGAAGCGTACCATGCTTGGTAAAGTGGAAGGTCAGTGAAAAAGAGGTAGAACCCCTTCTCAATGAGACAAATTGGCACAGTGGAAGAAGCAATGGGCTTAAATGTAACTATTGTGAGGATGGTACACCTGTAGGACTGGTGTTTTGTTCTGTTGTGCATAAAGTCACTATGAATTGAAACCCACTTGATAACACCTAAGAACAACAATATTTGTAATTGTGTCATGTACTACTCCATAGTTAACTCACTGTGCTCAATTAAATGAAATTAAATGATAAGCTAAAAAGGAACACACCTGAGATGGATTGGCATAGTGTCATTAGCAAGGAGTTCAAGCTTAACGATTGTGAGGTTGGAGCAGGACCAGACAGTGTTTCTTCTGTTATGCAAAAGGTTGGAACTGACTCTACAGCACATAACAACAAAATACCTAGTGTATTCATACAGTTTACTGTACAGAACAGCAAACTTTTGAGAGTAAAAGTAGATGCTTTAGATAATTAGAATAGCAAAGCAATTGTTAATAAAGTCTATCCCAGAAGCATGTTTCCCTTGAAGCTTCAGATCCTTTTCATGTTTCAAATGTATCTTGAGTTGGTGGTAGTGGTGGTTGCGTGCTGTCGAGTCAGTTCTGACTCATAGAGACTCTGTATAGGATTTCCAGGGCTGAAAATATTTACTGAAATAGAAAGCCTCATCTTTCTCCCACAGAGCAACTTGTGGATTCGAACTGATGACCTTGTGAATAGCAGCCCAACTCATAACTCAATATGGTACCAGGACCCCTTGTGACTATAATAAACCATAATCAAGTCGTTGTATTCTCCCTTGAACTCTGTCATTTTTCAGCATTCTTTTTGTCAGTAAATAACACCACCATCCATACTGAAATAAAGTCGAATTGGAGGAGTTATGCTTGATACAATCCTCTTCCTTGTTATTTAATTATTTACCAAGTCTATTAAATTTAGTTTGTAAAATGTTTTAAATCACCAGAATCCCTGGCTACATAACAATCTCTAGTTCACTTTTTCATTGTCTCTTATTGAGACGAATATAGTAACATTCTAAGTGATCTCCTAACATTCATTTTTGCCTCCACTCCAATTTGGACTGCTAGCCTTTTCAAAACAAATGAAATCAAGTTAGTTATTTGCTTAAAATCAATATATGGTGTAATATTTATAATTTCCCCACACGTTTTTCAGTTTATCATACAATGATGTCTTTGTGGCTGTGATGCTAGAACTTATGCAACTGGTGTTTCAAATACCAGCAGGTTCATCCATGGTAGACTGGTTTCAACAGAGCATCCAGATTAAGAACAGACTAGGAAGAAAGACTATGCAGTGCACTTTTGAGGAATGACTGCTGAAAACCTCATGAATAACAATGCACTTTATCTGATATAGTGCCGAAGATTAGCCCCTCAGGTTGAAAGGCAATCAAATTGCTACTGAGGAAGTGCTGACTCCACAAAGTAGAGTAAGCCTTAATAATGCGGGTGCAGCAAAGTTTTGGTACCATCATTTGCTGATAGGGTATTACTCAAAATGAGAGGAAATAGCTACAAACATCCATTTAAAATCTGAACATGGAACATAAGAAGTAAAAATCTAGGAAAACCAGAGGTCATCAAAAATGAAATGGAAAGCATAGGTATCACTAAGCTGAAATGAACAGTTATGAGACATTTTGAACCAGACAGTCATATGGTTTAGTATGCCAGAAATGATCCACTGAAGAAAAATGATATTGCATTCATAATTAAAGAACATTTTAGGTTCTATATTGAAATACAATGCTGTTTGTTATAGGATAATATCCACTTAACTCTAAACCCCAGTTAAAACAATTATTAATCAAATTTACACATCAAAGCCAGTGATGATGAAATTTAAGAATTCTACCAACTCCATTAATCTGAAATTGGTCAAACATGCAATCAAGATGCAATGTAATTACTGATGATTGAAATACGGAAGTTGAAAACAAATTATGTGTTCAGTAGTTACAAAATATGGCCTTGGTGATAGAAATGATGCTGGAGAATTTATGATATAATTTTGCAAAACCAAGGACTTATTCATTGAAAATATCTTTTTGTCAGCAATACAAATGGTGGCTATATACAAGAACTTTGCCATAGGGAATACACAGGAATTAAATTGACTACATCTGTGGGAAGAGACAATGGCAAAGCTCAAAAATATCAGCCAAAACAAGGCCAGGACCTGACTGTGGAATAGTCCACCAATTACTCATATGCAATTTCAGTGTAAAGGTGAATAAAATTAAAATAATTCCATAAAAGCCAAAATACAAACTTAAGTATATCCCATCTTTATTTAGTTATCATCTCAAGAGGACTCATTGAACACCAATGACAGACGATCATATGTGTTGTGAAATGACATCAAGAACATCATACAGGAAGAAAACAAAAGGTCATTAAAGAAAAAGAAAAGACTGAAGTAGGTGTCATAAAAGAGTCTGAAATTTATTCCTGACTATGTAGTAGCTAAAGGGAGTGGAAGAAATGAAGAAGTTGAACAGAAAATTTCAAAGGACAGCTTAAGAAGACAATATTTTATAATGAAATGTATAAAGGTATGGCGTTAGAAAACAGTAAGGGAAGAATATGCTCAACATTTCTCAAGCAGATAAACTTAAGAAAAAAATTCTACTGAATATTGAAGGATTCTGTGTGCAAAATACCACATGATGCAGGAAACACCAAAAGAATATTGAATAAAAATAGAGTCACTGTAAAAAAAGAATTTGTCAATGTTCAGCCATTTCGAGAAGTAGCATATGATGAAGAAATGATGATATTGAAGGAAAAAGTGCAAGCTGCACTGAAGACATTGGTGAAAAACAAGCTTCCAGAAATTGACAGAATACCAGCTGAAATGTTTCAATAAACTAATGCGCATAAGAAGCACTCGTTTGTCTACACCAATAAATTGGAAGACAGTTATCTAGCCACCAACTAGAAAAGATCCATATTTATGCCCATTACGAAGAAAAGTGACCCAATAGAATGTAGAAATTATGGAATAAAGCATCATTAATATCACATTCAAGTAAAATTTTGTTAAAGATAATTCAAATTGATTTCAGCAGCACATTGACAGGGAGCTGTCAGAAATTCAAGCCAAAATCAGAAGAGGATGTGGAAGGAGGAATATCATTGCTGATCTCAGATGATCTTGGCTGAAAACAGAGAATTCTAGAAAGATTTTTACTTGTGTTTTATTGACTATGCAAAGGCATTCCACTGTGTGGAATATAACCAACTATGGATAACATTGCAAAGAATGGGGATTCCAGAGCACTTCATTGTGCTCATGTTGAATCTATATCTATCTATCTATCTATATGTATGTATGTATCAAGATGCAGTTATTAGAACAGAACAAGGGAATGATTTGAAATTAGGAAAGTTGTGTGTCAGTGTTGTATCCTTTAAGCATAATTACTAATTCTGTATGCTGAACAAATAAACCCAAGAGACAGAACAATATGAAGAAAAGTCAAGCATCATGGTTTGAGGAAGTCTCCTCAACAACCAAGAATATGCATATGACACAACTTTGCTTGCTTAAAGTGAAGAATATTAAACAATACAGCCTATAGTATGGATTACAACTCAATGTAAAAAAAAAAAAAAAACAAAGTTTTCACAACTAGACAAATAAACAGAAAAGATTGAAGTTGTCAAGGATTTAATTTTACTGAGATCCATAATAAGTAGTCATGGAAATAGCAATCAATAAATCAGACATATTCAGTGGGCAAATCTGCTGCAAAAGATCTCTTTAAAGGGGTAGATAGAAAAGATGTCATTTTTAGGACTAAGGTACACCTGACTAAAGTCATGGTATTTTCATTCACCACATATGCATGAAAAAGTTGGACAATTAATAAGAAAGGAGAAGAATTGATACATTTGAAATGTGATGTTGGCTAAGAATATTGAAAGTACCATGAAATGCCAGAAGAACAAACAAATTTATCTTGGAAGAAGTACAGCCAGAATGCTCTTTGGAAGCTTGAATGGCAAGACTTGGTCTCACACACTTTGGACATGTTATCAGGAGAGATTAGTCCCTGGAGAAGGATATCGTGCTGGTAGTGTAGTGGTTACGAATTGGGCTGTGAACCTGAAGGTCAGCAGTTCGAAACTACCAGCAGCTCCGCGGGAGAAAGATGAGGATTTCTACTCCCATAAAGATTTACACCCTCGGAAACCTTGTACAGGGTCGCTATGCGTCGTCGCTATGCGTCAGAACTGACTTGACGGCACTTAACAACAACAACATAGTAGCAGGTGAGAGAACAAGAGGAAGACTCCCAGCATGATAGATTGATATAGTGGCTGCTACAATGGGCTCAAGCATAACAACTATTGTTAGGATGGCACAGGACTGCACAGTGTTTCATTCTGTCATCCAAAGTGTCACTATAAATGAGAACCGACTTGAGCGCACCTAAAAACAGCAACAACAAATTATTCTTCCATTTCAAGTCAAAAGGCAGGGAAGAAATCCCTAGTACAGTTCATAAATCATGGTACAGTTCATAACTTTCCACACACTGGATTGTCTCCACATAACAGATTTTTTTCTTCATAACAATTATCACATTTATACTTTTATTTCTACAAGTGAGATACTTTATTTAATTATCATGTATTCATTGCTAAATCAGAGGACTGATGTGATGCTGCAGGATAAGCACTGGATTGCTAACCCCAAGGTCGGTGGTTCAAACCCACCAGCTACTCCTTGGAAACCTTATATGGGGTATCTGTGGATCAGAACTGACTCAACAACATTTAACAACAAATTACTAGATTGAAAGATTTGTGAAGTAAGTCTCATGTACCATTTCTGGTTTTTTGCATTATTTATCCCACTATCTAGCAAAGTCTATGACACATAGTAGGCATGCAATGCATGTTAACTGATTGAGTAAATTAATGATGGAATAAAATAGGCATGTACAATTTCTTTGATAGCATTAGACTCCTGGAAAAATTTACACTTAACATCTTTTAGTTTATCATTTCTGACACAGTGAATATTTAATTTCTACATTGTCATTATATTTGAATTTGTATTCTATTCTTTTTAATTCATTTCTTAGTACCACTACTGTAGTTGATACTGTAGAGTCTAGACACTATAGTCTCTTTTTTCTAGTGCTTGTTTTATAGTCTCTAAGACAAGTGATAAAGAATAGCGTATAATGGATATTTGCAATTTCATTGAAAAATGTATTGTACACACATGAAATGTAAAAATCATCTAAAAATCTAAAATTGCACAAAGAAAAAGATGCCAAAGCAATTGGATTTCTTTTATACTCTTCTTTGTATTTGGAATTTTGCTGTTTTTCTCACATATGCCGAGACTTCTTTTATCAAGATTCTATGTTGACACAGTTGAGTAATGCAGAGCACATCAGATTTTTTGCTGAAAGCCCATGGTATACCTTGATCTTCACTGTTTTTCATTATCTCAGCACAGAATAGAGCAATTCTATTTAAACTAGATTACAGAGATTTTCAATTTTAGATTGTCCTATGTATCATTCAAATACTTCACTATGGATCTTGTGTTTTATTTCTAAAAAATATTCACTGAGGTTATTGTCAATGGTTTTTACTTCTGCTAATGTCAACTGACATGAATAATCCAGCTTATTGTAGCAAAAGACTTAATGTAGGAGAAAATGGACAAGACAAGCTAGGGGATAGGTAATATTTTCTAAAACCAAAATATATAACAAAGCTTTGGTATGAATCCAAAAGTATCTACTTCCTAACTTGTCTTTTTTGAATACTCTTATTTATTTCATTTCTAAAGTGAATGAGAGAAATGAGGAGGCAAAACAGCTGAACAGAAAAATTTGAGATGCAGTTCAAGAAGACAAAGTCAAGTATTAAAATGAAATGTGCCAAGGCCTGAAGTTAGAAAACTAAATAGGAAGAACACAATCAGCATTTCTTTCTCAAGCTGAAAGAACTTAAGAAAAAATTCAAGCCTCAACTTGCAGTAGTAACAGATTCTATAGCTCTGGGCTGCAAACCTTAAGGTCAGCAGTTTGAAACTACCAGCTATTCCGCGGGAGAAAGATGAGGCTTTCTGCTCCTGCAAAGATTTACAGCCTCAGAAACCCTGTGCAGGGTAACTATGAGTCAGTTCCAACTCCACGGCACATAACCACCGCCACCACCATAGACAAAATATTTAATGATACAGAAAGAATCAAAAGAAGATGAAAGGAATATACAGAGTCACTGTATCAAAAAAAAAATAGTCTATGTTCCACATATGATCCAGAACGAATGGCACTGAAAGGAGAAATTGAGGCTGCAAGAACTTGAGTTTTGCATTGGCAAAAAAGCAAGACTCCAGGAACTGACAGCATGCAAATTGAAAAATTTCAACCAACAGATGAAGCAATGGAGGTGCTCAATCATCTATGCCAGGAAATTTGGTCAACCGATTGAAAGAGATCCATGTTTGTGCCCATTCCAAAGGAAGATGGCCCAACAAAGTGCAGAAATCATCAAACAATATTATTACTATCGCATGCAAGCACAATTTTTCTGATGAAAATTAAAAAACAGCTGTAACACTACATCAACAGAGAACCACCATAAATTGAAGTTGGATTCAGAAACGAATGGGAAACTAGGGTATCATTTATGATGTCAGATGGATCTTGGCTGAACGCTGAGAATACCAGAAAGATATTTACTTGTGCTTTGTTGACTATGCAAAGGCTTTCAACTGTGCAAATCATTGCAAATTTTAGATAACATTGTGAAGAATGGGTATCCCAGAACATTTTATTGTATTCATGAGGAACTTGTACATAGAGCAAGAGTCAGCCATTCAAACAGAACAAGGGGATATAGCCTTCAGCATGGTTTACACCTCAGTGTAAAGAAACCAAACCTCCTCACCACTGGATCATTAAATAGCAGCATGTAAATGGACTGAAGTTGTCAAAGACCTCACTTTTTTTTCAGTCCACCATCAACACTCATGGAAACAGTAGTCAAAAATCAAATGACCTATTACACTAGCCAAATTGGCTTGCACAATACCTCTTTAAAGTGCTAAAGAGCAATGGTTTCAGCTTGAGGACTATGGTGTACCTGACCCAAGCCATGGTATTTTCAATAGCCTCATGTACATGTAAAAGTTTGGCAATTAATAAGGCAGATCTTAGAAGAATCCATGCATTTGAAATATGGTATTGGAGAGGAATGTTGAAAGTACCACAGGTTGCCAGAGTGAATCCAGGGTACCCCAAATATCCTGCGCATTGAACCTTCTCAACTCAGGAACAGAAAATTGTGTCATTGGAGGAGTGACAGATGAGCACCAAGAGCAGAAAAATCTTTAGCCATTAATACAGATTTGAGATACAAATCAAACAGCAATGAAATATCTCACCCCTAATAAAATGGTCCAAGCCATTAACCTCATATGCATGCGAAAGCTGGACAGTAATTAAGGACAGGGAAGGGTGAGCAGTAAGAGTGGCAATCACTCTTTAGATAGTAAATGCTTGTTATGTTTGGTGATGAGAAAATTAACACTAAATGTAGATAAAATGCACAGCCTGACCAAGGTAAATGATGTCACTAAGAAATACACACATACATACACACACACAAAGAAGGTGTTTGGTAAAAGATAGAAAACATTTGTTGTTGTTAAGTGCTGTCAAGCCAGTTCTCATCCATAGCAGCCCTGTGTGGAGTTTACAAAGAGCAGCCAGTGTGTTTGAACCATCAACTTTGTGGTTAGCAGTCTAGTGCTTACCCTATAGTACCACAAAAATAGCAACTATCAAAAATAATAAGAATAATGTGTGTGTGTGCATCCACACACATTATGAGGGGCTTCAAAATGTATGTGGAAAATTCCATAATATTTTAATTTCACTTTTCATCAACTTTTTAAAACCCCTTACTATTTAAGAAGTATCTGGCGCTGTACCTCATAATGCTTTATTTTATGTATGAAAATACAAAGGGGATTCAAAAAGCTCAAAGAAGAATCCTATTAGCTTTTAATTCAAATTCCCATAAACTTTTGGAAGCCCCCTCACCTCATGGGATTGGTTTACTAGGTATGGAGTTTTAGAACCAACCATAGTCTCCTAGGATAACATAGTAAATGTACATAACATGTGCCACAAAGTTCATGTTCTTCATCCTACTTTGGTGAGTAACAGTTTTGCGCATCTCACGCAGAGTAAAAAGAGAAAGAAGAAAACTAAAGACTGAAAGGAGAAACTAGTTTATGGGACTAATTGTTTACATGAACCACAGACTCATCTATCTTGATCTATCCAAAAGAACTAAATGGTGCCCAGTGAATACTAATAACTATTCTAACCAGAACCATGATAGAAAGGGATAAAATTGATGAACACACTGCAAATTATTTAAAAATCTAGATTTACCAGACAGATAGAGGTTACAAGCTCATGTAAAATAATGGGATCGACCATCCTTCCCATGACTCATTGTATTTTTCAGCTAGAATCAATAATCCATGACAATGGCCACACAGAACTCAGACACCATCTTCACAGTTATGGATTTATTCAGGAAGTTAACATGTGACAACGCAAGAGAGTAAATGTTCAGGACACAGTTCTTTTAGTCTCTCCTGAGTTGTGTCCACAGGCAAGCCTCTCTCTGTCCCTTGGTGCCTTGACATGGTCTCTACCTTGCTCATCGATGTCACAAAACTCTTTTAGGGCTGCTGATAAATGCCCAAAGGACACTCTCCTCTGCTGTAAACCTCAGCCTAAAGTCACTCTGATCTAACTCCTTGAGTCAGCAAATTTAGTTCCCCCAGTTAAGTGCCCGGGAGCATGCTACACTACTTTCTGCAGAAATTATTCAGCTTTACTTGCTCCATAGGGCCAAGAAGTCCACCACTCTGTCTCATGTTACATTTCTGCTGCTGCCTCTCCTCTGGTGTCAGCTCTGTCTGCTGAATCAAGGAGGTAAAATGCACAATTAACTCAGAATCTAAAGCAATTGTTCCATGCCTGGCTCTTCTTTGATGGTAGTGAGATCCCTACTTCTATTTGGTTCATTTTATACTCATGTTCCAAATTTTCACAATTAACCCATTCAAAACTAAATCATATATTACTATCAAAGTCTTTTCCCACCTCTGTTACCCATACCCATCAGGAAAAAAATTGTGGCATTACAAAGAATATTGGTACAAGAGTCATATGAAGTAATTCACTGCACTGTAATTTCCTAGAACTATCACCCTTGGATACTCTATCAGCTTTGAAATAACCCCGTGGACACCTTTTAGCTAAATGATACTGTCTCATAAAATAAAGAATATTACCAATGAGCACTGCTCACTATTAGAAATCACCCACATGAGACCAAATGATCAATAATTACTCTAAAGCATAGGTAAAAGTGTAAGGAGACAGGAAAATCAGAAAGTAGAACATCCAGATGGGAATTAATAAGAATGTTAAAACAATGTTAAAAACATGACCAGTGTCTCTGACCAATATTTGTGGTGGTGGTGGTAGTTGTGTGCTGTTGAGTTAGTTGTAACAAATAGTGAACCTTTATAGAGTTTCCAAGTCTGTAAATCTTTACAGGAGCAAAAAGCCTCATCTTTCTCCCATGGAGCAACCAGTATATTTAAACCACTGACCTTGTGGTTATCAGCTCAACACATAAACCACTATGCTACCAGGGCTTCTGAGAAATGTCTATTGTTGTTATCATTGTTGTTGTTAAGTGCTGTCAAGTTAGTTCCAACTCGTAGCGGCCCTCTATAGAGTCTCCAAGAAGCAGCTTGTGGATTTGAAATAGTCCAACCTTGTCCAGTGCTTATCCTACAGCACCATACCAGGACTCTGAACAATATACGTAGTCATTGTTAAATGGGAAACTAACTTGCTGTGTAAAAATTCACTAAAAACACGCAAAAAGTACTATTTTTAAAAAGAAATAGGGAAAAAACAGCCACCCCAACCTGTTTCTCATATACAGACCTACCTCATTTTATTGCACTTCACGCTCTTAAATTTTTTACAAATTGAA
Source organism: Chrysochloris asiatica (assembly GCF_000296735.1). NCBI lineage: Eukaryota > Metazoa > Chordata > Mammalia > Afrosoricida > Chrysochloridae > Chrysochloris > Chrysochloris asiatica. The sequence goes on from NW_006408577.1 coordinate 9,421,977, forward strand.
ACTTAGGGCAAACTTGCATCAAGCAAATCTATCAGTGCCATTTTCCCAACAATATGTGCTCACTTCGTGTTTCTGACACATTTTGGGAAGCCTCACAATATTTCAAACTTTTTTCTGCAGGTTATTGCACATTTAATAGACTACAACATAGTGTAAGCATACCTTTAATATGCACTAGGAAGTAACAAATTGGTGTACCTCACTTTATTGTAGTATTGGGTTTATTGTGGTGATCTGGAACTGAACCTGCAATATCTCTGAGGTGTGCTTGTATACTACTCACGGCAAAAGGGAAATTTTTATTCACGTTGTTTAAGTCAGCATTTTGTTCTTAAAATTTAAGTCAAAAGAAATACGAGTTAAGATCATGGTCCTGCCCTAGGTAATAATCAAACCCCCAAATGGATAATATTTTTATGAAAAAAATATATAAATATGCATGTTTTTAAAAAATGAAACTGTCTTCATGATAAATGTTATACCCAAACAAAATTGCTTTCTTCCTGTCAGTAATGACTCTGGCATCCCTGATGTGTAACTTAGATTTAACTGGCAACATTCTGGGCTACTCATATTAACTGCAACAGTCTGAACAGCTTGAGCTTCAATAAAATGTACATTAAGTGACTGACTTAATTTAACCTCATTAATCCTCAACCCAATAGAACCATCTGAAGCCTTCCAAGCAGTCTGTGCGTCCTCCACAACATAAACAAGCCGCTGTAGAAAATCAACACCCAGAATGTGCTGAAGCTCCAGCTCCCAAGTTGCCACTGAGGGGTAAATGGTTGCATAGTTGCCAGAACCAGCCTTTGGTTGCATTATTTGACTCATCCATTTTATTAAACTTGTTAATAGTAAAATGGGTTCTCTAAAAATAAAATTTATCTCTAAACTTCCTCTTGGAACCATTGTTGTTGTTGTTGTTGTTGTTGTTGTTAAGTGCCATTTAGTCGATTCCAACACATAGCGACCCTGTATAGGGTTTCCAAGGAGCAGCTGGTGAGCTTGAACTACCAACGTTGTGGTTCAAATGACTTTGCAGTCTGACGCATTAGCCCACAGAGGCACACCAGGACTCCAATCTAGGAGTAGGGTTCTTATATAAGGTGTGTTTTAGCCTCCTAGCTTTGGTGGTGGGGGTTATGTGCCGTGGAGTAGGTTCTGATCCTGTACAGGGTTTCCAAGGCTGTAAATCTTTACGGGAGCAGAAAGTCTCATCTTCTGCCGAACAGCTGGTAGTTTCAAACTGCTAACCTTAAGGTTCACAGCCTGATTCGTAACCACTATGCTAATAGCAACATATATATGACAAATAAGGAATTAATCTAAAATAAAAGAAAATATAACCCCTATGCTCCCTGTATTCTTCTCCGTGTAGAATTAGTTAAAACCCGGGGGGTGGGGGTGGGGCATGCTGTGGAGTCCACTCTGTCCTGTGGCAGCTCTATATATATCAGGTAGAACTCTTTTGGTAGAGTTTTCAATGGTTGATTTTTCAGAAATAGATCATCAGTCCTTTCTTCCAAGGTACTTCTAAGTGGACTCGAACTTTCAACCTTTCGATGAGTAGATGAGCACTTTAATTGTTTACACCATCCAAGGATTCCTTAGGGTTAATTACATTATTAGTGGTTACAAGTCGGATTGCCAACCTCAAGGTCAGCAGTTCGAAACTACCAGCTGTTGCGCGGGAGAAAGATGAGACTTTCTGCTCCCGTAAAGATTTGCAGCCTCGGAAACCCTGTGCAGGGTGACATGAGTCGGAACCGACTCCACGGTACTTAACAACAACAAATTTATAACTGAGAAATAACAGCAGCTACTTCTTAGGATACCCACAAAAAACTGAGATTTCAAAGTACTAAAAGTTATCAACATTTAATCAAATCTTTGCTGCTGTGCATGAGACATTTAAATGTTATGACATAATGTGGGTTTTTATTAATCCTGGTCAATTCAGTAATAAGTCTTAATAAAGATACATTTTGTGTAATGTAAGGTGCCCTGCTGACCCCAATGGTTAAGCACATAGCTGTTAACCTAAAGGTTGGCAGTGTGAACCTACCCAGCCGCTCATCAAAAGAAAGGCCTGCTGCTGTAAATAAACATTATGGCCAAACCCTCGGAAGCAGTTTTGCTGTGTCACATGGGGCTGCTATGAGTCAGACATGACAGGACAGTCAGTTCCCAGTAACATAAGCGTATACTGCATTGGTCTTTCTTACACATAATGATACTGAAAACCCCTTTCATTCTGTAGAGTTCTTGTTTCATTTTCTGTTTGCATTACTCTCAAGACAAAACAAAATAGGAAGTCCTGGTGTGGCGCTATAGAGTAATGCACTATACCACAAGCTTGGTTTGAACTGCAAGGTGAGTGGTTCAAATTCACCAGCCACTAGTCAGAAACTCTATATACAGGGTTGCTATGAGTCAGAACCAACATGACAGCACGTAACAACAACAACAACAAAAAAACATACCCGAGCTTCCTTTATTCTTTGTCAAAAAACAGTGACCTATAGTGTTAAGAGCAGGCTTCTGAACTCAAGAAACCTAACATTGGTCTGTTTTAGAGAGGATCACCCATGTTTGTCAGCAAACGTAGAATTGCTCATATTTTGGCTAATGAGAATACATTGCCCACCAACTCATATAATGCATTCAAAGAACTTTACATACTATAATATTTATACCATGGAGTCCTGGTGTGGCACTGAGGATTAATGCGCTGGACTGCAAAGTCGTTTGCAACGTTGGCAGTTCAAGCTCACTAGTCACTCCTCAGAAACCTTATACAGGGTTACTATGGGTCAGAACCGACTCGACGGCACTTAATAACAACAACAACAATATTTATACAAACATACTTACTATGGTTTCTTCATAATCACAGTTGATATTAATAATATTTTCATTAAAAAATTAGTAAAAAATAACTTAAAGTGGATTCTGTTCACTACTAGCAATCATTTGGCCATTTTCTGAGTTTTGAAAACAACTTTATGACTTTATCACCAAGAATCATAACAAGATGTAGCAGAAAATAAATTTGCACATCTATATGCTGAAAAAGATCCATTCTTCCATAATTAATCAACTGATTAAAAATAACATAAGCAAAATATTTCTTATTAATCTGATTTATGTTATTAAAATTTTTTAGGCAAAATATAATCTATATCTTTAAACAGTTGTATGATCAAATACCTCTCATATTCAAATACAAATGTTTACATTTGACAAGCATGCTTTACTTAGTCAAGTAACTTTATCCAATTTACACATTATATTAGAAATAGAAATAGCTTAGTTCTTTATTTTCTTACTTAATTTGTTATACTCAGGTTATATTAAAAGCTAAAACTGCCTTGTTATTATACCACCTTTATTAAAAGAGAATTTTCTAGAGTATTAAATTTGCTATAAAATTAGTTCATAAGTTCGACAAGTTAGTATATTTGTCCTTCTCAATTTTCATCACTTATAAGGAATTAAATGCTCCAAAAGTTCCATAAGGTTATGACTACATAAAGAAAGTGTCTCAAATTTTGGAGAAGGCAATACAGAAAAGAAATATTCCTAAAAAGCAAAACACAGTTTTGTAGCTGTGATGACATATAAATTAAAATACCATCTTGTCTGACTAGTCCCAATATTTTTTAAAACCAGGTAAACTCTCTACTGGAAAGCACTTTAAACAGTTATTTCATTTTGAACTGCCAGTTCCAGAAATGTGATAGTCTTCAAGAAAAACACACTTTTAAAAAATATGTCATGCCAACACAGTTCCATTATATTCTTGGAAGACAGATTTTAAATTACTATTTAACTGAGTACAATTTCGCCCAAGAAACAATTTATGAAAATAGCATAAATCAGATTTGATAAAATCAGTAATAAATATTGTGAATGAAGGATTTTAGAAATGATAAGCTATCTTTAAAGAAGACAGAACAATTTAAATTTCCAAACTATAGTGCATACCATCTTTTAAATCATTCCCAAGATGTTAAAAATTATAAGTATATGCACATCCCTAGTGCAGCAGCCAGAATTTATTTTTGGATAACTGCTGTCTTGTTCATACACTCATGCTGGACTGCAAGGTCGGTTTGAACTGCAAGGTTGATGGTTCAAGCTCACTAGCTGCTCCTTGGAAACCCTGTACAGAATCACTATGAATTGGAACTGACTTGATGACACGCAGCAATAACAACAACGTATGTGTACATGCTTTTTTAAATACATAAAATCTTTTTGAAATATTATGTTTAAATAAAGTAAAATTGCAACATACTCTTGAAACTATTCAAATACACCTACTAATTTCAATTCCTGACCTTTCCAATTAAGGGAATAAATTACTCTTTCTAGAAAACAATTAAAGAGAAAGTATATTATTAAGCTGTGGTAATTCCATGATGAAACAGAGAAACAAAAATGGCCAGCCATCATTTCAAGGTACCCCATCAGCATCTTTAATATGTTCCTCACTTCTGTTTTATTGCTCTAATGTCTTTTCATCGAGACTTAATGCCACTCTTAAATGACTGTATATTACTCAACATCTTGTGGTGTTCCTATCATCTGCCCCCTGGCTCCCTTCAAAAATTGGTGCCCAGTACTTTCAAGATTTATTGTTGAAAACTGCTTCTCTAGAGCTTATTTATAATGAAATTAAAATAATCATTCTCCTGTTTTGGGCATAATTCCCATTATAAATTTATTAAACATTGCTATGACAGTAAAATATTAAAAGCCATAGATCCTAGTTAAATTTTATTTCATGATCATATTTTATATTTCCTACCAAGGAAGTATTCAAAATAAATATCAGAACAAAGTGTAATTGCAAAGCAAAATTGAATGATGTCATGTTGATTTTCACACCAATTGGTTAGGCACTTAATTTATTTCAGCTGAAGGGTGTTTGCTGTAATAATACAGGAACGGGATTAGAATCACTTGCTTCCCTCTCTGTTGGGAAGCCAATTTACGTATCATCAGTAAATATTTGGAGATGTTTGCTCACTGTACAGTAGGACTTATGTTCTATGCACTTGATCAGGGGATCAACATAAAAAATGATATTAAAAGTTACATGAAAACCAAATCTAAATGTCAACTTTACAGTCACTATATTTCTAGTATGAAATACTGCCATGAAGGTTTATACATCAATTTTACTGAATAGTGTTCTATCTCAAAGACAGATCTCTATCTCAAAGATCTCTACCTCTGGAAAAACTTGGTAAAGAAGACGTAGATTAGGAAGTACAAAGAATTGACAACCCTAAATAGTTTTCAGATATTTCTAAGAGGTTTATATTTTAATATTTAGTTTTCAACTTTCTCAAACATATGTAGACTCTTCAAAGGTAATGTTCCCACACAAGCCAAGAGATAGTGTTTTAATCACCTACTAGCACATTGGAACTCCTGGGGCATTTCACAGTTTTCTCTGTAAATTGCTGAGATTCCCAGACCATGCTATGATGGCAGACCCACTTCATTCTCAGCTCTAAATTTTTCATCCACATCATGAACTTGAGTCTTCTGTAAAATAAAAAGTAGACCTTCTGCATGAAATTCTTGAGATAACCTTGCTCAACCTACAGGATTCTATCTTCATTAGCTAGTACTGATATAACAGAAATACATTAAGTGGGTGTCTTTAAAGAGCAGACATTTATTTTCTCACATTTCTGTAGACTATAAATTCAAATCAGTATCTTGGCAGTGTCAAATCCTCCTGAGAGCCTTTAACCTATGTCTAGTGTCTGCAACAGTCTCTGGCATCCCTTGATGATTGTGTCCCTCCTGTGTGTGTCTCTATGTTCATTCTAGTTCATATCACTCAGAAGTGATTATGTTTAGGAGCCATTCGATACTGTCATTAACATAGGGAAAAAAAAACTATTTCCAACTAGGGTCATATTTCATAGTACAGAGATCAGGATTTAAACACATATTTTATTAGAACACAATTCATTCCATAACAGCACATACATATCTAGTGAATTTTTTCACATCCCAAAGGTATGATAATTTAACTAAAAAGCCTCTTTCCATTTCTGATTTTAAAAAAGCACAATAGTAATAAGATCTCATTTTAAAACAATGACTTTTAAAAAATACTATTCACATTCACTACTTTGCTATTAAACACATCCATAAATGATTAAAATTAAAATATTCTTATCAAAATAAAGAGATAGCATCAAGGTTCAGTAACAAATTTTATTAGGTATCCTTTTTACTTATTAGGAATTAGTGTTTCTATAACTAAAGAATTTTATGGATATCACTATGAAATAAGATTCTATAGAATTCTTCTATTATCTATAATTCTAAAAACTATGAAATGAAATGATAGAATATTATGTATGGTTGTTGCTGTGAGGTGCCATCAAGTTGGCTATGACTCATAGCAACCCTATGCAAAATAAAAGAAAACAATACTCATCCCTGCACCATCTCACAATTGTTGTTATCCTTTAGCCCATTGTTGTTGTCACTGTGCTAGTCCATCTCCTGAGGATCTTTCTCTTTTTCTCTGACCCTTCACTTTACCAAGCATGATGTCTGTTTCCAGAGAATGGTTTCCTCCTTGAAGTTTGAGAAACATCGTGTTTCCATCTTGGCTTATTAAGAGCATTCTGGCTTTACTTCTTTCAACACAGATTTGTTTGTTATTCTATCAGTCTATGGAACTTACAATACTTTTCTCCAACACCATTACACAAATGTATCAATTCTTTTGTGTAAGACTATAAAAACTATAAACGTATAAGACTATTAAAAATATCATGGATTGGGTCAGACTCATCTTATTTCTCAAACTTGTATACTGGATCTTAAACACTTTAAAGAGGTCTTGTGCAGCAGATTTATCCGGTACAATATGTTACCTGATATCTTCACTGCTTAAATATCTGGCAATTCACTGTCAATGTACTGTTGCAACCATTTTTAAATTATCTTCAGCAAAATGTTACTTGCATGTGATATTAATGTTATTGCTCAAGATTTCCATATTTTCTTAAGTCA
>NW_006408577.1:9431147-9432703 GCF_000296735.1 Chrysochloris asiatica
GAAATCTTTCAAGAAAGTGAGGCGGCACTGGATGCACTCACTCCTCTCTGCCAAGAAATTTAGAAGACAACAATATGGTCCACTGATTGGAAGAGGTCCGTATTTGTGCCCATTCCAAAGAGAAGTGATGCAATGGAATTCAGACATCATTGGACAATATCTTTGATAACCCATGTGAGTAATTTTACTAAAGGTAATACAGAAATGGCTGCAAGCATACATTTGCCCATCAAATCCTTCAGTATTGCAACCTGCGGCTTGAATTGTTTTCTTCAGTTTTTTCAGCTTGAAAAATGTTGAATATGTTCTTTCCTTTTGGTTTTCTAACTCCATTTCTTTGTACATTTCATTATAATACTTGACATTGTCTTCTCACGCTGCCCTTTGAAATTTTTTGTTGAGTTCTTTTACTTTCTCATTTCCTCCATTCGCTTTGTCATCTGTACACTAGAGAACAAGTTTCAGAGTCTAGTCTGATACCCATCTTAGACTTCCCTTTCATTCCTGCCTTTATGCTTTTTTTTTATGTTTCTAAAGTTATTCCACAACTCTTCTGTTCTTTAGTCACTAGTGTCTAATGCATCAAACCAGCTTTTAAGATGGCCTCTTAATTTCAGAGAGATTGGTTATATTTTGACTCTTGTTTTAATTTTCTTCAGCTTCACTCTGAACTTACATATGAGTAGATGATTATGTGTACCATAAATAGCCCCTTACCTTGTATTAGCTGATGATGAATGTTTCCACCATCTCTTCTCATAGATGTAGTCAATTTGATGCCTATATATCCCATCTGTTGTGGTCTATGTATATAGTCACCCTTTATGTTGTTGAAAAAAGTTATATGTAAGAATAAGTCTTTGGTCTTGCAAAATTCTATCATGCAATCTCCTGCATCATTTCTATCACCAAGGCCATATTTCCAACTGCTGATCCTTCCTGTTTGTTTACAACCTTCTAATTTCAACCATCAGTAATGAACAATGCATCTTGATTGTATATTTTATCATTTTCAGACTAAAGAAGTTGGTAGAGTTCTTCAATCCCATCATCACTGGCTTTAGTAATTGGTACATAAATTTTAATAATAGTGGTATTAACTGGCCTTCCTGTAAGCTTATGGATACTATTCTATCACAGACAGCATTGTACTTCAAGATAGATCTTGAAATGCTTTATTTTTACAATGAACGTGATGCTATTCTCTTAAATTTGTTGTTCCCAGCATAGTAAGCCAAATGATTGCCATGTGAAAAGTGGCCAACACCAGTCCATTTCAGTTCACTATTGCCTAGAATATTGGTCTTTAAGCATTGCATTTCATTTTTGATAAGTTCCAATTTTCCTAAATTCATGCTTTATATATTCCATGCTCTGATTATTAATGGACATTTGTGACTGTTTTTCATTTGAGTTGAAAATCCCAAAAGCTTTACTCCATTCATGTCATCAGGATCAAGCTATTTTGAGGAGAAATCTCTTCCTCATTCATATTTTGCTGAGGGGCTCAAATTCAGGCACTGTATCTTACAATGTTCCAATGTTATTATAAGGTT
>NW_006408577.1:9433283-9433783 GCF_000296735.1 Chrysochloris asiatica
AGGGTCATCAATTCAAAATCACCAGCTGTTCCTCAGAAGAAGGATGAGGCTATCTGTTTCCACAAAGACTTATAGCCTCAGAAACCCTAAACAGTGTCTCTAAGAGTCCAAACCATCCACCACCACTGCTACCAATAATCATCTATACTGCTTGAATTTTATAAAAATCTATTAAATTTACAAGTTAATTTAGTATTTCCATTATCAACTGAAATAATAAAAGTACTCCAAAGAAAGAACAAATATTGTATGAGACTAAAGGTGTAAAACCTTCAAAGATAAAAGAAACAATCAATGATAGTTACTGGGGGTGGGATGGGGTAAATCACTCATGGGCTAGAGCGCAGATATATGTTAACATGATGACAGGGCAGGCAATATACAACAACAACAAGGTTAAAAGAAGAAAAATAAAGGTAGTAGGAGACATAAGGGTGAATGCAGTAAAGTGAATGTTGTTGTTGTTGTTAAGTGCCGTTCAGTCGGTTCCGACCCATAGC
>NW_006408577.1:9434118-9435359 GCF_000296735.1 Chrysochloris asiatica
AAGGGATTGAGATTACTGTAATGAAGTAAAATATATAGTTTACTGAATGTAAAACTGATGATCTGCTCTATAACCCTTCACTCAAGTCACAATAAAAAGTTCTGTTTAAAAAAAATAAATAAATACTCCGAAGAAACAACAAAAGAATTTTGGTCACCTCTATACTTTGGGGAAAAGAACCCTAGTGGCACTGTGGTTTAAGTCTTGGGCCGCTCACCTAAAGATTGATGGTTCCTATTCCCCAGCACCCCCTTGGAAGAAAGATGAGACTGTTTGTTCCCATAAAGATTACCGTCTTGGAGACTCCATCGAGCAGTTCTGCTCTTTCCTACAGGGGCACTATGAGTTGGAATTGACTTGATGGCAGTGCATTTGGTTTTCTGGCTTTTATTCTTTGAAAGATTTTACAAATAATCTATTTCATTTCCCTATATATTTATTCTATGAAAATAAAAATAATTAAACTAGTTTTAATTTCTTATGAAATTTTATCATGTAGAGTGTAATTCTTAAAATACTTCCTAACTTGGCATACAAAATAATTACTTATTCCTCAGGATGAGTAAACAAATGAATGCGATTTGGTTTTTATTCTTCCAGGTGCAAAGGTTAGATATAGACTACTTAGCTCGACTAAATAATGCATTATGATGATCAAAAGTATGTAATGTAGAGAAGGTCACACCAGATATTAGTCTTAAAACAAGTGGCTGTTGTGATGAAAGGTAATTGGGAGGAGATTGGCAGATTCACTGGGAGTATACACTACACTAGGAGTCCTGGTATGGAGCTGTAGGATAAGCATTGGACTGCTAAGCACAAGGTAGATGGTTCAAATTCACCAGTCATTCCTCATAAATCCTATCCTGAGTAGCTATGTGTCAGAACCAAGTTTACAGCACTTAACAACAGCAACAACAATATTAAAATAGCATACATTCTCAGAGTAAATCTAACCTAACCATTGGTTTTACAGAAATTTAGTAAAAATCAGCATCTTTTTGTTTAGTCAATCTCAAGACTTCTGCCTTAATCTGAGTTCTCTGGAGAAGCAAAATCAATTATACATATATAGCTCTTTAATATTTCAAGTTGGAATATAATAAATACTTAATGTGTGTGTGTATATATATATATATATATACGTTGTTGTTGTTATGTGCATTGGGGTCGGTTCCAACTCATAGTGACCCAATACAGGGTTTCCAAGGCTGTAAATCTTTATGGGAGCAGAATGCCTC
>NW_006408577.1:9435617-9437108 GCF_000296735.1 Chrysochloris asiatica
GTTGTAGAGGTGAGCAAGTCCAAGTCTGTGTGTCAAATGTCAGGCTGAAGGCATCTCTTAACTCTTGTAGCTGCAGGACTTGATGAACCCAAGATCACTAGGTTGGACAGCAAGCATCTGGCTGCAGAGGTGAATAAATCCAAGTTTGGCAGGTAAGATGACAGATTACTGACGAGTTCCAGAATCAGAAGGCAATACAGCAGTCACTGGCTCAAGTTCAAAGAACAAGAGATCAGATGACAAGCCAGCAAAAGCAAGCAAGCTTTGTTCGAGTGTCCAGTATATTGGAAACAGACCACATCTCAAAGTAAACTCCCCTTCAGTTCACTGACTATTCACAGCAGATCTCATCATGGGTGATAACGGTGTCTTAATTGTCAAGCCACTGATAATCCTGGTTCAATCAAGTTGACACAAAACTGTAACTATCACACCTTCCAATCCAGTATGTTTGAGACGCAATCTATTATGTGTTAGGATTCAATATATTTAGGAAAGAACTCTGAATTAGCAGAAAAATAATATGCATACTTTGAGAATGTTGTAATTCCTCAAATGTCATATTAGTTGCTGTAAAGTGCCTTTGAGTTGGTCTTGGCTCATAGCAGCCCTGTAGAGGTTTCCGAAGAGTTCTTGTGATTCAAACTGACGTTGTAGTCCTGTGCTTATCCTACAGTACTACACCAGGACTACAAATACCATATAGAGATTCATTACTTCACATTACTATAATGCACTATTCATATTATATCAAACTGCAAAATTATGTTATAAAATTGCATTAAGATTCAGTGTGTACTATTTATGAGCAAAGAAACACAAAGAAAAGAACCAAAGCTTAGAATAGTAAGTCATAAGGAGAAAAGATTAGCATCCAAAGACAGTCAAAGATTCTGGACTTCGGGGACAAGGCAAGATACCATTGTTTGAAATTAGTATAACTCACAATTTTGTCTTAAACTGGCCATGAGCAATTCCATGACAGCATGGTGTTTTTGTTTCTCTAATTAATTTTCTTGAGCATTGGTGGCATAGTGGGTTGCATTGGACTGTTAGTCACATGGCTGGTGGTTCAAGTCCACCAGTTTCTCCATTAGAAAAAGATGAGGCTTAATGCTCCCAAAGAGATTTACACCCTTGGAAATCCTGGATAGGGTCACCATAAGTCAGCACCAACTCAATGGCACACCACAACAATTTTATTAATAATGAAAATATTTCAAGGGATAAATTCAGATACTACAAGGAAGAATAAAAGCTGTCTAAGAAATCATTTCAATATCATATACAAATCTATAAAAATCCAAAGTGAAACAATAACCATTAACGATTCTTTATCAGCAAACATTCTGAAGCATTATTCCATCAGTTGTTGTTAGGTGCCATTGGGTCGGTACCAACTCATAGCAACCCTATGCACAACAGAATGAAATACTGCCCGGTCCTGGGACAACCTCACAATTGAGCCCATTGATGCTGCCATTTTTCCAA
>NW_006408577.1:9439509-9441895 GCF_000296735.1 Chrysochloris asiatica
TCAATATAGTGTGCAAGTAAAATTTTGCTAAATATAATTCAAAAATGGTTACAGAAACACATAAACAGGGAGCTGGAAAAAATCCAAGCCAGATTTAAATGAAGATGTGGGGATATCATTGTAGACACCAGATGGATCCTGGCTGAAAGCAGAGAATACCAAAAAGATTCTTACTTGTGTTCTATTCACTATGCAAAAGCATTCAGCTGTATGGATTAAAACAAAACTATAGATAGCATAGGGAAGAATGGGAATTTCAGAACACTTAACTGTGTCTATGCAGAACCTATACCTAGACCAAGAAGCAGTTGTTCAAAAAGAACAAGGTGAGACAGAATGGATTAAAATCAGGAAAGATGTCCACCAGGGTTGTATCTTTTCACCATACTTATTTAATCTATATGTTGAGTAAATAATCTGAGAAGATGGATTATATGAAGAAGAACATAGCATCAGGATTGGATGAAAATTCATTAATAACATGCGAAATGCAGATGACACAAACTTGTTTGCTGAAAGGGAAAATGATTTAAAATACTTATTGACGAAGATCAAAGACTACACAATCATTATAGATTGCAACTTCAGTATAAAGAAAACTAAAATCGTCATCTCTGACCCAATAAGTAACATCATGATAAAAGGCAAAAAGACTTAGATTGTCAAAAATTTAATTTTACTTGGGTCCACAACCAACTCTCATGAAAGAAACGTTCGTCAAATCAAAAGGCACATGGCATTAGACAATTGTTCTAATGCCATTAGTAAATGTTCAAGAGCAAAGATGTCACTTTGAAAACTAAAGTGCGCCTGACCCAAGCCATGGTATTTTCAATCACCTCACATGTATGGGAAAACTGGACAATGAATAAGGAAGAATGAAGAAGAATGTATGTCTTTGAACTATTGCATAGATCAAGAATAGTGAATATATCCTGGACTGACAAAAGAATGTACAAATCTGTCTTAGAGGTAGTACAGAAAGAATGCTCCTTAGAAGTGAGAATGGTGAAACTTTGTCCCATTTCCTTTGGACATGTTAACAGGAGGTACCAGTCACTGGAGAAGGGCATCATGCTTAGTAAAGTAGAGGATCGATGAAAAAGTGTAAGACACTCAAAGAGGTAGATTGACACAGTGATTGAAATAATTATCTCAAATATAACAATTGTGAGGATGGCTCAGGGCATAGTAGTGTTTCCTTCTGTGATACATAGGGTGGATATGAGTCAGAGACAACTTGCCAGCACCTAACACACACAGAACTACTTTTACCGAGCATGATGTTCTTCTCCAGGAACTAGGCCCTCCAGATAATACGCCCAAATTACATAAGACAGAGCCTTTCCATCTTCACTTCTAAAAAACATTCTGACTGTACTTCTTTTATGAAAGACTTATTCATTCTACAGGAGGTCTGTGGGACATGCAGTAATCTTCAGCAATCCCATAATTCAAAGGCTTCTATTATTCTTTGGTCTTCCTTATTCATTGTCCAACTTTGACATGCATATGAGACCACTGAAAATACCAAGGTTTATGTCAGGTACACCATAGTTCTGAAAGTGAGTCGTTTGCTCTTGAACATTTTAAAGAGGTTTTGTGCAACAGTTTTGCTTAATGATGGCTTGTTTAATTTCTTGGCTGCTGCTTCCATGATTGTTGATAGTTGATCCCAGCAAATCGAAGTCTTTGACTATTTCAATCTTTTCACCTTTTATCATGATGTTATTTATTGGCCCAGTGGTGAGGGTTTTTGTTTTCTTTACATTGAGGTACAACCCATACTGATGGCTAGGTCTCTGATCTTCATTAGTAAATATTTTAATTCATTTTTGCTTTCAGTAAGCAAGGTTGTATCATCTGCATATTGCAGGATGTTAATGAGTCTTCCTTAAATCCTGATACTGTGATCCTCTTTATATGATTCAGCTTCTCGAATTCTTTGCTCAGCATACAGATTGAATCTATGTTGAAAGAATACAACCCTGGCTCATACCTTCCCTGATTTTCAATCATTCAGTGTCCCTTGTTCTTTTTGAATGACTGCCTGTTGTTTTACGTACCAGTTCTTCAAGAACACAAGTGCTCTGTAATACCAGTTCTTCGCAATGTTATCCATATCTTGTCATGACGCACACAGTCAAAAGCCTTTGCATAGTTAATAAAGCACAGGTAAACATCTTTTTACTATTCTATGCTTTCAGTCTAACACCAGAAATTATATCCCTAGTTCCATATCCTCATATCTTTCTGGTATTCTCTCTTTTCAGCCAAAATGGATCTGATGTCAGCAATGCCATCCCTCACTCATGTCCTCATCAGAATCTGGCTTGAACCTCTGGCAGTTCTCTGTCAATGTACTACTGCAGCCATTTTTGAATTA
>NW_006408577.1:9442875-9445910 GCF_000296735.1 Chrysochloris asiatica
TAATAAGAAATTGTTATAAACATCCATTAGTAATTAGAATGTGTAAAGTATTAATCTAGGAAAACTGAAAGTTTTAAAAAATAAGATAGAATGCATAAAGATCAATATCCTAAGCATTAGTGAACTGAAATGGGTTGGTATTGACCATTATGAATCAGAAAAGCATATGATCTACTATAAAAAGAATGACAAGTTGAGAAATGTCATTGCATTAATCATCAGAAATAACATTGCAAGATCTAACCTGAAGTACAAAATTATCAGTGACAAGATAATATCCATATCCTAGGTTGAATACAAGGATCAGAAAATTATACCTGCCTGCTTTTTAAATAAACTTTTATTGGAACCAACTACACCATTCCTTTGGTTATTGTCTATGTATGTTTTCACACTGTGAATATGTGAAAGCTATGGCAGAACCTTTTTGACTATGAGAGTAACTATTTCTGTTAAGTGCCTCCAAGTCAGTTCCAACACATGGGATCATAGGGAGTCTGAGGATCAGCTGGTGAATTTGAGCCACTGACATTGCACTTCAAACTGACCTTGTGGTCCAGTACTTATCCTACAGTGTCACACCAGGAATTGTTGTTGCTGTTAAGTGCCGTCAAGTTAGTTCGCCTCTTAGCCTCATAGGATTTCAAGGAACAGCAGAATGTTCTGCTAAAACCTGGCCACTATGATATATTAAAATATCACTGGCATAGTTAGCATTCTCCTTTGCCTCAGTAGAATGTTTATCCTTTAAAGTTATGCCTAGGGCACTAGGTAAAATATCTCATAAGGAAGTAAAAGTACAGAATTTTGGTGGGTGGTTTTCCTTAATGGCTGTTGTTGTTTATGTTAAGTGCCTTTGAGTCAGTTCTGACTCACAGCAACCCTGTATAGGGTTTCCCAGGAGTTACTGATGGGTTTGAACCACTAACCTTATAGTTGGCAGTAAGTCCCATAAAATGTGAAATGTTTATGAATGGTCTATCTTAATGGCATGTCCCCAAATGTGGCTACTCAGCTATGCAGCCTGATTGTGTCCTGTGAATCTTTATAATTGCTCAAGCAAGTAGGCGAACAGGCATCAACATTTCTCAGGATTTCAGTCAATAAGTGGCCCATGTTTAATTCTGATTTCTGGCCACTTTTTTCACCCTATCTCAAAATGAAGGACCCAAATGAAGGAGAAAGGCAAAAGAATTTTTAGAATAGCCCTCTGAAGGTCTTAGCAAACAGACAGACGGTCTTTATCAGAGCAGAACCATATTAGGTTTTATGATCTGTTTATGAAGATAAACTAAAATTAGAATTGTTAGATTAGCTAATAAATTTGACACTGTTTGACTGTCATAAAAGACATTTTACTGAGGATTGGGGTAAAGTTGCAAGTAAACAAACAAACAAAAAAAAATGAGCTGATACATGGCTAAAAAACTGAATGTTGTACAAGAACAGAAACAATGTATACTACTTGGCTTGGTAATTAACCATTTTTGTATGTTGTTTGCTGTTGTTTAGTTGTTAATGATAGGTGCTTTTGAGTCAGTTCTGACTCATAAGGATGCTATTCACAACAGAACAAAACACTGTCCAGTCCCATGCCACTCTCACAATCATGGTTATGCATGAGCACTTTGCTGCTGCCACTGTGCCAGTACATCTCATTGGGGGGTCTTCTTCTTTTTCGATGACCCCCCACTTTTTCAGAAATTTGTCCCTCCTGATAATATGTCTGAAGTATGAGAGATGAAATCTCCCCTGTATCCTGACTTCCAAGGAGTATTCCAAATGTACTTCCTCCAGCACCAATATGTTTGTGCTTCAGGCAGTCCATGGTACTTTTTATATATTCTTCTCCAATAATACAAATCAAATACATCAATTCTCCCACAGTCTTCCTTATTCATTGTCCAAATTTCACAACCATATGAGATTGTTAAAAATACAACGGTTTGGAGCAAATGTTACTCCTCAGATTCTACTCTTAAACACTTTAAAGAGATCTTGTGTAGCAGATGTGCCTAGTGCAATATGTCATTTGATATCTTGACTGCTGCGTCCATGAATGTTGATAGTGGATCCAAGAAAAATTAAATCTTTGACAACTTTAATTGCTGTCAATTCAATTTTGACCCACACTCTGGGTGTCTGAGTCTGTAAATATTTGTGGGAACCTCATCTTTCTGTTGCAGAGCAAATGGTGGTCTCAAACCATCCTTCTTGTGGTTCTCAGTGCAATGTGTACCCTGCAGAGGACTATATTCCCCATTTTCACATGTCCACACTTAATAAGCCACCACTCGCCTATCATTTTACCATACTGTGGTGGCTTGTGAGTTGCTGTGATTCTGAAAGCTTTGCCACTGGTATTATAAATACCAGCAGGGTCACCCATGGTGGACAGGTTTCAGATGAGCTTCAAGACAAAGACAGACTAGGAAGAAGGAGTGATGAAATACTTCTGAATATTTAGCACTGAAAACCTTATGAATAGCAAAGAAACACTGTCATATATAGTGCTGGAAAATCAGCCCTTCAGGTTGGAAGGCACTCAAAATGCAACTGAGGAAGAGCTGCCTCCTCAAAGTAGAGTTGACCGTGATGAAGCAAATGGAGTAAAGCCCATGAGGCCTTCATTTGTTGATGGAGTGCAACTCAAAATGAAGAGAAACAGCTGTAAACATTCATTGAAAATCAGAACATGGAATTACGAAGTATGAATCTGGGAAAATTGGAAGTTGTCAAAAATGAAATGGAACACATAAGCATCAGTATCTTATGTGTTAGTAAGATGAAATGGACTGGTATTAGCCATTTTGAATCTGATGAACATATGGTTTACTATGCCGGGAATGACAAATTGAATAGGAATGGTGTTGCATTCATCGTCAAAAAGAACATATCCAGATCAGTCATGAGGTACAATGCTATAAGTGATAGAATAATATCCATGCGCCTACAGGGAAGCCCAGTTAATACCACTATTATTCAAATTTATGCACCAACCACTAAAGCCAATGAAGATGAAATAGAAGAATTCT
>NW_006408577.1:9448170-9450909 GCF_000296735.1 Chrysochloris asiatica
AGAAAAAGAGGAAGACCCCCTCAACTATATGAATTGGCCAAGTGTCAGCATTGATGGACTCAAGCGTGGCAACAGTAGTGTGGTTGGCCCAGGATTGGGCAGTGTTTCATTCTGCTGTGCATAAGATCGCTATGAGTCGGTACCAACTTGATGGCACCTAACAACAATAACAACAACACTAATAAGAGTGACTATCAATTCACCCCTAGTAGTGTAGTGTTTTACATTCTGAGTTGCTAACCAAAATGTCAGTAGCTCTAAGGGAGCGACTATGGAAGAAAGCTGATGCTTTCTGCTCCCATAAAGATTTATAGCTTCTGAAACCCTATATACTCAAAGGCACTTAACAACAACTATGTTATAACTGAAGAACTGGTGTGGCACTGCAGGATAATGCACTGGACAGCAAGGTCAGTTTGAACTGCAAGACCGGTGGTTCAAATCTACCAGCCACTCTCAGAAACCCTATACAGGGTCGCTATGAGTCAAAGCCTACTCGAAGGCACTTAGCAACAACAACAAATGCTGTAACTAATTCCATCATCCACGTCTCCTCAGATTGTCTTGATGCTAATATTGAAAATGATTTTTGTATAGCCAAACAGTAGAAACTCATATGTTTAGACATCAAGAAATCCCAGGTGTGTTGAAACTCAGAGTTCCATTTTACAAAGCTTCTTGGCCCCTCTAATTCAATTCTGGTCTCAAAATGCCTCCAGATTTGATCTGTGTGTTGTTCAAATGCTGCCGGTAGCCCAGTGAAAGATTTAATATTGTTTATTGCCAAATATGTCTCCCAAAGTTTTAATCCCCTTATCTCTCCATTACTCGTTTGTAAAGCAGTCTAATGCAATATTGGAGTCAGAGTGAGTCAATGCAGAAGCAATTCTAAGTAAGAGGACGGAAACTTGTCAGTTGTTAGAATCTTAGCAGAATATCTTAAGCTACTTTTCCACACTTTTAAGACTAGTAAGGCTTAAAGTTTGTTGCTTTTTTTTTTCACCTGTTACACTGCAAGGCAGGTTTTTATAAAGAAATTTATTTATGGGTCTAATTGGATGAAGCTTAAATTTTGCTTTTAAAATAATTAAAACAGAGAGTTGTTAATTAAGGGAATCAAGGTCCTAGTTCCAGTTCTATCATTTATTCAATATATTCAACAAATACTTAATGAACACCTCAAAACCCTGCTCTTAGATATCATAGATGGGATGCACAAAGATTCACTCCCTAGAAGTATACTGAATTAGAATCTACACTTTAACCGACTATTGTATCTGGCTTCAAAATGCAAATTTTCAACTGGGGGCCGCACTGGAAGGCAATGGTTGAAAGCATTGTTAGAAAGTAAGAGCAAATTATTGACACTTTGGGTCTATGGTTTTTCCACAATGTCTTAAGTCCTTTATAAAAAGGTGAAGTTAGACCTTAATTTTATTCTTTCTGAGAAGAGTCTCATACTTACTGTTAAGTGAGGTCAAGTCGTCTTCAACTCAATGATCCTGTATAAGGTTTCTGAGGACAAACTGGTAGATTTGAACAAGAGACCATGTGATTAGAAATCTAGTGCTTATCCTATCTGCAGGAGAATTGTTGAAGCTTCAATTTAACCCTTGTTAAAAACCTAGTGCTTATCCTATCTGCAGGAGAATACTCAGCTTCATTTTAACCCTTGATATTAACTGTTGCACATAAACACAATAACCCTAGGAAATGCAAGGAAATAAAAGTATAAAATATGTCCTTCAGAGTTAGAGTGGGTCTTAGCCACCTGTACATTTTAAAACTAAATATTTGGAATATTAATCACATTTCTTCATTACTCAAGGTGGAGTTGTTCATATACCAATGATGCCTAATTTGAAATGCTTTCATGTTTTAAGAGAAAGATTCTATTTGCATATCTCAATGTCTAGCCTTGATTGGCATTCCACTTCACTAATCCATTTAAAAGTCCTCCATTTCTTGATCTATATACCATTTCATCAAATTGACTACATCTGCAGAAAGAGACAATGGAAAATCTCCATATCATCAGTCAAAACAAGGCCAGGAGCAGACTGTGGAACAGACCATCAATTACTTATATGCAAATTCAAACTGAAGCTGAAGAACATGAAAACAAGTCCCTGAGAGCCAAAATATGTCCTTGAATATATCCCACCCACCTGAATTTAGAGATCTGATACAGTAAACACTAAACACCAAATACCAGAAGAGTTGTGAGATGACATCAAGAACATCATACATGAAGAAAGCAAAAAGTCATTAAGAACAAAAGAAGAAGGAAAAGGTCAAAATGGATATCAGAAGAGACACTGAAACTTGCTCTCCAGTGTAGAAATGCTAAGGAAAATGGAAGAACTGAGGAGGTCCAAGAGCTAAACAGAAATTTTCAAAGATCAGCTCCAGAAGATAAAACCAGATATTACCACAAAGTGTGCAAAGATCTGGAATCAGAAAACCAAAAAGGAAGAACACGGTCAGCATTCTCAAGCTGGGGAAACTGAAGAAAAAATTCAAGCCTCAACTTTCATTATTGAAAGAGTCTCTGGGCAAATTATTGAATGATTCAGAAAAAATCAAAAGAAGATGGAAGGAATACAAAGAGTCACTGTACCAAAATAAATTGTTGATGTTCAACCATTTCAAAAGGTAGCATATGATCAAGAGTCAATGATACTGAAGGAAGAAGTCCAAGGTGCATTGAAGGAATTGACAAGGAGCAAGGCACCAGGA
>NW_006408577.1:9452309-9453351 GCF_000296735.1 Chrysochloris asiatica
CATCTAACAACAATACTATTTCTTACTTGTTAAGGGAGTTCCGGTGTGGCACTGTGGGCTAATGCATCAGACTGCAAAGTTGTTTGAACTGCAAGGTCTGTGGTTCAAGCTCACCAGCAGCTCCTTGGAAACTGTAAACAGGGTCACCATGTGTTGGAATCAATTGGATGGCCCTTTACAACAACAACAAATACTCCTGGTGTTGCA
Organism: Chrysochloris asiatica; assembly: GCF_000296735.1. Taxonomy (NCBI): domain Eukaryota; kingdom Metazoa; phylum Chordata; class Mammalia; order Afrosoricida; family Chrysochloridae; genus Chrysochloris; species Chrysochloris asiatica. The sequence goes on from NW_006408577.1 coordinate 9,452,517, forward strand.
CTATAGGTTAATGCACTGGATTGCAAAGTTGGTTTGAACTGCAAGTTTGGTGATTCAAGCTTCCCAGTGCTCCTTGGAAATCCTATACAGGATCGCTATTGGTTGGAACTGACTTGACAGCATGTAACAACAACAACAAGGCATTTCTCTAAATATTTTATATGGTTGGGTATTAAAATAATAAAAGAAATAAATATGTTAAGAAAGCAAGGACTTTAAAGCTTATAAGAAAAATCACATAATATAGTTTTTGTGGTTTCTAAAAAATATATTAATAAAATATAGAGCAAGGAAACAAATCATCTGTTCATTAGTTCTTAAATATCCTTGGGATATTTGTATTGTATTATGTTAACTTTTGCTCAGTTAAGAGGCATTGTAAAAGCTGTTAAGACTTCAAAAACATTGAGTATTAAATGTCCCTTTAACATGAATATAGTGTTTTTCTCTCAAATATAAATCACTTGATATTTCTCCCATGTCTCATGTGTTTGTGTGTGTGTGTTGTGTGTCATGTGCCATGGTGCAGATTCTGGCTCATGTTGGTTTTGGTGTCATCAAGTTGGTTCTGGCTCATATATGACAAAGCAGAACTACCCATAGGGTTAGCCAGACTGTAATCTCTAGAGGACCAGATATCCAGGACTTTGCTTCGGCCAAGCTACTGGTTGGGTTCTGCTATAAAGGAAAAACACCCCAAATCTAAACATGTTTCACAGAGATCCTTTTATTAAGCCTTAAAGAAGACACAGACATATCACCCAGATGAAGGAAACCATCAGCATGAGACCATATGGTGTCCAAAGGATTCAGGGCCATTGTGCCAATTATATAT
>NW_006408577.1:9454857-9464768 GCF_000296735.1 Chrysochloris asiatica
CAACTCTATGAACAACAGAACGAAATACTGCCCAATCCTGGACCAACCTCACAATTGTTGCTACATTTGAACCCATTGATGCTGCCCCTGTGCCAATCTATTTTGTTGGGGTCTTCCTCTTTTTCTCTGATCCTCCATTTTACCAAACATAATATCAGTGACTGGTCACTCCTGACAATATGTCTGAAGTGTGAAAGATAAAGTCTGTCCATCCTGGCTTCCGAGCAGCACTCTGGCTGTATTTCTTCCAACACAGATCTATCTGTTATTTTGGTAATCCATGATACTTTGACTATTCTCCTCCAATACCATAATTCAAATGTATCGATTCTTCTATGAGCTTCCTTATTTGCTGTCCAACTTCTGCATGCGTATGTGGTTATTGAAAATACCATAGCCTGCATCAGGCACACAATTATCCTCAAATTTACATCTTTACTCTTCAACACTTTAAAGAGATCTTGAGCAGCAGATTTACAGTATGTCATTTGATTTCCTGACTGCTGCTTCTATGAGTGTTGAAGGTTGATCCAAGCAAAATGAAGTCATGATAACTTCAATCTTTTCTCCATTTATATGGATCTCATTTATTGGTCCAGTGGTGAGGATTTTTGGTTTCTTTAGATTGAGGTGCAACATCTCTGGTCTTTGATCTTCATCAATAAGTATTTTAACTCCTCTTGGCTTTCAGCCAGCAAGGTTGTATCATCTGCATATCGCCAAGTTGTTAATGAGCCTTTTTGCAATCCTGATGCCACATTTTTCTTTATATAATTCAGCTTCTCTGATTATTTGTTCAGCATACAGACTGATTCTGGCACACACCTTTCCTGATTTTAAACCATTTGGTGTTCCTTTGTTCTGTTCAAATGACTGCCTAGTGATCTATGTACAGGTTCCTCATGAACACAATTAAGAGTTCTAGAATCCTCATACTTTGCAATGTTGTCCACAGCTTGTCATGATCCACACAATTGAAAGCTTTCCATAATCAATAAAGCACAAGTAAACATCTTTCTGGTATTCTCTGCTTTCAGCCGAAACATCTGACGTCAGCAAAGATATCCCTCATTCCACATCCTCTTCTGAAACCAGCTTGAAACTCTGGAAGTTCTCTGTCAATGTATGCTTGCAGCCATTTCTGTATTACCTTTAGGAAAACATTACTCACATGAGATATCAATGATATTGTGCGATGATTTCCACATCCCGTTGGGTCACCTCTCTTTGGAATGGGCACAAATATGGATCTCTTCCAGTCATTTAGCCAGGTAGTTGTCTTCCAAATTTCTTGGCATAAATGAGTGAGTACCTTGAGTGCTGCTCCACTTTCTCGAAAATTTTCAATTTATATTCCATCAATTCCTGGTGCCTTGTTCTTTGCCAATGACTTCAATGTAACTTGGACTTCTTTCAGGATCATTGGCTCTTGATCATATGCTGCCTATCTCTTGAAAATGGTTGAACATCGATTATTTCTTTTTGGTACAGTGATTGTGTATTTCTTCCACCTGCTTTTGATGCATTCTTCATCATTCAGTCTTTTGCCCATAGGATCCTTCAATACTGCAAGTTGAGGCTTGAATTTTTTCTTCAGTTCCCTCAGCTTGAGAAATGCTGAGCATGTTCTTCTCATTTGATTGTCTAACTCCAGGTCTTTGCACATTTTGTTATAACATTTGACTTTGTCTTCTCAAAATAACCTTTCAAATTTTCTGTTCAGCTGTTGTGTCTCCTCACTTCTCCCATTTGCTTTAGCATCTCTACACTGGAGAGCAAGTTTCAGAGTCTCTTCTAACATTCATTAGGTGTTCTCCTTCTCTATTGTCTTCTCAATGACCTTTTGCTTTCTTCCTGTATGATGTTTTTGATGTCACCCCACAACTCTTCTTGTCTTCAGTCTATGGTGTCTAATTGTTCAAATCTGTTCTTCAGATTCTAAATTCAGGTGGGGTATAGTCAAGGACATATTTTGACTTTCATGGACTTGTTTTAATATTCTTCAGCTTCAGCCTGAATTTGCATATGAGCAGTTGATGGTCTGTTCCACAGTCTGCCCCTGGCCTTGTTTTGATTGATGATATGGAGCTTTTCCACAGTCTCTTTCCACAGATGTAGTCAATTTGATTTTTTAATATTCTATCTGGAGTCCTGGTGGCACTGTTATTGCACCAGACTGCAAAGCTGTTTGAACTGCAAAGTCGGAGGTTCAAGCTCACCAGCTGCTCCTCGAAAACCCTATACAGGGTCGCTATGGGTTGGAACCGACTCAACAGCACTTCACAGCAGCAACAGCAGTATTCTATCTGGTGAGGTCCATGTGCATAGTTGTCTTTTATGCCATTTAAAGTATGAAAAAGTCATTCTTATTGCAAAATTCTATCATGCCATCTCCAGCATAGTTTCTGTCACCAAGGCCATATTTTCCAACTACTGATCCTTCCTCTTTGTTTCCAACCTTTGCATTCCAATCGCCAGTAATGATCAATGTAAGTTGATTGCATGTTTGATCAATTTCAGACTGAAGAAGTTGACAGAATTCTTCAATTTCATCATCACTTGCTTTAGTGGTTGGTGCATTAATTTGAATAATAGTGGTATTAACTGGTCTTCATTGTAGGCAGATGACTATTATCTGATCATAGACAGTGTCGTACCTCATAAGTGATCTTGAGGTGTTCTTTTTGATGATGAACGTGATGCCATTCCTCTTCAATTTGTCATTCCCAGCATAGTAAACCATGTGATTGTCAGATTCAAAATGGCCAATATCAGTCCATTTCAGATCACTAATGACTAGGATATCGAAGTTTATACATTCCATTTAATTTATGACAATTTCCAATTTTTCTACATTCATGCTTATTGCATTCCATGTTCCGATTATTAATGGAGTTGTACAGCTGTTTCTCTTCATTTTGAGTTGTGCCCCATCATCATATGAAGGTCCCGAGGGCTTCACTCCATTCCCAGCATCACAGTCAACTCTACTTCAGGAGGCAGCTTTTCCTCAGTTGCATTTTGTGTGCTTTCCAACCTGAGGAGCTCATCTTCTGGCACTATATCTGATTATATTCTGGTGATCTTCATCATGTTTCAATATTCAATACATTTGTACTGACAGTGTTCTCCTGCTATTCATAAGGTTTTCAGTGACTAAATATGCAGAAGTAGTTCATCTTTCTTTCTTCTTAGTCTGTCTTCATCTTGAATCTCATCTGAAACCTGTCCACCATGGTTGACTCTGCTGGTATTTAAAAGACTGGTGGCATAGCTTCCAGAATCACAGCAACACACAAGCCACCACAGTATGACAAACTGACAGATGAATGGTGGGAAATGTTGAATATCCACAAGCAAAAAGGGGGGAAAAAAAAGTATCTCAAATTATTCCTTATGGATAACAAGCAAAAATTTAAATCAAAACATCAGAAAACTACTAGGAAAAATATACGAGAGAAGTTTTGTGACGTTAGGCTACACGAAGTGTTTTCAAATACAGCATCAAAAGCTTGGTCCATAAAAGAAAGCAATTATACATTGAACAGTTTCAAATTTAAAAAAAAAAAAATAATAATGTCTACTCTGAAAAACACTGCTAAGATAATGAAAATAAAAGCTACAGTCTTCAAAAAAATAATTTATAAATCATTTTTCTGATAAAAGAATAAACAACCCAACTATAAACTGGGTTAAAGATCTGAACAAACAATTCACAGAAAAATATGCAGATGGTGATTTCTCACCTGAGAAGCAACTCAGCATAATTAGTCATTGTTGTTAGATGTTGTGGAGTCAGTTTCAACTTACAGCAAGGAAACACTGCCTTGTCCTGTACCATGTTCATAAACATTTCTGCTTGAACCCATTGTTGCAATCACTGTGTCAGTCCATCTCCCTGAAGGTCTTCCTTTTCTTCTCTGACCCCATATCCCCATTGCTCTGGAGGATAAGCATTGGACTGCAAACCACAAATTGGCAGTTCAAGATAACCCATTACTCTTCAGGTGAAAAAATGAGTGAGAAAAAAAATCTCCAGTGAAGATTTGAGGTCTGGGAAAATCTATATAGGATTGCTATTATTCATAAAAGACTCCACAACACTTAACACCACTTACCAAGCTTAATGTTCTTCTCCAGGGACTGGTCCTTCCTGATAACATGCTCAAAGAATGGAGACAAAGTCTCGCTATCCTTGTTTCTAAGGACCATTCTGGCTACACTGCTAAGGCAGACTTGTTTGTTTTCTGGCAGCCTGTTGATGGTGGTGGTGGTTATGTGCTGTTGAGTCATTTCCAACTCATAGTGAACCTGTATTGGGTTTCTGAGGCTGTTAATCTTTAGGGAACAGAAAGCCTCCTTTTTCTCCCACAGAGTAACTGGTAGATTTGAAATACTGACCTTGCTGTTAGTGACCAACTCATAATCCACTATGCTGTTGTTGTTATATTCCATTGAGTCAATTCTGACTCATAGAGACCCTATACAGAGTTTCTGAGGAGCGGCTAGTGAGGTTGAACCACTGACCTTGCAGTTCAAAGTGACTTTGCAGTCCAGCATTTCAAATCTACCAGCTACTTCATTATACTTTCAATAATCTACACCTACACCACAATTCAACTGCATCACTTCTTGAGTCTTCCTAAGTCATTGTCCAGCTTTTACATGCATAGAAGGTCTAACCCAAGCCTTCGTATTTTCAGTTGCCTTATATGCAACACCGTAATAAAAGTAGAAATTATTGAAGTTGTCAAGGAGTTTATTTTACTTGGATCCATAGTCAATAAATACCTATAGAAGCAGCAGTCAAGAAGTCAAACGTGTCCAAAGAGAAATCTTTGTTCTGAGCACTTTAAAGAGATCTTTTGCAGCAAATCTACCTAATCAATATGACAACTGATTTCTTATGGTGTTGTTTATTCGTCTAATTCTGAGGATTTTTGTTTTCTTTATGTTAAGGTGTAATCCATACTGAAGTGTTTGATCTTCATCAATAAGAGCTACAAATCCTATTTACTTTCAGCAAGCAAGATTGGGTCATCTCCATATCACAGGTTATTAATGAGCCTGCCTTCTTTCCCGATACTATGTTTTTCTTCATATAATCCACAGCTTCTTGGATTATTTGCTCAGAATATAGACTGAATAAATATGGTGAAATGACATTATTCATTAAGAATATACATATAAAATAATAATAGAATACCACAACAGATCTATGAGAATTAAGAACAGAATATATGCTTGACAGTCATTTAACCCCACGTTTTTTAGAGTTAAATTTATTTTTCATTTCGTCTAGCAGCTGGCAAATGTACAGTTGGCAAATGTGAGGAAATTGGTTGCCACATGCAGGTGGTAGATGAATATAAAATCACAAAAACATGAAAATGTTGTTTTCAGCTATTCCACAGTGGTACCATATTGGATAAGAAACAAGTGGCTTGAATTTCGTGGTATTTTACATTTAAATCAAGAGTTCAAATTAGAGGAAAGATTCCCCTGCCCCTCCCCCAAAATAGATTTTTCTTTTGTATCTCTATTATTTCATTTTAAGACTACACAACAAAAATTGGATATATTGAGTTGTAATGCTAGCTAACTTAGCTAAGGGTGACTTTTGATCATTAGCATTTATTTTGCTATTATATTACCTGATTTTTAAAATAAAGTTTAAGAACTTTCTTTAAAAATTCCTCTCCTGAATGATGACAAGTTTTTTGTTTTTTTTCACAATTTTGTAAACAAAAATACTAAAGTGATGTCTCCTGTCCATCTGGTAAAAAAAAAGCTAAAGCTCCTTTAAATATGGAAAATTATTATATCTGTAAATGCGGAAAAGTTGATGTTTAATATATAGAACTACCACTTGTGGTGGTAAAGTGGCAGTATCAATGGGCTCAAGTGTGGCAATAACTGTGATGTTGGCCCAGAATCAGGCAGCAAATTGTTCTGTTGTGCACAGGGTCATCAAGAGTCAGTACCGACTCAATGGGAACCAACACCAACAACAGCAACCACCTTTCTGTCAGTTTTTAGTACTATAGTAGCTTGTGTGCTGCTAATATGCTGGAAGACATGCCAAAAGTATTTTTAAAATATCAACAGGGTCACCTGTGGTAGACATGTTACAGCAGAGGTTATAGACTGAGACAGGCTAGGAAGGAGAGGCAGACCACTTCTGAAAGGTCAGGTACTTGTGAATAGCAGGAAAACATAGTCTGATATAAAGCCAGAGTATGAGTCCCTCAGACAGGAACACACTTAAACTATGACTAGGGAAGAACTTCTTCCTCAAAGTAGAGTCAACCTTAAAGACATAAATGAAATAGAGCTTTCAGAACTTTTTTGCTGATGGGGTGAAATTCAAAAAAAGTAAAAAACAGTTGCAAACATTCATTAATAATCTCAAAGCAGAATGTACAAAGTATGAATGCAGGAAAATGTGAAATCATCATAAATGAAATAGAATGCATAAAGATCGATAGCTTAAAAATCAGTGAGTTAGATGGCCTGGTACTGAACATTTTGAATCAAACAATCATATGGTTTATGATGCTGAGAACTACAAACTGAAAAGGAATGGCTGAGCATTCATCATCCAAAAGAACATTTCAAGATCTATCTTGAAGTACAATGCTGTCTGTGTTAGGATAATATCCATATGTTCACAAGGAAGAGTACTGAATACCAATATTATTCAAATTTGTACACCAACCACTAAAATCAGTGATAAAGAAATTAAGAAATTCTACCAACTTTGTCAGTTTTTCATACAGTGGTGGCTTGCACGTTGTTGTGATGCTGGAGGTTATGCATGGGTATTTTAAATACCAACAGATTCACCCACAGAGAACAGGTTTCAACTGAGTTTCCAGACAAAGACTGATTAGGAAGCAAGAGATACAGACTACTTCCAAATATGTAGTCACTGAAAACCTTATGAATAACAGTACAACACTGTCAGCACCAGTAGATTGAGTACAGAAACATGATGAAAAGTACCTAAATCATGTAGGAAATGCCGGAAAATGAGCCCCTTAGGTTGAAAGGTACTCAAAATACAAATGGGAAAGAGCTTCCTCCTCAGAGTAGAGTTGACCGTGATGACAACGATGGAATAAAGCCTTTGGGAACTTCATCTGCTGATGGGGCACAACTCAAAATGAAGAGACACAGTTGTAAACATCTATGAATAATTGGAACATGGAATGTATGAAATATGAATCTAGGAAAATTGGAAGTCGTAAAAATATGATATGGAACACATAAACATTGATATCCTAGGTATTAATGAGCTGAAATGCACTGGTATTGACCATTTTGAATCAGTCAATCATATTGTTTACCATGCTAGGAATGACAAACTGAAGAGGAATGGCATCGCATTTATCATCAAAAAGAGCATATCAAGACCTGCCTTAAAGTGCAATGCTGTCTGTGATAGGATAATATCCATATGTCTACAAGGAAGACCAGTTAATAACACTATCATTCAAATTTACACACCAAATACTAAAGCCAATGCTGATGAAATTGAAGAATTCTATCAACTTTTTTCAGTCTGAAATTGATCAAACATGCAATGAAGATGTATTGATAATCTCTGGAAATTGTAATGCAAAGGTTGGAAACAAAGAGAAAGTAACAGTAGTTGGAAAATATGGTCTTGATGAGAGAAACGATGCTGGAGATCTCAGAATTTTGCAACCAATGAGTTCTTCATTGCAAATACCTTTATGAAACAACAAAAAAGACTATTATACACATGCACCTCACCAGATAGAATACATAGAAATCATAGCAACCACATCTGTGAAAAGAGACTGTAGAAAAGCTCCATATCATCAGGCAAAACAAGGCCAGGGGCAGACTAAGGAACAGAGCATCAATTGTTCATATGCAAATTCAGGCTGAAGCTGAAGAAAATTAAACAATTCCACAGGAGCCAAAATATTACCTTGAACATATCCCACCTGAATTCAGAGATTAACTCAAGAACAGATTTGATGCATTACACACTAAAGACCAAAGATCAGAGGTGTTGTGGGATGACTTCAAGAACATCTTACAGAAAGAAAGCAAAAGAAGAAGACAAGAAGAAAGAAAAGACCAAAATGGATGTCAGGAGAAACTCTGAAACATGCTTTCCAGTATAGAGATGCCAAAGCAAATGGAAGAAATGGAGAAATAAAAGAACTAAATAGAAAATGTCAACAGGCAGTTCCAGAAGAAAAAGTCAAATATTATAACAGAATGTGCAAAGACCTGGAGTTAGAAAACCAAAAGGGAAGAACACACTCAGAATTTCTTAAGCTAAGGGAACTGAAGAAAAAAATCAAGCCTCAACCTTCAGTATTGAGTATTTTTTTTGGTAAAATATTGATTGATCCAGAAAGCATCAAAATAAGATGCAAGGAATATACAGAGTCACTGTACCAAAAAGACATGATCAACACTCAACAATTTCATGAGGTAACATATAATCAAGAGTTGATGATACTTAAGGAAGAAATCCAAGGTGCACTGAAAGGAATTGACAAAGAACAATACACTGGAAATTGAAGAAGTACAAATTGAAATATTTCAACAAACTAATGCAGCTCTGGAGGCACTCAACTCATCTATGCCAGGAAATTTGGAATAAAGCTACCTGGACAACTGATTGGAAAAGGTCCATATCTGTGCCTATTCCAAAGAAAGGTGACCCAACAGAATGTGGAAATAATAGGACAATATCATGAATATCCCATGCAAGCAAAATTTTTCTAAAGATAATTCAAAAACAGCTGCAACCATACATTGACAGTGAACTTCCAAAGGTTCCAACTGGATTCAGAAGAGGATGTGGGATATCTTATAGGATATCATTGTTAATATCAAATGGACCTTGGTGGAAAATAGAGAATACCAGAAAGATGTTTGTTGTTGTCAGGTGCCATCGAATCGGAACCAACTCATAGTGACGCCATGCAAAGCAGAATGAAACAATGTCCGATCCTGGACCAACCTCACTTCCACTGCCACATTTGAGTCCATCAATGCTGCCACCTGGCCAAACCATCTCGTTGGGGGTCTTCCTCTTTTTCTCTGACTCTCCATCTTACCAAGCATAATATCCTTCTCCAGCAACTGGTACCTCCTGACAATATGTCCAAAGTATGAGAGACGAAGTTTAGCCATCTTGGCCTCAAAGGAGCACTCTGGCTGCACTTCTTCCAAAACAGATCTGTTGGTTCTTTTGGCAGCCTATGGAACTTTTAGTATTCTCCTCCAACACCACAATTCAAAGGCATCAATTCCTCTACAATCTTCCTTATTTACTGTCCAGCTTTCACATCTATATGAGGTTATTGAAAATACTATGGCTTGGGTCAGGGACACCTTAGTCCTCAAGCTGACATCTTTTCTCTTCAACACTTTAAAAAGTTCCTGTGCAGTAGATTTGCCTAATGCAGTACACTGTCTGATCTCTTGACTGCTGCTTCTGTGGGTGTTGATAGTTGATCCAAGAACGAAGTCCTTGACAACTTCAATCTTTTCTTCGTTGATAAGAATGTTGTTTATTGGACCAGTGGTGAGGATTTTTGTTTTCTTTGCATTGAGATGTAATCCATATTGAAGGCTGTGCTCTTTGATCTTCATCAGTAAATGCTTTAAGTCCTTTTCACTTTCAGCAAGCAAGGTTGTATCATCTGCATATTGCAGGTTGTTAACAAGTCTTCCTCCAATCCTAATGACATTCTTTTCTTCATAGAACCTAGCTTCTTGGATTATTTGCTCAGCATACAGGTTGAATAAGTATGGTGAACGAACACAACCTTGTCGCACACCTTTCCCAATTTTAAATCATTCAGTGTTCCCATGCTCTGTTCGAACAACTGCTTCTTGGTCCAGGTACAGATTCCTCA
>NW_006408577.1:9466518-9482339 GCF_000296735.1 Chrysochloris asiatica
TCAATGGAAGTTTACAGCTGTTTCTTTTCATTTTGAGTTGTGGACAATCAGCAAATGAAGGTTCTGTGGGCTTTTCTCCCATGAGCTTAACTCTATTCACGTCATCATGGTCAACTCTACTTTGAGGAAGCATCTCTTCCTCAGTAACATTTTGAGTGCCTTCCAACCTGAGGGGCTCGTTTTCCGGCCCTGTATCTGATAGTGTTTCTCTGCTATTCATAAGGTTTTCAGTGACTGGCAATTTGGAAATAATTCGTCACTCTTTCTTCCTGGTCTGTCTTTGTCTGGAAGCTCATCTGAACCTGTCCACCATGGGTGACCCTGCTGGTTATTTAAAATACCAGTGGCATAGTCCTCACAATTACAGCAACTCAAGCTACCACAGCACGACAGACAGATGAGTGGTGGCCATTTGATTTTATGTCCAAACTGTCCCCTTAAGTTTCGTTATCAATCCTGATACAATCAAGATGTTCTGTCCCAAGATGGCAGCTCTGGGAACAGCTGATCATCTTGAACTAGAAAACAATGGATTTCTGGATTCTCCTACAAATTCTCCCAGCTGTAAGCCCTCTAATCCTCCAAACATACCTGTGTTTTATTGACTATGCAAAGGCTTTCACTTGTGTGGATAATGACAATCTATGGACAACATTGCAAAGTATGAGTATTCTGGAATCTTAATTGTGCTCATGAGGAATGTATACATAGAGCAAGAGTCAACTTTCAAGCAAAACAAGTGAACACTGGATGGTTTAACACTAGGAAAGGTGTGCACCAGGATTGTATTCTTCACCACACTTATTCAACCTGTATGCTGATCAAATAATCCAAGAAATGGTATTATAGGAAGAAAAATATGGCATCAGGATAGAAGGAAGACTCATTAACAAACTGTGATATGCACATGATACAACCTTGCTTGCCGAATGTGAAGAGGACTTACAATTCTTACATATGAAGATCAAAGAACACAGCCTTCAGTATAGGTTGCACCCCAATGTAAAGAAAACAAAAGTCCTCACCACTGGACCAATAAATAGTATTCATATCAATGGAGAAAAGATTAAAGTTGTTAAAGATTTTGTTTTGCTCAGATTAGCCATCAACACTCATGGAAGCAGCAGTCAAGAAATCAAACAATGTATTGCACCAGGCAAATTTGCTGCACAAGACTTCTTTAAAGTGTTTAAGAGCTAACATATCAGTTTGAGGACTAAGGTGCACCTGACCAAAGTCATAGTATTTTCAATGACTTCATATATATGAGAAAGTGGTGATGGTGGTGTGCTGTGGAGTCAATTCCAACTCATAGCAATGCTGCATAGGGTTTCCAAAGCTATAAATCTTTATCAGAGCAAAAATCCTCATCTTTCTCCCGAGTAACAGCTGGTGGTTTCGAACTGCTGACCTTGAGGTTAGCAACCCAACTCATAACCACTATGCTACCAGAGCTCTTATGCATATGAAAGTAGGACAATGAATAAGGACAACCGTAGAATAATTAATGCATTTGAGTTCTATAGTTGGAGGAGAATAGTAAAAGTATCATGGATTTCCAAAAGAACAAACCAATATGTATTTGAAGATGTACTGCCAGAATGCTCCCTAGAAGCCAGTATGGCCAGACTTCGTCTCTCATACTTAGGACATATTGTAAGGAAAGACCATTCCCTAGTGAAGGATATCATGTTTGGTTAAATGGAAAGAGGAAGATTCCCATTTAGGTGGATTGGCACAGTGGAAGCAGCGATGGGCTCAAATATAGCAATGATTTTGCAGTTGGCACAGGACCAGGCAATGTTTCATTCTGTTGTACATAGGGCCTTTATGAGTGGGTACTGACTCGATGGCACCTTCATTTTGAAGAATGAGTATTCCAAAACACTTCATTATTCTATGGAGGAATCTGTGTATAAACCAATAGTTGTTGCTGTTGTTAAGTGCCTTGGAGTCAGTTCCGACCCATGGCAATCCTGTATAGGATTTCCTAGGAGTGACTGGTGAACTTGAACTGCCAATCTTGTGATTCAAACCAACTTTGCAGACCAGCGCATTAACCCACAAAGTCACACCAGGACTCCAATAAATCAATAGGTAATTGTTATGACAGAGTGGTCTAATATAAAGGAAGGTGCGTGTCAGGGTTGGATCCTTTCATCATATTTATTTAATCTGTATGTTTAGCTTATAATCCAAGAAACTGGATTATATGAAGAAAAACATGACAGTAGGATTGGAAAAAGATTCAGTAACAACTTTGATATGCAGATGATACAACTTTTCTTGCTGGAAGGGAAGAGAACATAAAATATTTAACTGAAGAACATCCAAGACTACATACAAATATGGATTGCAACTTAATGTGAAGAACAAAACAATCCTCACAATAGGACCAACAAAAAGCATCAAGATTAATGAAGAAAACATTGAAGTTGTGAGAGACTTCATTTTGCTTGGATCCACAATCAGCACTCATAAAATCTGCAGTGAAGAAATCAAATGATATATTGAATTGGGCAAGTCTATAGCAAAAGACCTCTTTAAAGTGTTGAAGAGCAAAGATTTCAGTTTGAAGACTAAGGGGTACCTGACCCAAGCTATGTTATTTTCAAACACTTCAGGTGCATGTGAAAGTTGGACAATGAATAAAGAAGACCATAAAATTGATACATTTGAATTCTGGTGTGAGCAAAGAATATTGAACATACCATGGAATGTCAACAGAACCAACAAATCTGCCTTTGAAGAAGTTGTTAAGTGCTGTCAAGTCATTTCTGACCCATAGCAACCCTGAATAGGGTTTCCTAGGAGTAACTGGTGAACTTGAACCACTGACCTTGCAGTTCAAAGCAACTTTGCAGTCCAGCACATTAACCCACAGTGCCACACCAGGACTCCACGATACAAATGAAAAGCATGAAGGGATAATTTTGTCTAGGTGGAATATGGTCTGAGTATGGAGTCCTACTGTGGTGCTGTGGGTTAATGTGCCAGACTGCAAAGCCATTTGAATTTCAAGGTTGGTGGTTCAAGCTCACCAGCTGCTTCCCAGAAACCCTATACAGGGTCGCTCTGGGTCAGAATTGACTCAACGGCACTTAACAAACAACAACATTCCCTTAATTAGAAGAATTAACCGAAAGTATAAAAAGCTAACCAAAATCTATCATAAACCATGTAAATTGAATTAAATCATTACTCTTAAAATAATGCTTAAAAAAACAACACCAAGTTCCTATTTCTCCCAAATCTCTCTCATCATTCTGAGGTAAAGGGTATTTTCTTCTTTAAAATGAATACCATATTAAAGTGATGCAACAATATTACTTTTTCTCTTATAATGACTGTTTCTCCTAGAGTCTGACTTCTCTTGCTTATTTGGAATCTGGAACACAAGGAGTTTGATCGGGCATCAATCTGCTCTCTAAATAATATGAACAATTTGTTTCCAACACTTACTATGCCCCACAAAAACTAGGAACTAATTCTATCAGTCAGCCAAGAGTTTTACATCAGACACTGATTTTTCTTATCCAGTAGCCTTCTCTTAAGGCTACCTGCCATTAACTTTGCCCTTTACACCACATAAATTTCACCCATTCGATAACCATTACAAAACACTTACTCTGTCCCAAGCTCAGAACCAGACATATCTTTGACAGTAAACAAAACAGAGACTGCTCCTCCCTTTGTAGAGATTAGACAACGAATATGAATACAGATGAGGCAATTACAAGTTTGTTCTGTGGTCTCCCACTTATCTTTAACAACTTGTATTCTTGCTTCCTCCAGCATGTACTTCCTCAAAACAAAATTTCAATAAGTAGATTTATAAATTATTTTTTGTTGTAGTTGTTTGAAAGAAATAATAAGTTTTTTTTAGAAACTTGTTACAAATATATTTTTACAACACATCCTGGAATGTTGCAAAATGAAGAAAAGCAGTAATTCTCCTGTAGTCGTTAGAATGATTCTGAGATAACATCCCATAGTGTCTTCCTTTTATGAAGTCATTATAAAAAATAATGAAATGGAGAGAGGGTGATGCACTCTTTCAAAAGATTGGAGGTTCAAGTCCTGGCTATCTATCTACCTCCTAAAACCCAGTCCTTGAAAATTCTATGGAATACAGTTCTACTCTAGCGCACATGGAATAACCATGAGTTGAATCATCTCATCTGATTCACTTGGGATTTTTGCTTGTTTTATTTTTTTGAAAAGATGAGATATCGTTAAATTGTTTATTTGTTTCTTTGTTAATCCCTGTAGATTTGTAATAGATGATTTAAAGAGATTAATCTAGTAGTTTTCGTCTCTCATACTTCGGACATATATTGTCAGGAGGGTCCAGTCGCTAGAGAAGGATATCATGTTTGGTAAGGTGGAGGATCAGAGAAAAAGAGGAAAACCCCCAGTGAGATGGATTGGCCAAGCGGCAGCATCGATGGACTCAAGCGTGGCAACAGTAGTGAGGTTGGACCAGGACCAGACATTGTTTCATTCTACTGTGCATAAGGTCGCTATGAGTCGCTAACAACAACAAATATATGGTAGAAAAGAGTTTTGTGGTCTGGTCCTTTAATGTTGTGATTGATAACAAGATCATGAGAATCATTTGAGGAGCAAATAAAATAAAACCTGCTCAGGCCCGTTTATGGGAACTGACATTTTTAATATGCACTTGAATAATACTAGTGTGCAGCTAGAACTGAGTTGTAAACTGCTAGTCCAGCATGACATTTACTTATGGATTTGTGTACTTTCTCTGTCAGAGTTTCCTTCCCAACTTTTTATTTATTTCTCCTATGTCCATATTTTCATGTTGATTTTTTATTGATAGAATATATGTTATTTTATCACTTCAATCTGCCCTTTTGCAGGACACTTACAGAGACACTTTTCATTTCTGTTGACTGCCAATAACACAGTTATTCCTGTTCTCGTGTCCAAACCGCCTAAATAGTCTTCTAGTTCATTTTTTACTTTTACCACAAAATCTTCCATTGATGCCTTGACTTAAAAAATGTTATCTTGGAGCCCAGCTCACAATCATTACAGATTTCACTTTGCTAGCCTTGACTTAAAAAATGTTATCTTGGAGCCCAGCTCACAATCATTACAGATTTCACTTTGCTAGCTCTTGCAATCAGAAGGAAAACATTTCCACTGATTCAACACAATTGTTTGCAGATTTCCACAATTCACAACAAAAGACTGCATTTTCTGTCAAGCAGAAAACAACTAGTCACCTAATAGTATCATTACATATGAAGAGAAAACAGTTTTCTTAAGAAAAATCACTGAGGGAAAAAAATATTCGTAGGACATATACAAAAGTAAATGTGTTTCCCATATATTTTCCTGTGGGAATAAAAGCAAAGAATTCTGATTTATTTTTGATAATATAACTCTATGAATGTCTACTTAACTTCCAATTTGTGATCAGTAGAGTAATTGAAAAGAGGAAAGTAATGAGAGAGGGAAGAAAAAAAACATAAGAAAGAAAGAAGATTAAGATACTCTATTGAAATAGAGTTTTCAAGGGACTAAAAGAGAGGGAGATACTCACCTCAAGAAAGAACTGCAGTTATTACATCAGATTGCTCAGGGCACAGCCATTTAAGCATCCTTTCCTCCAGGAAGTAGTTTATAAATCTCCAAGAAGAATTAGTCATTCTTATACACACTCACACACATAAAAATATCTATATCTATTGTACTAACTGGAGCCCTGGTATGGCATTGTAGGATAAGCACTAGACTGCTAATCTCAAGGTCTGCAATTCTAACATCCAACTGCTCTTTGGAAACCCTGCACATGTCCCTATAAATTGGAGTCAACTCAACAGCATGTAACTAGATCAATAATCTGTCATTATTTAACTATCTGCTTTATCCACAAAGGAAAACATTAAATAAAATTTTAAGAAACTTTTTCACGCAAAACAGGTGTATAATAAATACTGCACCCACAATCAATAAAACAATGTTGTAATTTAATGTTAATTAAACTTAATAACTTTAGCAATACTAAACTTGTCTAGGTCCAAAAAGCAAGGCTTTGTATTTTTAACAAACATAATTCTGCTAAGAAATAAGAAATAATGGAAGAATCAATGAGAAGCACAGGCAGAAGTTTTTCCAGCATTAATGAACAGCACAGGTTAGAGGTCTTTGCATATATCGCTACAATTATTATATGAATTCATATACAGTTATGTACCATAGATATCATTTTGCCTTGATTAAATTGACTCTTTCGGTGAGAGTTCAGTTTAAATTTAAGGCAAGTTGTTCTGAAAACACAAGCCGCCAAAAAATAAAAGATTTCTACTCAGGGTATTCAAAGCAGATTTTGCCTAGCCACACCAATGGTTTTCCACCAAAATCTAATCCTCAGTTTTAATTTCTATAAATACTGTGAGTGTACAAACACACACGGAGTCCTGGTGTGGCACTGCGCTAAACTGCAAAGTCGGTTTGAATCGCAAGGTCGGCAGTTCAAACTCACCAGTTACTCCTTGGAAACCCTATAAAGGGCCGCTATGGGTCAGAACCAACTCGATGGCACTTAGCAACAATCACACACAAGAAAATATTTTAACTATGTAACCCCTCATTTTTCATAACCTATTAATGAATTTCCAGTCAAGTAGTAGATAGGAGCTCTGGTAGCGTAGTGGTTACGAATCACGCTGTTAACCGCAAGGTCAGCAATTCGAAACTACCATCAGTTCCACCAGAGAAAGATGAGGCGTTCTACTCCCGTAAAGATTTATAGCCTTGGAAACCCTGTGCAGGGTCGCTATGAGTCGGAACCGACTCCACGGCACTTAACAACAACAACAATTAATGAGTTGGTTCTATTGTATAAGTTAATATTTTCATATGCATCCCTTTTATCCATCCACAAAAACAATTTCTTGATTCAGATCACATCGCCCTCATGAAGAAAGCTGAGGTCATCTCCAACTGGTATTTCTACTCTCCTCCAAGCTTTCTTCATTAGTCATTTTCAACATGCTTTCCCCCTGGGAAATACAATAGATGATGTTCACAAGTTTGCAAACGAATTTTAAGGAAACTGCATAAAATGTAAAAAGCAAGTTTAGTAAAATATTAAAGTAATATATTCATGACTACAATTATTAAAATATCTCAGAACTGGTCACTTTCAAAGGGTCAAGTAGAGAAAAGATAGGCCACGAGCTTTGTGCAGTTCCAAGCCAAGGGCAGATCTTTCTCCCCCATAAAGCAAAGTGGAAAATAGATGAGTAACATTATTAGTAAAAGAAGCTCTGGTAGCATAGTGGTTACAATTCTGACTGCTAACTGCAAGGTCAGCAGTTTGAAACTACCAGCTGCTCTGAAGGAAAAAGATGAGGCTTTCTGCTCCTGTAAAGATTGACATTTTCAAAAACCCTATGCAGGGTTTCTGTGAGTTGGAATCTACTCTACGGCACACCATCCCCACCACCATTATTAGTAAAGAATTCCTCCCAACGTTGTATTTGACAGACACGGTGCCATACTGCAACCAATGTAATGTAAAATTTAAATTTTTCAGAAGTTGTTTTTTGCTGGTGTATTTTTGTTTTGTTTTTTTAAAAAAAAACTTTTCATTCATATAAACATTTACAAGAAATGCCAAGTGTTAGCAAAATATTCTCTAGGTAGTAAGACTATGAACGATAGATAGATGATAGATAGATAGATAGATAGATAGATGATAGATAGATAGATAGATAGATAGATAGATAGATAGATAGATAGATAATAGATAGATAGATAGATAGATAGATAGATAGATAAAATGCATATCTACACTGGTTCTATGGTTACTCAAATTACTAAGACTATGTTATTATTAGCATAGGATCTTCTGTACATCACTCCACTTACTGGCTTTATGGAGTCCTGGTGTGGCACTGTGGGATAGATCACTGGACATCAAGGACAGGTGTGGCACACACCTTGGTGGTTCAAACTCTCTAGCTGCTCCTTGGAAACCCTATACAGAGTTGCTATAAATCTGAACCAACTTGATGGCACTTAACAACAACAACAATTGGCTTTATTTATTTATTTTTTTTACAAAGAAGACAAAGAAATTTTGGAAAAGTTAGCTGTTGACAATACAGCTGAACATTCTCCCAGAGTAAAGCTCCTTTAGTCTTCCACAGAAAATGTTTTTAGTCATTAACTGAATCAAGAGAAATCAGATATTCTTTACCATAGGTGATTCACAGTTTTAAATGCTTAAGCCTGCCAGATTGCTTCCATATTTCTTCGCTGATCAGTGTCAGCAGCAGACTGTGCAGTCACTGTTTATATGTAATTGTGTTGTTAAGGATGAAAATTAGTGAAAATGGTAGAAAACTGCAGTAGCTCTGCTGGACAGTTTGCAATCTAAACCTTCAGGGCTGTCGAATAAAGACCAAATTATTTTGTTGAGCAGAAACAGAGGAAAAAATAGTGTCAAGCTGTCAACATTGAAAAATACAGAGGTGTCATTTCTCAATAATTTGAAGACTGGAACATACATTTCTTAAGCAATGTCTACGTGTATGTGTCTCTGTGTATATTTGATAGGGTTGTCAAAATTGCTGACCTTTTTATTTTTCTTAAGAAACTGCTCTGCTTTAAAACATTAATATCTATTACTTTTTTCTCAAATAGACAATGATTTCATAAGCCCTTATAGTTTTACCCATTGTTTCATTGTTTCTTCATGCTAAACATCAAACCATGCTTTAGCAATAGAAAAATTCTTACTCAACCTAGAAGATTCAGCTCATATTATACCGACTCTATAAAATTGCCCCATACTAATCTAGGCAGACTTTCATCCTTATATTTCTATTTAACCAGTTTATACACACAAAGATTTACTTTAAGAAATTTTCTCATGCTATGCTGGGAGGCAACAAGTTCAAAACTTGTAGATCAGTAACAGAATGGAGACAGAGAGATTCTCTGCTTTCAGCCAAGGTCTGTCTGAAGTCAACCCTGATATCCCAGAAGATATCCCATGCCCTCTTCTGAATGCAGTTTGAACCTCTGGAAAGTCTCTGTCCATGTACATTTTCAGCTGTTTTTGAATTAATTATCTTTAGCAAAATTTTGCTTGCATGGGATATTTGTGATATAGTCCAATGATTTCTACGTTCTGTTGGGTCACCTCTCTTTGGCATGGGCACAAATATGGATTTCCTCCAGTCTTTGTCACCTCTTCCAGTAGTTGTCTTCCAGTAGCTGTCTTCCATATTTCCTAGCATATGTGAGTGAGTTCCTCCAGAGCTGTATCAGTTTATTGAAATATTTCAATATGTATTCCATCAATTCCTGGTGCATTGCTATTTGCAAATGCCTTCAGTGCACATTGGACGTCTTCCTTCAGTATCATTGGCTCTTGGTCATATGCTGTCCCTTGAAATTTTTGATCATCGATCATTTCTTTTTGGTACAGTGATTGTGTGTATTCTTTCTATCTTCTTTTGACGCTTTCTGCATCATTCAATATTTTGCCCAAAGAACCCTTCAACATTTCAAGTCAAGGTTTGAATTTTCTCTTCAGTTACCTCAGCTTGAGAAATGCTAAGTGTGTTCTTTCCTTTGATTTCCTAACTCCATGTCTTTGCACCTTTCGTTATAATATTTGACTTTGTTTTCTTGAGCTGCCCTTTGAAATTCTTTCTTCAGCTCTTTTACCTCCTTCTTTCTTACATTTGCTTTAGAAACTCTACACTAGAGAGCAAGTTTCAGAGTCTCTTCTGACATCCATTTTGGTGTTTTCCTTCTTTCTTGTCTTCTTAATGACTTTTACTTTCTTCTTGTATGATGTTCTTGATGTCATCCCACAATTTATGCATCTAATCTTTTCTTCAAATGATCTCTAAATTCACATGAGATATGTTTGAGGTCATATTTTGGCTCTTGTGGACTTTTTTTAATTTTCTTTAGCTTCAGTCTGAACTTGCATGTGAGCAATTGATGGTCTGTTCTACAGTCTGTCCCTCACCTTGTTTTGGCTGATGATATGGAGCTTTTCTCCCAGTTCTTTCCACAGATGTAATCAAATTTATTTTTTGCATTTCATCTAGTAAAGTATATTTGTATAGACATCTTTTATGTTATTTTAAAAAGGCATTTGCAAGGGCGGAGCTTGATGGTGGATGGGGTAGAGGTGCAGTGAAGTTCATCGTCAGCAATACCACAGAATACTGGGCAAAGCAGATTCAGGGAAGAGCTCCAAAACTCTGAACCACATAAGTAGGAATATTTAAAAAGTGTGAAGGCTTATAGCTAGTGGAACTTGTAGCAGAAGTAAGAAATCATGTACTTTTGAATCTGCCAGGCTCAGCTGCCCAGAGCTGGCAACTTGGGTGAGAACAAACAGCAAGACCAGGGGGATAAACAGACCCACCATGGAATAACACCATGGGAAACTCAGAGCAAAGGTGGACAATACACTTAGTCGGTTTTGCTTTGTTCTGATTTTCTTTCTTTTTCTTATTTATTTATTTTTTTTTTGGTATCTGTTCATTGGACACCCACTGTTTGTGCACCTCCATTCTGGTGCCTAGAGGGGCTGCCTGAGCAAGTGGACACATACAAACAAAAGATAAATAACCCAACTAAAAAATGGGCACAGGACATGAACAGACATTTCACCAAGGAGGAGATCCAGGCAGCCAACAAACATATGAAGAAATGTATAGGACCACTACTGTAAAAGACTAAGAAAAAGAACACATACTAAAGTGGGAGGGGGGAATTCTTTGCTAGTTACCAGGATGTGGGGGTGGGGTAAGGGTAAGGAGGTGAAGGTGGAGCACAGGGTAGGGAATAGATACAGGATAGTTTGGGTGCTGGGGGGGGCAATACACAAGAAAGGGGAGGGAATAACAGAACAAAGCAGATGGGAAAACAATTAGGCAGGTTTGCATGGGCTAAGCAAGACAGAGGTAAATAATGATGTCTGCACAACCTTGGAAAAATAGGGCTCTGGGATACAGGATTGAGACATGGTTGGAATGGGGAAATACTGTTAAGATGCTTGGCTGTCTTTTGAATCTTGGTTTCCCTAGCATACTATTATAAAATAGACACTGGAGCGGAAAGAACAGAATAGCCAGAAATATCACCATAGAAATCTTGGAAGTCCGTCTTCTGCCTATAACTGATTGGAATACCTAAAATGGGGCTACAACATGCCCAGTGAAGGAGGTTTCCTATGAAGTCTCTGCGTTACATAAGACCAGAGATGGAATCCTGAACCACATCCAAAATCTTCTGAGGTGGGAAATTTCCAATGGAAAGGACAAGCAGACCAGCCTGGAGCTGCTAGAAAAACAGAAGATATTTCTTGAAAGAAAGACTGACAGGAAAAATACAATAATGATAAGCCAACCGATTACTACAAGAATGAGCGAGTTGCTTGCTCAGGAGACATCAAGGCAAGTGGTTGGGTCCCCTTAGGGCAAACCCCCTTCCAAGACTAAAACTCAATGGCAATACACCAGCAGACATGTACTCTAATTGGTGACCACGTTAATCTCTGATAAGGGGAAGTAAGGGAAAAACAGCAATGAAGCTGGGAGCTAAGCCTTACAACATTCAGTGGACTCCTATGAACCTGGTTGGAGACCTGGTTGGCCAACAGTGTGGCAAGACCAGGGGACTCTTGGGCCCTGAGTCAGTGGCATAGCCACAGAGGATTAGAGTGGAGAGTGAAGCTTCTAGGTGATAAGAAGAGAGGGAATATGAACTAGAACACCCACACTTGCAGATAATACCCACTTGACCTGGCTTCCATGACTGGATGATCAGAACTCAACTAGAAGAAGAAAGAAGAGGGGAAAAAAAAGTAATTTGATACAATTTGATGATCTTGACCTAAACCTATGGATGCAGTAGCTCAAGGGAGAGAGCAGATCTTTACAGCAAGGATCATTCCTACCACCACCATGCACAGGATAGATGGGGATGGGCAACTTGGACATTGGCTGCCCAAAATGGGGAGGGGAGCCCTACAAAGGCAAGAAGTGACGGGCTTAGAGCCTAGATCCAGAGGGCGTGGAGAAGGGTAGAATCTCCACTGAGTATTATCCAATTTGTCTGGGCGGGACTGATGGAAGGAGATGGGGATAGGTCTCGGGTGAATAATTGTTATCAGGACTGACTGTGAGGGTTGGGAATGTAAAGGTAAACCTTTTGTAGCAAAAGGAGGGGAGTGATTTACTTTGCAGTCCATGAACGGAAGTCCCTGGGACCATCAAGGGAGAAGAGCGGAGTGCGGACCCTACCCAGAGAAACGGTGATGTAGAGAGATGGAGCGCCTGGGGACTCTAGACTCAGACAGGGAGAGGTACTGTGTGCTGAGGACCAGGGGGCAGGCTTTTAGAGTATACCCTTTGGTTGGTTGATGATGCGTGGAGGGGATTGTAACCATGGCAATGAAATGATATGTGATAAGTTGAATGCAAAGCTAATGTGCTCCCATGTGGACTATCACATAATTCACAACAAAACATTTAAAAAAAAAAAAAAAAAAAAAGACATTTGCAATGAAGAACTCTTTGGTCTTGAAAAATTCTCCAGTATCCAACACTCATTGCTCAGTTTGTTGTACGTTGGTGGTTTGCATGTTATTATGATTCTGGAAGCTGTGCCATTGGTAGTTTAAATACCAGTAGGGTCACCCACAGTGGACAGGTTTCATGTGAACTTCCAGACTAAGACAGAACAAGAATGAAAGATGGACTACTTCTGAATATTCTGAAAGCGGGAGAAAGATGAGGCTTTCTGTTCCTGTAAAGATTTACAGCCTCAGAAATCCTGTGCAGGGTCACTGTGAGTTGGAACCAACTTGATGGCATATAGCCAAGCAACCAATCAGTCACTGAAAACTTTATGAATAACAGTGGAACACTGTCAGTAACAGAAAAAGGGAAAATATAGTATATATATATTAGTAGTATCATTTGACATTCTTATTCCATACTTTCTAGATTAGGACAAAACATTATTGTATCAAAACACTTTTATTTTCTAAAAACTTGTATATTTCATTATATTTGTCATTTTATAAAAATAAAATTTACCTGGTTAAAATATAAAATGATATCCTTTATTAGATAGCTTCTTAAGGCATGTCTCATTGTCAATCATCCCTGTAATTGCTATTTAGAACAAAAAGTTTCTTATCCCAGTTTGAAAATTTTGGATTCCTAATAAATTTCTCTAAGAGGTGATTAAAGTCATTGTCTTAGATGGCTGGATTTGTAGGTCTTTAATTTGACTTTTAAGTTACCACTGGGTCATTAAATGCCATTCTTTTAAAAGTAGTAAGTCTGGCTGAAATCTAAGTCACTGAATAGTAAGACCAACTGGGAAAAATATAGGCTGTGTTTGCACCAAATAAACAGTTTTCAAATTTTTTTATAAAATTATTTCTGAAAGCTAAAAATGTCCTAAAGTATTACAGGTAATTTATGACAGCAAAGCGAATGTGACATATATAGGAAATTTGGACGTGGGTAAAAAAAAAAAAAAAAGAAAAAACAATTACCACAGAATCAATTCTGAATTCTGAATCAATTCTACACACACCCTTTATGTATAGAATACAGCCGTGCTTTATAGGGATGTCAATGGCTGATGTTTCTGGAGGCAGATGACCAAATCATTTTTCCCAGATGTGTCTGGGTAAGCTCAAACCTCCAACCTTTCAGTTAACAGCTAAGCACATTAACCATTTGTACTGTTCAAGGATTCCAAAATTTGAATCAAATAAGATTAATTATGATTAAAATGTTGAGAAATAAAGCCTTTGAGGATAGAATATCACTCACATGTCTTTCTCCCAAATTCCATACATATTAATCCCCTGTTCAAAATTCAATTTAGAGCTTTTAAGAAAATCCTTAAGTTGAGACATTTATTATTACTTTTCAAACATTTAAATTATCATTAAGTTGAGGTAATAAATGTAGTAATTGTCTTTATCTGTTATCTTCCCTTTAACATATACACTCACATAAAGGGACTAAACATCAACCAAGTGCTTCAGAAATTTTTCGGAAAAAGTAGACACAAACGGTGTCACAATAAGGGGAACGATGATCAGATAAATAAGCCTAAACTTCAGCATAAGTAAAAGAAGAGATTTCTTGGGAAATAAAGGGGGGATTTCTCCAACAGAGTAACTACTATATCCTCCAAAAGAGAAACACAGTGGTTTGTAACAACAGTGCATGACTGAGCAATCTATTGGGGAACAAATTAGAAACAAATTATTTAGAATCTCTCCAGTATCTGGGATGTGGAGCAAATTGGTTTGGCATTTCATCCCAGGTTCTGAGTTAACTATGAAACCCAAGGTCACATAGGAAATAAATGGATTGGATGTATGGCCACTCTCAGTGGCTCTCAACCACTATTATAAACTAATGTCAAGGCAAAAAATATGTAGAACTGAATGACAGCCTGGATACACTCATATTGGAATGACAGGAGAAATATTAAAAATAGATGAATAAAAGTTTAGTGTCACTAAAATGTAGAAGAGTACCACCAGCAGAGCAAAACAGTGAGAATATTTGAAAAGTATAATGTAGACAAATGAAGACCAACCACTCTGAGTAGTGCAGCACAAAGATAAAGACAAAGGCTTCCAAACCAGACTGTTCATGGAAGAGCCCTAGGAGAACCCCTATGGTCAGATCACTGATTCAATAAGGAACGGTAGGATGACCATCTAGGTAACTGCTTAAAACATTTTATAAATCAACCATGCACTTTCTTAGCTTAACAAGAACAAACCTTAAGGCCAAATTCACTAGTACACCTGTTTCACATTGACACAATGTCCGAATTTTGTGCTGAAGATATAGGAGTATTGTAAGTGAATTAAAGTCAATACCAGAGCTGTGAAAACTCAGCACCAAGGAGACATTAATGAATTTCAGAGCACAGCAGCTGGAGTCATTGGTAAATTATGCTCTCTGCAGTCAGAAATATAAAAGGTACATCTTCCTGGCCATCGAAGTCCACTCCTTGCGCCATACAGATCAATTTTTTACCCAGCTTAAGGGAACACCTTCTGTGTGGTTTCTGTGTGTCTCTTTTCCTGAGTGGTAACTTGGAAAAGCAAGCTTAACGTCCATTGCTGTAACTGATCTTAGGACAATAACCAGTACTCATCATCTTCCTCCTCTACTATTCATTTTTAATACCCCTCACCATAACCATCAACAGTTTTCTGCATGGCTATTAACATTTATAATAAAGCAAAGGAGTGCCTAAATGGATCACACAATGTGCCTAAATTTTCACACAAAGATCACAAAAAAATAATTAAAGCAATACAGACAATCTCTACTAATGTGCTAGTTAAGGTTTGTGTCCACTTGACTGGGCCAGGATTGTCAGTGGTTTGGCAGTTGAAATTTAGCTAACCCCATGATGTGATTTGATGTGATAAACCAACAATAGGACTAAGTATTGGATATACCACCCTTAATCCCACCACCACCCTGATCCCATTTATTGATTCCTAACAGTATGGCATGCACCACCATACTTTTTACAAGAGATAAAAAGAGAGAGACTTGAGTAGAGAAAAAGGGACCTACTACCACCAAGATAGCTGGAAGCCAGGAGGCAGGTTTGCAGAACATGCCCTTTGGTGGTTTAAATTATTATATATGCCTGAGTGTTAAAAAAAAAAAAAAAAAAAGAGCTAAAATGAATAGAGAGAAATACTGTTAACTGATGGTACATTGAGGGGATTATACTCATTGTAATGAAACAAA
>NW_006408577.1:9482439-9496166 GCF_000296735.1 Chrysochloris asiatica
CAAAATATATGATTTGTTGAATGTAAAACTGATGATCTGCCCTGTAAACTTTCACTCAAAACTTTCACAATTGAAACTTAAAGGAGGAAAAAAAAAAAAAAAAGTATGCATGAGAAGGTAGAATCCCCACTGAATAGTTTTTATCTTGTCTAGACAGGTCTGGTGAAAAGAGATGGGGATGCAATTCTTACGATTCAATAGTGAATAATGTTATTATGACTAACTATGATTGTCACAACTGTAAAGGTAAAAGTTTTGTAACAAAAAGGGGGAGTAGTTAAACTTACAGTCCAGGAACAGAGGACCCTAGGACCATCAAGGGAGAAGAGTATGAGTAGAATGTGGGACCCTATCCAGAGAAGAAGTGACACCAGAGATGAAGGAAGAGATGAGGACACGGAGAGAGAGAGAGCAGCTGAGGACTCTAGACTTTTGGAAAGAGAAAAACTGAGTGCTGACAGCCAGGAGGCAGACTCGCAGGAATGTGCCCTTTGGTTGTTTAAATTATTATATACTCTTGAGTGTTTTTGTGTACAGCCCCCCACCCAATAAAACAAAACAAAACACAGAGGAAGTTGAAGCAAATACTGTTGAATGATGAATGTACAAAGGAGGTTGTAGTCATTGCAATCAAATGATGGTGTAAAATCAATGTTTTCCCATGTAAACTATCACTCAATTCACAATAAAACAAAAACAGTTTCTCTGAAGAACCTTGTGACTTTCACTCTGAGAGCTTCCATGTCTGAACATCACTGTTGGGATCTCTATAATACATAAAATTCATGGATCATTCTCTTCTACTCTCAGCCAAAACAACAATAAAAAAGGAATTACTAATAGTCTGTGGGAAATTCCTCTCTGTATTCTTTGGACGCCATTCTCAGTGGAAGCAAGCACATGAGACACGTCTTGTAGAAAACTATTTTAACACCACCTGAAACTTTCCAGGGTAGAAGAATCACAGAAATGATTACCTTCTTGAATAGGATAAGAGAAAGAAAATGAGAAAATACAAGAAAACACATGAATGTGTCAAAACTTTACACAATGGCAAATTGTTAAGGCTATATATACAATGAATATAAGACAATTCCATTACATGAAAACATTTGGGACCCTGTATTTTCTTAAGATCCCTGGTGGAGCACTGAAGAGTAGCACTGGACTACTAACTGCAAAGTCAACAGTTCAACCCACCAACCATCATCAGAAACCCAAATCCAGGGTTGCTATGAGTTGGAACTTACTCAATGATATAAAATAATAAATAATAAAAATTAACCTTAAAGCTTTGGTGGGTTAAGCATTGGGTAGCTAACAGTAAGGTTAGCAGTTCAAACCTATCAGTCACTTCATTGGAGAAAGCTGAGGGGCTTGCTCGCATTCAGATCTGCAATTGCAGAAACCCTAAGGAATGGTTCTAGTCTGCCCTATAGTTGGAATCAACTCCAGTGGCAGTGGGTTCTGAAATCTTTCTGTGGAAGTAATTAGGACAAGATATATATATTTCTGTTTTCACAGCATTTTTAAAGGAACAATTCTGATTTTTACTGAGAAAACATATTTTTAAGAACTTTAATGTTTTCACGGGTCTCAAAATAATACTTAATATTTCTAAGCCCCACATTATCATTAGTGAATTAACGTTTCCTCATAGAATTGTGGAGGAATCAGCTAAGTGAAAATGTAATCCAGCAATATTGCTATAATTTATTTTTTTCTACACTATCTAGCATATGAATAGACCAAATGTATTGATTTATATCCTACCGGAGCAAGGTATAACCAGATGCTCTTATTCCTTAACATTTCTCCACTCTGTATTACCATGAAGGACAAGCATATGTCATACTCAAAATAAAATATACCTATTCTTAAAAAGTAATTCCACTTGCAAAGTTTAGGAGTTCCAAAATCATCCTCACTTCCAAAACTAACTGCTAATTTCATGGTTCCTAAAGATCACCACTGGACCAATAAACAGCATCCACATAAATGGAGAAAAAAATTGAAGTTGCCAAAGACTTCATTTTTCTCACATTAACCAACACTTACAGAAGCAGCAGTTAAGAAATCAAATGACATATTGCATTAGGCAAATTTGCTGCATAAGACCTTTTTAAAGTACTGGATAGCGAAGATGTCAATTTGAGAACTAAGGTGCATCTGAACCAAGCCATGGTATTTTCAATAACCTCATAGGCATGCAAAAGTTGGACAGTGAGTAAGGAAGACCATAGAAGAAATGATGCATTTGAGTTATGGTGTTGGAGGAGATTACTGAAAGTGCCATGAGCTGCCAAAAGAACAAACAGATGTGTGTTGTAGAAGTACAGCCAGAGTGCTCCTTGGAAGCCAGAAAGACTTCATCTTTCATACTTCATATTATCAGGAGGGACTAGTCACTGGAGAAGGGTATCATGGTTGGTAAAGTGGAGTGTCAGAGAAAAAGAAGACTCCCCACAAGATGGATTGGCACAATGGCAGCAGCAGCGAGTTCAGGCATAGCAACGATTGTGAGGTCTTAGCTCACCAGTGGTGCATCAACATGAATCAGAATCCTCTAGCCTAACATAACCAACAGACATGGGACTGGCTACATCTACAACAGTTTGAGCCATTTCCTGGATATGAATATCTCTTTACATATACGCATATAAGCTTCACTGGATTTTCTTCTGGAGAGACACAAGCTTAACACAGATGGAGTACAGAATTTACAGTTGACAATGTCCTTGACTGGCAATGCCACAAAAGATCGCCAGAAAACCTGTTATTCAAACAAAACTAAATTTATTACATCAGCTGCTCCTGGGAAACCCTATACGGAGTTACTAGGAGTTGGAACTAACTCGAAGGCACTTAACAACAACAACAGCAACAACAACAACTGTAGTAAGAAGAGTCCTGGCATGGCACTGCCACTCCTCAGAAACTCTGTACAGGGCTGCTAGGAGTCGCAACCGACTTAACAGCACCTAACAAACTGGAGTAAGGAAGAATACTTGTTTTTAATAAATAAGGAAGAGAACAGGAAAGACATTGTTTATAGAGCCTGAGGGTCTGATTCAAAGTGTGGTTAAGGCTGGTTTTTCAAGCAGGAAACTAATTTGGATTGGGAAAAAATCATGATCTATTAAGTTTAGCATTAGTGGACACATTGAAGAAAGGATTTTGAAGTACGTATTCATAAGTGAACTATTTGCTGCTAGGTGAGCAAACGTGAGCAGTTTGCCTAGGTGAGCAATCTGTTGTCTGACAGGGAAGCTGTTTGCCCAAATAAGCAAACTATTTGCCCACATAAATAGGTTTTCTGCAATGATCTGAAGCAAACAAATAATTTATTTGTGTACAGCTTATTCTTTCTGAGCAAGAACCTCAACAACAAAAAGTTAAGCCATTTTCACACATGGTGTCTCATTTCCAATTTGTTAAGCTATTTGGATGTAAGTCGTCTCATTTATCAGTGATCAGAGTATAATTTCAAATCTCATACAAGAACAGAACACTAGCATTTTAAAAGACATTAGATTGTAGGTTTCTATGAAATAATCAACAACTGAGACTATTAATTTATATTAGACTGCTTCCTTAACTTTTAAAATGAAAGTGATAATAGTCTAAATGGCAAAATTGTGATACAACCACAATTTGTTGGATTCCCATTCCTTCCACCATACTACTTTGCATTACATAATCTCATATATACTGAAATAACTGAAATTTTAAGCAAAATATTCTGTGTGGAATTGCTTTCTAGAGCATGGCGCAGGCATTAATAAATATCAATTTCCATCCTTAACTTGTGAAAATCGTTGTTCTTCAAGGTCGAGAAAAGGAATCAAGCAGTAGAAGAAATCTGAGTCACATACAACCAAAACCTTCTGATCTTGTACAACAGAATCCCTTCCATTTCTTCTTTGTAAATGGAAGAGTATGTGTGCATTTGTCTGGGCTGTGGGAGAGGAAATAGAAGGTAAGAATGGTAAAGTTAGAGGTAAGAATATAAAATGGGTTAGAAAGGAAAGAATTTATGAATTTCTGTATACATCTATATTAAAATATTTAGATACACTGTGAATAGTTTTTGCGATTGCAGACAGTTGACTCTTGTTCCTTTACCACCTACAGTCCCAAAGGGATTGTCTATTGCCAGCAAATGAGTTGAACATTCTTTTTCAACTAATTTGCAAGTCAAACTCAGGCTCCACTTTAAAATAACAGTGAGAGCATTTGTCCTTGGAACTTTCACATTGTGTGACAGTAAGAGAGCACCTAAGCAGGATGTAAAGTTAAACTGAAAACAAGCCAGGTTGCTGATATTGACCGAATAGAAACTGGCATTTTCATTTATTTCAGTGGCAACAGCCCAGGGTCTGCATTTCACGTCTTGCATAGAAAAGTCTGCAAAGGTGGTTGTATATAGTGTTAGCTGGATTGTTCATTATATATGCATTTCTCTACAAAAATTTTCTGGAATTCCAGGTACTAAACTCAGATTATTTTGCAGCAATGTCTCATCTTTTCACTGATTCACTGCCAGTCAAAGGAAATTGAAGTGGTTTTTGTTACTTTTTTTCCTGGAAAATATAAAAAAAACTCATGCTAATGCTGTGGTATTTTCAATAACCTCATATGCATGTGAAAGCTGGACAGTGAATAAGGAAGACCATAGAAGAACTGATGCTTTTGAGTTATGGTGTTGGAGGAGAATATTGAAAGTGCCATGGGCTGCCAAAAGAACAAACAGATCTGTGTTGGAAGAAGTGCAGCCAGAGTGCTCCTTGGAAGCCAAGATGGCCAAACGTTGTCTCTCATACTTCAGACATATTGTCAGGAGGGAACAGTCACTGGAGAAAGATATCATGTTTGGTAAAGTGGAGGGTCAGAGAAAAGACGAAGACTCCCAGAGAGATGGATTGGCAAAGTGTAAACATCAATGGGCTCAAGCGTGGCAACAATTGTGAGTTTGGCCCAGGACCAGGCAGTGTTATGTTCTGTTGTGCATAGGGTCGCTATAAGTCTGTGCTTACTTAATGACACCTAACAACAACAATCTTCAGAAATCAGTCATTCCTTTAAATATTGAGTGCATCTTTAAAAAGGCAATCACACATAAGGAAATGACAAACTCAGATTAATATCTGATTTGGAGAACAGCTAAGACAATCAAACTAAAATCAATTAAGACTACAATCATAAAATAAAGTAAAATAAAAATAAAATAAATTTTCATTTATGTGATTGCAGTATATACTCCATTTTAATGAATTGTATCTATATTTCAGGGAGACTTGGTGCTGCAGTGGATTAAGCATTGAACTGCTAACCAAAAGGTGAGTGATACAAACCTACCAGCCACTAAACAGAAGAAAGATTTAACTGCCTGCTTCCATAAAAATGTGCAGCCTTGGATACATAGGGAGAAGTTCTAGTCTATTCTATAGAGTTGCTATGAATTGGAATCAACTCAAAGGCAGTAGGTTTATCTACATTACAAACTGGGAGAAGGCAAGGGTAGAGGACAACAGGAACAATTCTATACCTGCTGGGTTTGTCCCATTGCTGAATGTTACCTGAAGCCTTAACTAGTCATTTTTCTTTAAACACACAGTTCCTAAACTGCATGTTGACTAACTATTTCATGGCACTGTAAAAATTCACAAGATATTTTAAATTTTTGAGGAAAACACTGTCCTCACCATTTCAGCATCTCAAACACTGAGTGAACTACTTGAACATGCTCACAGTCTCAACGCTCAGTCTTGCTGCATGAAATGACATACGTTTGAAAAGCTGAGTTTTGGCAGATACTCCTGGTGTGGTGCTATAGGATAAGCACTGGACTGTTAACCACAAGGTTGGCAATTCAAGCTCACCAACTGCTCCTTAGAAGCCCTAAACAGGATCGCTGTGAATCAGAACCGACCTGACATTCAATAACAAAAATAACAATGGTAGGGAGTTCTGGTTTGATGCTATAGCATAAGCAGTGGACTGCTAAATGCAATTCCAGTGGCTTACACCCACCAATCACTCCTCAGAAACCCTACACAGGGCTGCTATGGGTCAGAACTGACTTGATGGCACTTAATAACAACTGGTTGGGCGCTGTGGGTTAATATGCTAGACTGCCAAGTCAGTTTGAGCCATAAGATCCACAGTTCAAGTTCACCAGCCACTCCCAGGAAACCGTATACAGGGCCACTGTGGGTCAGAACTGAACTTCTGACCTTGAGATTAGCAGCCCAATTCATAACCACTACACTACCAGAACTCCTTACATGGGCTTATAGCAAACATCAAAACTGACTTGGAAAGAACATGCTCAGCATTTCTCAGGCTGAAAGAACTGAAGAAAAAAATCAAGCCTCAGTTTATAATATTGCAGGATTCTAGGGACAAAATACTGAGTGATACTGAAAGCATCAAATGAAGATGGAAGGGAATACTCATAGTTACTGTACCAAAAAGAAATTGTCAGTGTTCGACCATTTCAAGAGTCAGCATAAGGAGCCAACGATACAGAAGGAAGAAGTCCAGGCAAAAAACAAGACTCAGGGAATTGATGGAATATAATTAAAATCTTTCAACAAACTGATGCAGCACTGGAGGCACTCATTCTTATATGCCCAGAAATGTGGAAGAATGGCCAACTGATTGGAACAGATGCATATTAGTGCACATTGCAAAGAGAATGATCCAACAGAATGTGGAAATCATCCGCAATATCATTAATATTGCATGCAAAATACAACTTTTCTAAAGATCATTCAACAATGGCTGCAACCACACATTGACAGGGAACTCCCAGAGGTTCAAACCGGATTCAGAAGAGGACGTGAAACAAGGGATGTCATTGCTGACATCAGAAGGATCTTGGCTGAAAATAGAGAATACCAGAAAGATGTTTACAAGTGTTTTATTGACTATGCAAAGGCTTTTAATTGTATAGATCATGACAAGCTATGGACAACATTGCGAAGAATGAGTAATCTGAACATTTAATTGTGCTATTGAGGAACATGTACACAGACCAAAAGTCAAATGTCCCAAAAGAACAAAGGAACACTAACTAGTTTAAAATTAGCAAAGGTGTGCACCAGAGTTGTGTTCATTTACCATACTAATTCAATGTGTATGTTGAGCAAATAATTTTAGAAACTGTATTATATGAAGAAGAATGTGGCATCAGGATTAGAGGAAGACTCATTAACATCTGCAATATGCAGATGATAAAACCTTGGTTGCTGAAAGTGAAGAGGACTTAAAATGTCTACTGATGAAGGTCAAAGACTACAGCCTTCAGTATGGGTTTCACCTCACTGTAAAGAAAACAAAATCCTCTCCACTATGCAAGTAAATAACATCAAGATAAATGGAGAAAAGATTGAAGTTCTCACTTTATTTTGTTCAGATCAACCATTAACACTCATGGAAGCAGAGTCAAGAAATCAACACTGTATTATGTTAGTCAAATCTGCTGTGCAAGACCACTTTAAAGTGTTGAAGAACAAAGATGTCAGTTTAAGGATTAAGGTGGACCTGACCCAAGCCATGGTATTTTCAATAGCCAATTATGTTTGTGAAAGATGGTCAATGAATAAGGAAGACCATAGAAGAATTGATGCATTTGAGTTATGGTGTTGGAGGAGAATATTAATAGTACCATGGACTGCCAAAGAACAAACAAATCTATGTTTGAAGAAGTATAACCAGAATGCTTCTTAGAAACCAGGATGACCAGACTTCATCTCTCATCTTTTGGTCATATTATCAGTAGGGAGAAGGATGTCATGCTTGGTAAAGTGGTAAGTTAGCAAAAAAACAAAAGGCCCCCAATGAGATGGATTGCCACAGTGGCAAAAGCAGTGGGCTCAAGCATAACAATGACTGTGAGGTTAGTATAGAACTGGGCAGTGTTTCTTTCTGTTGTGCATAGAGTTGCTATGAGTTGGTACTCAGCAGCACCTAATATGGAATGATTAATGTTAATAATCTAAATATTTTTAATATCCAGCTTTCACATTAATCCAATGTTTTACAAACATGAAACTGAGAAATATATCGTACAAATATGATATTGTTGTTGTTGTTGTTAAGTGCCGTCGAGTCGGTTCCGACCCATAGTGACCCTGTATAGGGTTTCCGAGGGTGTAAATCCTTACGGGAGTAGAAAGCCTCATCTTTCTCCCACGGACAAATATGATATATGTTTGATTATTATTTTTAATAAACTCATAATGATAATTATGATCATTCATACAGCTCTTTCTGCCTGTGAGACAATGTGGTTAAGTGTTGTACATGCATGTTACTTGTCATTCCTTTGAAAAGAACCAATCAGATATCTATATTTTATTAATAGAATGAGATTTAAAAATATTTTAATTCATATAGCTTCAGGAATAATTTGTTTCAGAAGAGTCAGCATAAGACTTATCCTTATGAAGTGGTTGTTAAAGATGTTCCAAATATAAACATTTTTCAAAATGCTGTACTACTCCTTCATCTCTGGTATCAACTTCCACTTCTCCCCTCAGTATTCTCCCTCATGTTCCACAGGGGTCCACAATTTGTTGCAATGTCTCAAAGAATTCACAAATTTTCAAGGAATCAACCCATATTATTTTGTTGTGGAAGCTGAGAAGTCCCAAAACTGAGATTTCGGTGCAAGGAGGATAATCCTTACTCACGCCAAATCAGCAGGCCAGTCAGTAGGCTGTTGACTCATATGACTGCAGAAGATGGTGAATTGGATCAGGCAATAGGCTGCCAGTTCAGGACCCAAGAACCTGAGGTTAGATGAAGATAAGTCAAATGTGGGATCCAGAGCAAGAAAGCAAATTTTGCAAAGTGTTGCTTAGCATAGCTACAGAGATGCAAAATGTCCAAAAAGAAAAAAGAAGGTTTCACTTGTTTGGTTAAGCATAGGCTCTCATGGGGGCACAGGTAACCATGATGGCTTACTGAGTCCTGGACTAGGGGACTTTTAGGGTGGCAACTGGCATCTGATTAGTATTCATCAGAATGATTCAGCACAAAACTAGTCTTCTGCACATCCTCAGTCATGAAGGGAGATCACAAAGATGGCATTTTGCCTACCTCCATAGTTGTTTTCAGCCTCATCACATCAAAAGGTTGAAGACATGTTAGTTATCACTGAGTGTGTTAGGCAGGCCAGGTCTGTTCTCAGCCACTTCTATGATCCCAGTCTCCTGCTTTTCTTAATTAAGGTTTAGGTTTAAGTTCCTAATTTGTTGTAGTAGTTGTTAAGTACAGTGGAGCAGTTGGTGGGCTCGAAGTGCTAACCTTGTCATTCACAGTCCAGTACTTATCCTGCAAAGCCCCCATGCTCCCAGGTTTTTAATTAGGTTTTCCTATAAGGAGAATGAGGAGCTCTTGTAGCTAGTGGTTATGAGTAGGGCTGCTAAACTCAGGGTCAGCTGTTCTATGGGAGAAAAAAATAACTCTTTCTGCTCCCACAAAGATTTACAGCATCAGAAAGCTTATGCAGGCTTGCTATGAGTCAGAACCGACTCCATGGCATACCACCACCATAAGGAGACCAGGTTGAAACAGGAAGTTATTGTTTCAATACGTATATCAAAGATGAAAGGCTAATTTGCAGGACATATACCCAAGAAAACTAACGGTGGTGACTTCGGTCACATCCTGTCAAAAGGCAATAATTCAAAATACTTCCCACTTTTACCTGCCTCATTAACATAACAGACAACTCACACGAAAATGGGACTATAACCATATGCATAGCAGCTAGGTTTTCCAATACAAAATGGGGGATCATGGTTAGAAGGGCCATATTAGGAAATTCACTGAATTTCAATAGCCCTTGTCATACAATTCAAACCTATTATGAGGCTGCCTCATGTCTGTTAGGTATAGTTTATCAAATATCCAGAATGTAATTAACTTGTTTTAAAGAAAATAATATTCATTGAATCCTATTGTTGATCCACAATTTCATCATCATTAGACTTAAATAAGTCCAAGTAAAATCAAATAGAAACTCTTAATCAAAAAGAAAGTTAAAATTTAATTAAAACTAAACTAAAAATAAGATTTGATATAGTGAACTTTTCCAAAGCTAAATTGTCATTAATGGGTTTAGTTATAGAAACATGTTATTAAACTTACTCTTTGATTTTAAGAATAAGAGACTTTATTTGAATCAACATTATTATCATGGCTTTAAAAAAAAAGTGAAAACGTTTTTAACCACTAAAGCATCAATTTGATGGACAACTCTGCTTCAGTAAATAACAGATATTTTACACAGAAAATAATCACCAAAAAATTCTTATCATATATTTACTAATAATGAATTTATTCACATTGCTATATATAAAGACAATACCTTTGTACTACATATACTCACAATTTAAATATGATACAAACACTGTATTGTTGATGTTTTTAAGCTTGGAATGCCATATAATGATGAATTGACTCTGCAAAACTTTTCTTTATTTAAATTACTGTGTAATGTTTATACAGGAGACTGAGACAAAAATTGATCTTTTAAAAATATCATTGTTTACATGAACTTCTGCTTCTGTTTTTTTCAATAATATACATTATACACTGAAATGTAAAATCATATCACCAACTTTAAATGGAAAGAGACCCTGAAAAAACAAAGTAATAATGAAGTAGAAAAACAGCGTAAGAGTTCTCATACTCCCCAATCTCAAAATATATTATACAACTACAATAATCAAAACAGGCTGCTACTGGTTCAATGACAGAGACATAGACAAAGGAATAAAATTGAGAACCTCAAAGTAAAGCTCTCCATCTATAGGAAACTGATTTTTGACAAAAGTCAAAGTTCATTCAATGGGCAAGAAACAATTTCTTTAACAAATAGTGCTAGCAAAACTGGCTTTTCATTTTCAGAAACATTAAACAGGATTCATATCTAACACCATACACAAAAAATAACTCAAAATATTTCAAAGATATATATATATATATCTCAAAATATTTCAAAGATATATATATGTATGTTGTTGTTGTTAACTGCCGTTGAGTCGGTTCCGACCCATAGTGACCCTGTACAGGGTTTCCTAGGGTGTAAATCTTTATGGGAGTAGAAAGCCTCATCTTTCTCCCACGGAGAAGCTGGTAGTTTTGAACTGCTGACCTTAAGGTTCGCAGCCCGATTCGTAACCACTACGCTACCAGAGCTCCTTTATAGAGAGATATAATTTATGTGTGTGTATATATATATGTGTGTGTGTATATATACATGGGTCTAATCACTAAAATATGTAAACAACTTCATCAACAACCAAAAGACAAGCAACCCAATTTTAAAATGAGCAAAGGACATGTGCAGACACTTTGCCAAAGAGGACATTCAAGCCAACAACAAATACGTAAAGTGATGCTCCCAGTCATCAGCCATTAGAGAGAAACAAATCAAAACTACAGTAAGATGTCATCACACTCCTTCAAATATTACACTAACCAGCCCCACAGCCCTGAGATCAGGTGGTGCCTGGCTACCACTGGGGAGTCCTCCTGCTGTGCTGTAGGATAAGCACTCAACCATTGGTTTGTATGAACAGCAAGACTGGTAGTTAAAATCCTCCAGTCACTCATTGGGACCCTTATACAGGGTCGCTATGAGTCACTTACTCAACAGCACTTAGCAACAACAAGAAGTCTGGCTACCATTATGAACTGCTCTGAAAGCGATTTCATTAGAAGGACCTGAGTAGAGTAGGAAAAACGTGTAGCAAAATTCAAAATCAGGCTTACTGACCAGAAAGAGACTGGAGGAATCCTGAGAATATCGCCTTTGGTCACCTTTCAGGTCTGGAATTGAACTCACCCTCATGGATCAATTTTTAGTCAAGCAAGTAGATAGACATATAGGGGGATGGCAGAACAGACATATAGGGGAATGGTTCATCATTCTAGATCAAAAGGGCAGCATTTACCATGGGGAAATATTCAGAAGGGTTGGGAAAAAAGGATGAACAGAAATAAGAATCCAAGGAAGGAAATGAGATAAACGATGCTACATGAAGAGGATTTCAATCATTAAGATGAAATGAAGTACATGGATTTACTGACTACCAAATTGATGTCTATTCTATAATCACCATTCAATTCACAATGGAAAATTTTTTAAACATGGCACTGATCAAAAAGCAGAAAACAAGAAACGTTGAAGAGATTGTATAAAGATTGGAACCTTTTATCCACTGCTGATGAGATTGTAAACTGATGCAAACACTATGGGAAATGGCATGGCATTTCCTTAAAGAGTTAGAACTGGAAATATCATATTATCCAGCAATTTCATTCTAAGATATATACCCTAGAGATCTAATAGCAGTGAAACAAATAGGCATGTGCCCATCTATGCTCATTGCTGTATAATTTGCAATTCCAAAAAGATGGAAATAAGCAAACTGCCATCAGCAGATGAATGGATATTCAAAATGTGGTACATACACACAATGGAATACCAGCAGCTATAAAAAATGATGATTTTGCTAAATATCTTATAACATGGTTGAATATGGAAGGCATTGTTCTGGGTGAAACAAGTCAAACACATAAGGATAAATGTTGTATG
The DNA here is from genome assembly GCF_000296735.1 of Chrysochloris asiatica. NCBI lineage: Eukaryota > Metazoa > Chordata > Mammalia > Afrosoricida > Chrysochloridae > Chrysochloris > Chrysochloris asiatica. Next base: position 9,495,056 of record NW_006408577.1, read on the forward strand.
ATCCCAGTTTTATAAAAAGACAAAAAAGGTGTATGTCTAGAAATCAGCGTTCTTTGGTGTTTACAAGGGATATGAAAGGGAGAGAAGGGAATGTGAAAAAAAGAGATTTGTTGTTCTTCTTGTTAAGTGCCATCGAGACAGTTCAGACCCATAGCGACCCTGTATAGGGTTCCCAAGGAGCAGCTGGTGAGCTTGAACTGCCAATCTGGTGGTTCAAACTAACTGCAGTCCAGCGTATTAACCCACAGAGCCACACCAGGACTCCTAGGTTGTTGTTGTTGTTATGTGCCATGGAGTTGGTTACAACTAACAGAGCGACCCTGTACAGGGTTTCCAAGGCTGTAAATCTTTACGGGAGCAGAAAGCCTCATCTTTCTCCTGTGAAACGGCACGTAGTTTTAAACTGCTGACTCTGAGGTTAGAAGCCCAGTTTGTAACCACTATGCTACCAGAGCTCAACAGACATTTATTAGGTTAGTTTTGGTTATCAGAATCAGTACCAAAAGTCAATGAAGTTAGCAGACCTTAACCAAATCAAATGATAACACGAGAAAATGCACAACAATAAGTGACGTTTAGGTCAATATTATAATGCATACAACTTGGCAACAACAAAAGTAACAATCAAGAATATATGAGTGTGATGCAAGCGGTGCGGAGCGTGCGGGTCGCGGCCTGTAGCTTGCGCGCGCTCTAGGCGCCGGGAGTGCCCTGCTCAACGCGTTGCTGGGGGCCGGGACAGGCACCGTGCGGATGCTGCGCACAGGCAACGCTCTGTTCTCGGTGCGTAAGTTCACAGACAAACATGAGTGGATAACAGCCGACGATGGTATTGGAACAGTGGGAATCAGCAATTTTGCACTTGAAGCTTTGGGAGATGTTGTTTACTGCAGTCTTCCTGAAGTTGGAACAAAATTGAATAAACAAGATGAGTTCGGTGCTTTGGAAAGTGTGAAAGCTGCTAGTGAACTCTACTCTCCTTTATCTGGAGAGGTAACAGAAATCAATGACGCTCTTACAGAAAATCCAGGACTCATTAACAAATCCTGTTATGAAGATGGTTGGCTGATCAAGATGACATTGAGCAATCCATCAGAACTTGATGAACTAA
>NW_006408577.1:9496451-9499188 GCF_000296735.1 Chrysochloris asiatica
TCATGAAATTATCTGTCATTAGAATAGTTACAGAAATTAGGTATTTCAAGGTGTGACATGGTTATCTCACGTCTCACATCATTTTATAGCTATTGCTGACATCCATATGTGAATCTGGGTCACCGTACCCAATGATCTTTCCACTGGAAATGACCGAAGTGATGACTCTGTCTGCTGTATAGTATTAGCTGAAGATATCTTAATTTTGTGATATACTTGCCTTTGCTGGTGCTATTTTTATATAATGAGGCAACAGCCTTCCAGCATAATAAGAAACAGTTTAATAATAAAACATTGAATTTCTTCATTAAAAAAAAAAAAAGAAGAATATATGAGTGGTTACATAGGTAGAGATGAATGCACATATTAAGTACAGAAACGTATGCAATTATGTATGTGAGCATATATAGGTTTATCTAGGTTGTTGTTGTTAAGTACCGTGGAGTCGGTTCCGACTCACAGTGACCCTGCACAGGGTTTCCGAGGCTGTAAATCTTTACAGGAGCAGAAAGCCTCATCTTTCTCCTGTGGAACAGCTGATAGTTTCGAACTGCCAGCCTTGAGGTTAGCAGTCCGATTCATAACCACTACGCTACCAGAGCTATAGGGATGTCTATATACATGCCTCTGTGAACTGCATATATATTCATATATATGTTGTTGTTATGTACCATCAAGTTGGCTCCAACTCATAGTAACCCTATGCACATCAGACTGAAACACTGCCCAGCCCTGCTTCAGCCTCACAATCATTGTTACACTTGATCCTATGGCTGCTGCCACTTTGGAAACCATCTCACTGGGGATCTTCAAATTTGGTTACTGACCTTCTATTTTACCAAACATAATATCCTCCTGTAGGAAGTGGCCCTTCCTAATAATATGACCCAAGTATGAGAGATGAAGTCGTGCCATCCTGGATTCTTAGTAGCATTCTGACTATATTTTGTCCAACACAGATTTGTATAATGTTCTGGAAGTCCATGGTACTTTTAGTATTCTTTTTCAACAGTATAACTCAAATGCATCAATTATTCTGCAGTATTCTGTATTCATTGAGGCTACTGAAAATACCATGGTTTAGGTCCTCAAACTGACACCTTTGCTCTTGAACACTTCAAAAAGGCCTGTGCAGAAGCTATGCCTAATGCAATACATCATTTAATATTGACTGTTGCTTCCATGAGTGATGATAGTAGATGCCAGCACAAAGAAGTCTTTGACAACTTTTCTCCATTTATGATGTTATTTCTTGGATGTCTTTTACTCATCCAGTGGTAAAGATTTTGGGGTTTTCTTACACTGAAGTGCAACCCATATGGAAGGCTGTGGTCTTTGATCATCAGTAAGAATTTTGAGTCCTCTTCACTTTCATCAACCAAATGTATCATCTGTGCATTGCAGGTTGTTAATGAGTCTTCCTCCAATTCTGATGTCATGTTCTTCATATAACCCATCTTCTTGGATTATTTGCTCAACATATAGATTGAATAATCATAGTGAAAGAATGCAACCATTTTCTAATTTTAAACTATTCAAACCAAATACTCTATGTACTGTTTCCTCATGAGCACAATTAAGTGTTCTGGAATTCCCATTCTTCATAATGCTATTCATAGCTTGTCATGAGTCACATAGTCAAAAGCCTTAGCATGATCAATATAGCGCAGCTAAACATCATTCTGGTATTCTGATTCCATTCAAGATCTGCCTGACATTAGCAATGATATCCCTCATTCTGCGTCCTCATCTATCCAGCTTGAATCCTGGTAGTTCCTGGTCAATGTGCTGTTCCAGCCATATGTAAATTATCTATTGCTGTTGTTGTTAAGTGCCCTCGAGTCGATTCCGACCCATAGCGACCCTGTATAGGGTTTCCAAGGAACAGTTGGTGTGTTTGAACCGCAGACCTTGCAGTTCAAATGGCTTTGTGGTCTAGCAAACTTTTACTCGCGAGATATTAATGATATTGGTCAATGATTTTTGTATTCTGTTGGATCCTCTCTTCTTGTAATAGACACAAATATGGATCTCTTCCAATCTGTTGGCCAGGTGGCCGTCTTCCAAATTTCTTGACATAGTTGTGTGAGTGCTTCCAGTGTTGCATCAATTTGTTGAAAGACTTCATTTTCTATCCCATCACTTTGTGGGCTCTTGGTCTTTGCCAATGCCTTCAGGGTACCTTGGACTTCTTACTTCTGTATCATTAGCTCTGGATAATATTCTACTTCTTGAGATAATTGAAGACTGATCATTTCTTTTTTGGCACTCTGACTTTATATATTCCTTCCATCTTCTTTTGATGCTTTCTGTGTGATTCAATATTTTGGTCATAGAATCCTTCAATATTTCAAGTATTCTAGAGAAATGCTTAGTATATCTTCCTCTGTTGGCTTTCTAACTCCAGGTCTTTGCACATTTCATTATAATGCTTTACTTTGTCTTCTCAGTCTTTCCTTTGAAGTTTTCTATTCTGTTTGGTTACATCCTTATTTCTTCCATTTGCTTTAGTATCTCTATGCTGAAGAGCAATTTTCAAAATCTCTTCTGACATCCATTTTGGTCAATTCCTTCTGTTTTGTCTTCTTAAAAACCTTTTTCTTTCTGTGTATGATGTTTTTGAAGTCATTCCACAACTCTTCTAGTTCTGGGGCATTTGTGTCTAAGGCATGAATCCTGCTCTTGAGATGATCTCTAAATTTGGATGAGGTATGTTCTAAGTCATAGTTTGGCTCTT
>NW_006408577.1:9499343-9502037 GCF_000296735.1 Chrysochloris asiatica
TTCTTTCCTTTTTGCTTTTCACTTTCTTCAGCTTCAGTCTGAATTTGCTCATGAGCTACTGATAGTTTATTCCACAGTCTGCCACTGGCCTTGTGTTGTCTAATGTCTTTTCCCACAGATGTAGTCAATTTGAGCCTTGTTGTTTGTTTTTGTTGTTGTTGGGTTTTTTTTTACATCTGGTGAGGTCCATGTGTATACAAAAGTATTTTATGTTGTTTAAAAAGGATATTTTCAATGAATGAGTCATTGGTCTGGCAAAACGCATTGCTTCTATCACAAAGGACAGATTTTCTATGTCTTCTTTGTTTCCAACCTTTACATTCCAATCATCAGTAATTATCAATACCTTAATTGCATGTTTGATAAATTTCAAACTGAAGAAGTTGATAGAATTATTGAAATTCCTGATCCCTGGTTTTAGTGGTTGGTGCATAAAATTGAATAATAGTTGTATTAACTGGTCTTCCTTATAGTTGGTATTATCCTATCACAGCCAGCATTATACTTCAAGACAGATCCTGAAATGTTCTTTTTCATGATGACTGTGACTCCATTCCTCTACAGTTTGTCATTCCTGGCATAGTAATCTATACGACTGTTAGAATCAAAAGAGCCAATACCAGTACATTTAAGCTCACTAATGCCTAACATATCAAACTGTAAGCACTAAGTTTTATTTTTGACTGCATATTTATATTTTCAGATTCATTCTTTGCACATTCCATGTTCTGATTAATAATGGATGTTTACAGCAGCTTCTCCTCATTTTGAGTTGATTCGTAACCATTACACAACTATTTATATATATAGTTGCATAATGGTTATGAATCGGACTGCGAAATTTAAGATCAGCAGTTCGAAATTATAAACTGCTCCATAGATGAAAGACGACGCTTTCTGCTCCCGTAAAGATTTACAGCCTCGGAAACTCTGTACAGGGTCGCTAAGGGTCGGAACCAACTCAACAGCACTTAACAACAACACATATGTGTGTGTGTGTGTGTGTGTGTGTGTGTATTAGGAGTCCTTTTGTGGCACTGTGGGCTCATGCATCAGACTGCAAAGTTGTTTGAACTGTAAGGTCAGTGGTTCAAGCTCACCAACCACTCCTTGGAACCCTATGCAGGGTTGCTATGGGTCAGAAACGACTCTACAGCAGTTAACAACAACAATAACAACAATGTATATGTACCTATATATTTACATACATATATAGAGAGAAAGAGCTCAGGTAGTATAGTGTAGTGGTTTCAGTCAGGCTGCTAACCTCAAGGTCATAACTACCAGTGATTTTACAGGAGAAAGATGAGGCTTTCTGCTCCCATAAAGGTTTACAATTTCAGAAACCTTATACAGGATCACTATGATTCAGAACTAACTCCACAGACATAACCACCACCATAGAGAGAGTCCTGGTGTGGCAATTTAGGACTGTAAGGTCAGTTTGAATTACAAGGTTGGTGGTTCAAACTCACCAGCTGCTCCTTAGAAACCCTATACAGTGTAACTATAAGTCAGAACTGACTTGATGACACTTAACAACAACATGCACACACACACACACATATATAACCAAGAATAAAGGGGAAAGTCACAGATACTTCCTATAAATAACCAAGCACCTCACAAAATCGGTTTACTGGGTTTGAACACTTAGGATCATAGTTTCATGGGACATCTCAATCAATTGACACAATTTAATCTACAAAGGTTATGTTTTACATCCTAGTTCAGTTAGATCTATGGTCTTATAAGCTTGCAAGCACCAATCTAAGTTTCAACTATTGGTCTCTATTCATCTGGAGAAAATGAGAAAAAAAGAAAGAAAAAAAGTCTCAGAAAAAAACCAATTACAGGACCACTTCATTATACACACCATGGCTTCACGTACCCAGAGATCAGTAAAGCTAGATGGTGCCCAGCTATCAATACAACCATTCTGATTTAGGCCATAATAGACAGTCCTAAACAGAATGGGAGAAAATTGTTGAACAAACCTCTAAATTTTTTTTTTTTTAAAGTTCAGATTTACTAGACTTGAAGAGTCTAGAGAAATCCCTGAAAATATCACTCTGAAATATTCTTTAAACTTTGAATCAAATCTACTCCTGTGGGTCACCTTTCAGCTAATAAGAGATTGGCTCATAAAATAAACATCACCCATAAGTACTTGTGTCCCTTTTAATTAAAAAAATACATCAAACCACCAAGATATATAATAATAAATCTTTCCAAATCCAAAAACAAGGAAAAAATCCTGAGAGTAGTTTGGGAAAAACAAAAGAGAACCAACTACACTAAGCTTGGATTTCTCCACAGAAAATGTGAAGAAAGGAAGGAAATTGAATGGCATATATAAACTGTATAAGAAACAAAATTGTTACTAAGCATCATTTAGCCAGCAAATTGTCCCTCATATAGGATGGTGAAATTAGGACATTTTCAGTTAATCAGAAATTTTAAAAATTTGTAAAAGCCAGATCACTTTGCAAAACATACTAAGGTGAGTTCTTTGGACAGGGAACAACAATTGAAAGCAACAACCTGAGATTAACATGCATAGCAACACCAACAAGAACTCAACCCATATATGATGTTGTTGTTTGTTGTGAAGTGCTGTTGAGTTGGTTCCAACCCATAGCGACCCTGTATAGGGTTTCCAAGGAGCAGCTGGTGAGCTTGAACTGCCGACCT
>NW_006408577.1:9503297-9505183 GCF_000296735.1 Chrysochloris asiatica
GAGTCGGCAATGACTCTACAGCACTTTACATCCTAGGGTTTCTGAGAAGCAGCTGGTAGGTTTGAACAGCTAAGGTTGTGGTTCACAGTCCAGTGCTGATCCTACAGTGCCACACCAGGAGTCCAGAAACAAACTTAGGGACTCTTAATACAAGGCATAACTGCACTATTAAACATAACTGAAAATACACAAAGAGCAGAAGACAAACTAGATGACTGAGACTTCCTAAAAATTAGACACTTATGTGCAGCAAAAGAGTTCAACAAACTAGTAAAATGAGAGCCCAAAAACTAGGGGGAGAGCGGTGGAAGTTGGCAATGACATATCAGACAAGGGACTAATATCTAAAATGTAGAGAAAATTTCAACACCTTAACAAGGAAAAGACAACTAATCCAATTAAAAAATGGAGAGGGGACCTCAGCTTCACCAAAGAAGCTATTCAGGCAACCAACAAACATAGGAAGAAATGGTCATGATCATTAGTCATTGTTGTTGTTTGTTGTTAAGTACCACAGAGATGGTTCCAACTCATAATGCCCTATATAGGATTTCCAACGAGTGACTGGTGGGTTTGAACCACCAACTTTGTGGTTGGCAGTTGAGTGCTTATCCTAAAATGCCACACCAGGGCTCCACTATCCCTTGCTGTTGTTGTTAAGTGCCATCAAGTCAGTTCTGACCCATAGCGACCCTGTATTAGGTTTCTGAGGAGCGGCTGGTGAGCTTGAACCACCAACCTTGCAGTTCAAATGGCTTTGCAGTCTGGCGCATTAACCCACAGGACGACAGCAGGACTCAAGATACAAATCAAATCAACAATGAGCTATCATAACTTGCATTAGTAGCAAGTTTTAAAAAGTAGAAAATAACAAATGGTGGTGAAAGTATGGAGACACTAGGACCCTCCTGCCATGCTGGTGGGACTGTAAAATGGTAGAACCACTGTGGAAAATTGTATGGTGCTTTCTCAAAAAGTTAGAAATAAAAATATCATTTGACCCAACAATCCCCTACTTGGTATATATTCTAGAGAAATTAAGGGCAATGATGCAAATAGATAGTTGCACACTCATGGTCAACACAGCACTATTCACAATAGTAAGACAATGGAAATAACCTGTATACCCATCAATGGAAGAGTGAATAAACTAACTTCAATACATATACTCAAGGGAATACTATGCAACATTAAAGAATAACAACAAATCTAAGAAACACCTTTATACATGGATGAACCTTGAGATCATTCTGAAATAAGTCAGTCACATAAGGACAAAATTAAACTACTAATGTAAAAAGTTTTAAAAAATGTTTTTTTATGCTGAAAAAGCCATTCTTTGATGGTTTTAGCGGTAGAAGGGGAAAGAGAATAGTTCACTGGAATTTTTAATAGAAAATAAAATAAAAATTTAAAAACTTATCTATATGAGACCAAATGGTCAACATTTATTCTAAAGCAAAAATAAGAAGGGAGGTGTTGGGGGTGGGGAAGGACAGAGAGGTAGGAAAGCTACAATAATGGAAATGGAGCAACTAGAATGGAAATTATGAGAAGGTTGACACAATGTGGAAAATGTAATCAACATCACTGAACAGTATGCATAAAAGTTGCTAAATAGGAATCTAGATTCCTGTGTAAATTTACAAATGTGAGAATAGACAAAATACACTCCATACATTCAAATATGTCTGAATGTAATGGAAAAGACGATCACTAGCATCAAATAAAAACTGTACAGAATAGAGACTGCTTGGCCAGATGTAAATTTAGAAAGACTTTAGTAAAATGTAGAATAAACGATACTGGAGAGAAATGACTATTATCTTTATATGAAAAGTATGCTCAAGCCCATAATACTACCACAGTGGAAAAGATTCCTAATA
>NW_006408577.1:9506233-9511154 GCF_000296735.1 Chrysochloris asiatica
CCTCACAACTGGAACAATAAATAACCCCATGATAAACAGTGAAAATTTGAAGCTATCAATGACTTTATTTTGCTTGGATCCACAATCAATGATTATTGAATCAGAAGTCAACTAATCAAGCGATGTAGTGCATTAGGGATATTTGCTGCAAAAGACCTCTTTAAAGTGTTAAGGAGAAAAGATGTCAGTTTGAAGACTAAGGTGCACCTGACCCATGCCATGGGATTTTCAAAAGCCTCATATACATGTGAGAGTTGTACAAAGAAAAAGTTAGACTGGAGAATAATCAGATTTGAATTATGGTGTTGGCAAAGAGTATTGAAAGCACTGTGGACTCACAGAAGATAAATATATCTGTCTTAAAAGAAGTACAGCCAGAATGCTTCTTAGAAGCAAGGATGGGGAGACTTTTCTCTCTCACACTTTGGACATGACAGAAGGCTCCAGTCTCTGGAGAAGAATATTATGCTTTATAAGGTGGAGGGTCAGTGAAAAAGAAGAAGACACTTTTTCATTTGTTGTTTTCATTGTTGGCAGCAACAATGTGCTCAAACATAATGACCATTGTGAGGATGGCACATGACAGGGCAGTGCTTCATTCTGTATGAGCCAAAACCCACTGGATGGCATCTATCAACAACAACTAGCTTTATCATATTTTCCTTGGGTTGGTAATGTAAAATAAGCTCTAGACACCTAACTGCAAAGTGGGTGGTTCAACACACTAGCCACTCCTCAGAACCTTCACTTAACTTCAGAACAGCGCTTAAAAACAGCAACAACAAACTAAAAGGTATATAGATGCGATTTGTTTTCCTAACTAAACCAAAAGCACTATAAGAAAGCCATACTCTTTAGCCAAAGTTATTTATTCTCAAGGCAGAAAGAAGTAATGAAAGCAATTATGTACTCTGTAAACTTTAAAGATAGAAATAAAACAAAAATAACTCCTCCCATCTCCTGGGTCTCTATGATCAGGATACTTACCTTCAAATACTTCATGTTAGAATTTTAATTTTGATGGTAATCTGCTCAATACATACTTACTCAAAATCACAATAACCTCTCAGTTTATAAATTTCATAAGAACTAGAGCATTCTGACTTGGAGTTTTCCTGTCATACTCTAAAACATTATAGTTAAGTATAACAAGTGGCTAAAGTAAACCACCTGATGGTCTTACCATCTGGGAGACTTCGTCAGTACAAAATCCATTGCATCCTTTTGGATTTAGGGTAGTAAATAATTGTTATCGGATAAAGCACTGGACAACAAGATCAGTTTGAACCACAAGGTTGGTGGTATAAACTTACTCTTCCTCCTATATGTATGCAGCACATGCCTCTATCCATGTATGTACCCGAAGAACATTGTTCCAAGGTTGTATATCTATCCTGTTTACCTCTATCCTCTTTACCCCTTGTGCACCTCCATCATCACCTATCTTCATCATTTTTCTGCCAACCTCCCTTTTCTTGTATATTGCCCTTCTCCTTCTTGTATATTGTCCTCTCCATCACTGAGTTAACATATGTCTACCTATATCCAGTGTACTACTCTCCCTTCTCTTCCACCTCTGGCAACATCAAAGAAATTTCTTTTAGTATGAAAATCTTTTCTTGAATTTTTACAATAGTGGTCTCATACAATATTTGTCCTTTTTTGATTGACTTATTTCTCTCAGCATAATGTCCTACAGGTTCTTCCATGTTATGAGGTATTTAACAGATTCATCATCATTCTTCAACATTGCATAGTATTCTATTGTATGTATGTAACCAAAGTTTGTTTATCCACTTTTCCATTGGTGGGCATTTAGGCTGTCTATATCTTTTTGCTATTATAAATAGTACTATAATGAGCATTGGTATGCATATATCTACTGTTGTCCTGGCTCTTATTTCTTGTTGAGGGATTGCAGGGTCATATGGTATTTCTAATTCCAAGTGTTTGAGTAAGTGTCATACCATTTTCCATAGTGGATGCACCATTTTATAGTCCCACCAACAACTTAGAAGGGTCCTAGTATTTCCACATCCTCACCAGCATTTGCTCTTTTTAATTTTTTTTTTTTAACTTTGCTGTGGTGAGAAGATATCTCATTGTTGTTTTGACTTGCAACCCAATAAGCATTGGACCACGTTCCACAAGGTCCACAGTTCTAGAATTCCAGCCACTGTGTGGGAGAAAGATGAGGCTTTCTGCTCCCACAAAGCATCAGAACTGACTGATTCTAAGGCATTAACAACAACAGCAACAGCTAATTATGGTGAACAGTTCTTTATGTTTCTTGGTTGCCAGAATGTTTTTGGTGAAGTGTCTGTTCATGTCCTCTAGTTTCTCAAATTTATCGAAGTACAATTCTTCATTGTATTTTTATAATCCTTTTTATTTCCATTGGTATTGCTGTGATATCATCCATATAATTTCTTATGCATATTATTTGCATCTTCTTTTTTTTCTTTTGTTAGATTTGTGAATGACTTTTCAATTTTATTAATCCTTTCAAGGAAACAAGTTCTTGTCTTGTTGATGTTTTCTATTGTTTTTCAATTAATTTATTTCTGCTCTAGTCTTTATTATTTATTTTCTTCTGGTGACTGTTGAGTTGCTTTGCTGATAACTTTCTAACTGTTGGTGATGATATGTTAATGTGCTGATTTTGTTTATTTCTTCTTATTGGATGTGTGTAATTATTGCTATAAATTGACCTTGAAGCACTATTTTTGCTATATCTCACAAAAAAAAATGGGTATGTTGTATTTATTTGAAGCAAATAATTTTTTTTTTATTTAGGTTTTTATTTGTTCTACTACCCAATATTTTTTCAGCAGGGTGTTATTTGACTTCCATGTACTGGATTTTATTTCCTTTATCTTACTGTTGTTAATTACTAACTTTATAGTATTGTGATCCTAAAAGATGCTTTGTAGAATTTTAATGTTTTTAAACTTATAGAGACTTGCTCTGAGGCCTAACATATGGTTTAATCTGGAGAATTTGCACTGGAAAAGAATGTGTAAAGAAAACAAAAATCCTCACCACTAAACCAATACACAACACCCATATAAATGGAGAAAAGACTGAAGTTGTCAAAGACTTCATTTTTCTCAGATCAACCATCAACACATGGAAGCAGCAACCAAGAAATCAAATGATGTATTGCATTTTAGGCAAATCTGCTACACCAGACCTGTTTAAAGTGTTGAAGAGCAAAGATGTCAGTTTGGGGACTAAGGTACACCTGATCCAAGTCGTGGCATTTTCAGTAACCTCATATACATATCAAAGTTGAATAGTGAATAAGAAAGACTGTGGAAGAATTGATGTATTTGAGTTACGGTGTTGGAGGAAAATATTGACAGTGCCATGGACTGCTAAAAGAACATGCTGGAACAAGTACAGTCAGAATGTTCCTTAGAAGCATTCTTAGAAGATGGTAAGACTTCATTTTTCATATTTCGGACATATTATCAGGAGGGAACAGTCCCTAGAGAAGGTATCATGTTTGAAAAAGTAGAGAGTCAGAGAAAAAGAAGACCCACAATGAGATGGATTGGCACAGTGGCAGCAGCAATGGGTTCAACAACGGCAACGACTGAGTGGTTGGTTGGTGCAGTACCAGGCAGTGTTTCGTTCTGTTGTGCGTAGAGTTGCTATGAGTCGGTACTGACTCAATAACATCTAACAACAACAACATATGAATCTTGATTGACATTTTTTTTTTTTTAATCTTTTAGAGTTTTGTATATGTATCCCTATTGCCTTCTTGTTTGCATGGTTTCTGCTGAGACAATAGAAGTTAATCTTACAGGTTCTCTTTTAGCTAACTTTTCATTTTTCCTGAGCTTCTTTCAGGATTGTTTCATTGTTTTTGATTTTGGAGAGTTTGATTATGTTTTGGTGACTTTTTGGGAGGTCTATCCTGTGTGGGGCTCATTCAACTTCTTGAATGCTTATCTTCTTTTCTTTCATGATATTAGGGAAATTTTATTTCAATAGCTTTTCTTTGTCTCTTTCTGTTCTGAATTTCCAGTCACCTATAATTTTTTCCTCTACATGCTGTATCACATGAGTCTTAGGCTTTCTTCAGATTTTTTTCATTCTTTTTTTTTGGATTGTTCTTTTAGATTACTGTATTGAGAGGTTTTTATCTTCAAGCTCACTAATTTTGGCTTCCCTTGATTAAAATCTACTCCTTTGCTCTTTCAATGTGTTGTCCATTTCTGAAATCTAAGTGGGAATCTTCTGGAGAAAGTATAAAGATAAAACCAATGAAAGGAAAAACAAACAGAGCACATGCCACATCCAGAGAGAAGAGAATTCTGTGGTCTTCTAGCAGCCATGGACCATATGTCATGAATGGATAAGAGATGAGACAGGAACACTCAACCCTAGTTTGACTTTCTGTAGTGATAGGTGTTGTCTATTCTGAGTACGCAATCCAAAAGTTGTTTGTACAGATACCAAAGCAACTGGGATATCCAGGTATTTCCATCCCAGAGTCAAAGGTAAGAGGTCTCTGTAGCCCAGTGCTGACTACAACAGGCTCTACAGATTTGGAATAGGCCACACTAGATTTCAGGTGCTGTGATTGGTACTGCTAGCTCCCCACATATTTTTTGTGACTTTGACAGTCCTGAGAACAAGGACTTCCCTGGAAGTGTATGCAGATGGGTGCTGGCCACACCTTTAGTTTTCTTCTTGTAATGTGGAGTACAAAAAGAAAATAAAAGAAAAAAAATTGCCCCTTTTTGTCCACCAATAAGCAGTATGCCTCTGTGGGTCCTACTGCCTCTTGCCTTCATAGTCACCCATGAAAATTCAATATGACCATACCACAGCTGTGGATTTTTTGTTGTTATTCTTCCCCATGCATTTGGTCAGTTGCTTCTCTTAGTAAGGTGCCGGGGTTTTCCCT
>NW_006408577.1:9512024-9514409 GCF_000296735.1 Chrysochloris asiatica
TTACACTCAGCCCTAGAGGGCCTCGAACCTCTGACTAGTCTTACACGGTCCGCAACAGTAAGGTCTAGTCCAGGAGTGGCCAGGGCCAACTGCAAATTTGGAGTTAGACCTGCCCAGAATGGGGTCAATATGGACCGCATCCCATTTCCTTTAATGGGGCCACAACTGCAGCCCTCACTTACATGCGGCTCCAACTGCTAGAAGGGCAGGAGCTTCCCTGGGAGTGTATGTGGGTAGGGTCCAATCAGACTTCTAGTCAACAAGGATTGTGGGGAACATTTGGTTCCCCACAATCCTTGTTGGAAAATGTGGGAAAAAATCCCACCATTATCTCTGTGAGTTACTGGTATGTTTCTGCAACACCTATACATTTTCTAGTCTCTGAAACTGCTCACAAAAGTTCAAGATAGCTGTGCCCATCTGGTCACCAGATCTTATCACCAATCTCTCCTCTCTTTTTTTGCTATGTCTACTCAGCTTTCTCTCCTAGTAGTCATTCAGTTCACTTCCCTGTCCCTTCATCTGAAGCTAAGAGTTCCAGGACTATTATCTGCAGCTGTTTCATTTGGCTATCTGTATCTTTGTTGTAGAGGGTCCATACAGCCTTTCTGCCTAGTCTGCCATCTTGTCACCTGTCCTCCAGACCAATAAATGTTGCAGTTCTCTGGGATTGTAATAGTCCCAGAGTTTCAAATAGACAATCGTGATCATAAAACTAGAAAAGAAAATAGCTCAAACTCCTTTCAAGTAATGAGTTCACAATTCAAAAACTTTCATGATTTATTAGAGTGTAATAATAATGAAAAAAGCTGAAATATTCCTTGGCTTTTTAAAATATTCAAGATATATTGAGACAAATAGAAATAAAATCAGTACCAAGATTTTAATAGGGTCAATTTATTCAGTTAATGTTCGTAAGTTAGGGAGGATCGTGAAAAACTTCTTTCCACTTGCTCTTAACTCACAACAGAAAATTACAACAAATTTCTGAATAAAGAGGTTGTTGTTGTTTGTTGTTGTTGTATTGGTTGCATACTTTTCAGGGAAGCAATATAGAGTTGTTGTTAAGTGTCAGAGCCTATTCGAATTCTTAGTGACCCTGTATGGGGTTTCCAAGGAGTGGCTGGTGAGCTTGAACCATCTATCTTGCAATTCAAACCAACCTAGCAGTCCAGCACATTAACCCACAGCAGTTGTTGTTGTTGTTGTTAAGCACTGTGGAGTAGGTTCCAACCCATAGTGACCCTGCAAAGGTTTTCTGAGGCTGTAAATCTTTATGGGAGCAAAAAGTCTATCTTTCTCCCTTGGAATGGCTGGTAGTTTCAAACTGCTGAGCTTCAGGTTAGCAGCCCGATTCGTAACCACTACACTACCAGAGCTCCTTAACCCACAGCAGTTGTATGGTTAAAATTACCCTTTAAGGCCAAACTATTTAGATTTGAAGCCCAGCTCTGCCTTTCTCTCTAGCCTAGTATCATGGGACAATTTACTAACACTCTCTGTGTTTTAAAATTTCTCATGTTTAAGATAGGACTAATAATACAGGATAGAGTTGTAAGGAGGAATGGTAAGGAGGTAAGGGAAAGTGCCTGGTACATAATAATCACTTGATAAACCTTGTTGTTAAGTGTAATAGAGTCTTATTCCAATCCAAAATGACCCCGTATAAGATTTTAGAGGGTATAAATATGGGAACAGAATGCCTCATCTTTCTCCAGCAGAGCAACCGATGGGTTTTAGCTACTGACATTGTGGTTAGCAGTTCGGTGCTTATCCTACTATCCTACAGCACCACCAGCGCTCTGATATGCATTACTGTTGTTGTTAAGTGCCATTGAGGTAGGCTAGGTTTGGACTCAGAATGACCCTGTATAGGGTTTCAGAGGTGAGTTTGAATAGCTGATCTTGTGATTAATAGTCCAGTGCCTATCCTACAGTGTCACAGATAAATGTGAAAACTGTCTGTACAGTAATGTTTTTATTTGTCTTTATTTTAAAAAATAGCTTTGGTGATTGCTTTCACTAGCTAAATAATAAAAGAGTTACTTTTAAATTTCAAACCAACGCAAAAACACACAAATGTGGGGCTAACGGAAGAGAAGGATAAAATGACAAAACATTTTGTGAAATCAATCAGTAACTCAGTGGGAAACATTTCTGATGTGATTCTGCTTATCAAACAAGTCAGTGACCTGAATAAAATCTCCTTCTTCAGTCCACACACCTTGCTAAAACTTACAGGTAACTGAGATCTACCAGCTTGTTGGCTCCCTGAGTCAATATGTTTAGGAAAATTCCAAAAACAGAAACAAGCTCACACACCATATTTCCTTGCCTATAGCGTAGTGGTTACGAATCGGGCTGCGAACCTTAAGGTCAGCGGTT
>NW_006408577.1:9515089-9516209 GCF_000296735.1 Chrysochloris asiatica
TGATCCTATAGTGGCATAACAGGACCCTACTTTAATCATCTTGCTGCTGTTTTGAAGTTCCATCGAGTATGTTTTGACCCACAGCAACCCTATATGGGGTTTCCAGGGGATGGCTAGTGGGTTTGAACTGCTGACCTTGAAGTTCAAACTGACCTTGCCATCTAGCACATTATTCTGCAGCGCCACTCCAGGACTCCGTTTTAATTATAGGCATTTCTAAAACAGCTTGATTTTGGAACTCTGGAGGGTTCTACTACCCATGTGCACAGGTCTCCTCGAAATTTAAAGTGACAGGTTCCACTTAAAACCAAACAGCCACCACTCATCTGTCAGTTTGTCATATTGTGGTGACTTGTGAGTTTGAAAGCTATGCTTCATACTGTGATTCTGAAAGCTATGCCACTGGTATTTTAAATACAAGCAGAGTCACCCATGGTGGACAGGTTTCAGATGAGCTTTCAGATGAAGACACACTAGGAAAAAAGAGTGACAAACTACTTCCAAATACTTAGTCACTGAAAACCTTATTGATACCAGAGACACACTATTAGATATAGTGCCAGAATATGAGCCCCTCAACTTGGAAGGCACTCAAAATGCTACTGGGAAAGAGATGCCTCCTCAAAATAGAGTTGACCGTGATAAAGTGAATGGAGTAAAATTCATGGGAGAAAAGTCCACAGGACCTTCATTACTAATGGGGCACAACTCAAAATGAAGAGAAACAGCTGTAAACATCCATTGAAAATTGGAACACGGAATGTACAAAGTATGAATCTGGGAAAATTAGAAGTTGTCAAAAATGAAACAGAAGGCAAAAACATCAATATCTTAGGCATTAGTGAGTTGAAATGGACTGGCATTGGCCATTTTGAATCTGACAATCACATGGTTTACTATGCAGGGAATGACAAATTGAAGAGGAATACTGTTGCATTCATTGTCAAAAAGAACATATCCAGATTAGTCATGAGGTACAATGCTGTCTGTGATAGGAGAATATCCATGCACCTACAGGGAAGCCCAGTTAATACCACAATTATTCAAATTTATGCACCAACCACTAAAGCCAGTGAGGATGAAATAGAAGAATTCTACCAACTTCTTCAATCTGAAATTG
>NW_006408577.1:9517459-9526246 GCF_000296735.1 Chrysochloris asiatica
GAATAAAGTTTTGCTAAAGGTAATACAGAAATGGCTGCAATCATACATTGACAGAGAACTTCCAGAGGCTCAAGCAGGATTCAGAAGAGGCAGTGGAAAGAAGGATATCATTGCTGATGTCCAATGGCTCTTGGCTGAAAGCAGAGAATATCAGAAAGATGTTTACCTGTGCTTTATTGACTACACAAAGGCTTTCAATTGTGTGGATCCTGACAAGCTATGGGCAACATTGCTAAGTATGAGTATTCTGGAACACTTAATTGTGCTCATGAAGAATCTGTACCTGGACCAAGAAGCAGTTATTCAAACAGAACATGGGAACACTGAATGTTTTAAAATTTAAAAAGGTGTGTGACAAGGTTATATTTTTGCACCATACTTATTCAACCTGTATGCTGAGCAAATAATAGGAGAAGCTGGGTTATATGCAGAAAAACATGTCATCAAATTTGGAGGAAGACTCATTAACAACCTGTGATATGCAGATGATACAACCTTGCTTGCTGAAAGTGAAGAGGACTTAAAACATTTACTAATGTTTACTTTGGTATGGATTACATCTCAATGTAAAGTAAAAAAAAATTCCTCACCACTGGACCAATAAACAACATTCTTATCAATGGAGAAAAGAGTGAATTTGTCAATGACTTCATTTTTCCTGGATCAACTATCAACACTTATGGAAGCAGCACTCAAGAAATCAAATAACATTTTGCCTTAGGAAAATATGCTGCACATGGCCTTTTTAAAGTTTTTAGGTGCGAAGATGTCAGCTTGAGGACTAAGGTAAGCCTGACCCAAGCCATGGTATTTTCAGTAACCTCATATGCATGTGAAAACTGGACAGTAAATAAGGAAGACCATAGAAGAATTGATGCTTTTGAGTCATGGTGTTGGAGGAGGTTATTGAAGGTGTCATGGGCTTCTAAAAGAACCAATAGGTCCGTTTTGGAAGAAGTGCAGCCAGGATGGCCATACCTAGTCTCTCATACTTCAGACATATTGTCAGGAGGGACCAGTCACTGGAGAAGGATACTATGTTTGGTAAGGTGGTGGGTCAGAGAAAAAGAGGAAGACCCCCAACGAGATGGATTAGCCAAGTGGCAGCATCAATGGACTCAAGTGTGGCAACAGTAGTGAGGTTGGCCCAGGATTGGGCAGTGTTTCGTTCTTGTTTGCATAAAGTCGCTATGTGTCGGTACCAGCTCGATGGCACCTAACAACAACAACAAGTTGATTTATTATGTTATTGTTGTTTAGTTATGTTGAGCCAGTTTTGACTCATAGCAATATGAGCGTTTTGGAGGAACAACTGGTGGGTTTGAACTGCTGTCCAGTACTGATCCTACAGCTCCACATCAGGAGTGCTACAGTGCTACACCAACAAATTGATTTATGACAGACATATTCTTTTGCTATAAGTAAAACAGATCTAATGAGTAACTATTAATTCCTATTTAGCACCATACAAAATTAGTAATTGAGATAGGACTTTTCTGCTAATATATTTATTGTTTTGGGAGGGTTATTTTTTCCAAATGCAGGAGTAGGGCTGGCATGCCTATCCAATGAACGTAGTGATTTTTTCAGTGCCTGTCAGCTTGAAGACAATGTTACACACCAATGTTTTCTTTCACAAAGATCCACAGGAAATTTTACCAATTAGGAAAGACATAATGGAATTATATAAAAGTTATTGGCTATATTTCTTCTTTTACACATTCTACAATAGTGACATCTTCTGGTGGGTTGAAATATTCATGTTTGGAACAATGCCTTGAAACCATATCTAGCTTTTTTTCTGGTCATTAGTCAAAATATGTGTTTATAAAGACATTATATAAAATATCACTAAATCAGAAACATGTCATATTTTAATATAAGTGATCAAAATCAAAATTCAAGTCCTTTAGAACAAAACATAGCAGAAAAGTCAACACTTTTTTTTGTTAAGAAATTTAAGACCCAGGTTAAATGATCAATTTACAAAATTAACAGACTTTAAAAATTGTCTTGACAAAATTATCAAGGATTCTTCTATGAAAATTTAAGTGTATATTTATTTGAGCAACAAATTTGAAATAATAAAAACTGAAAATTTCAATAAAATGTGATATTTTAGAAATATTTCCAGTGAGAAATAAGAGACTTGGACTGGCTAGGATTAAAGTTCTGACACTACTGACACTCTTTTTCTTTCCAATAGCTTATTTCATACATGCCTATTATTTCACCTTCTTCTAGTACAGACATCCAACACAGAGAAGTACTGGGTCAGACTGATTCTGGTGATTGTAAATTCATGGATCCAAAATTTTAATCCCTTATATGAAGACTCAACCTAGCATTGGGCAGTTAATTCACCCTCAAGGTGCACAAACTTTTATTAAAAACCCTTTCTCAAAGAATGAGGCAAGAGTGATTTCACAGTAATTTTCTTGTGTCTATTATTAGCATGGACTCCTGGTCTGATGCTGTGGGTTAATTTCCTGCACTGCAAGGTCAGTTTGAATTGCAAGGTCGGCAGTTTAAGTTCTGATGCATGGAAACCCTATACTGGGTAGCTATAAGTCGAAACTGACTCGTCAGCACTTAACAACAACAATCATCGGTATGGACTCCTGTTGTGATGCTGTAGGATCAGCACTGGATTTTGAACTACAAAGTCGGTGGTTCAAACCCACCAGTTTCTCGTCACTGAGTCAGCACTCACTCAATGGTACTTAACATCAGCAACAATCACTAGTAAAGATTAAAAGTATCCACTACCATTGAGTCATTGGATTGCAAATCTTTATGGGAGCAGAAAGTCTCATCTTTCTCCCAGAGAGAAACTGATGACTTTGAACTGCTAACATTCAAATAAGCAGTCCAGTGCTTATCACACGGCACTACCAAGGCTGCTAAATTACCACATACACTCATCAAAAATTAATCAAGTAATAACACCAGGAACTTCTGGAAACACCAATTTTATGTTAGCAATTATCTCTAAAAAAATACTCAGTCATTAAAAGGACAGGAAGGATAGAAAGCCAAAAGGATATCAGAAGAGACACCACAACTAGCTCGTGATATCAAGTAGCTAAAGTGAATGAAATAAAAGATTAAGTAAAAGAGATGAACAGAAGATTTCAAAAGCATCTCCAGGAGACAAAGTAAAGTATTATGATGAAATGTGTAAAGACTTGGAATTAAAAAGCAAAAAGGGAAGGACATAGTAGGCATTTCTGAAGTTGAAAGAATTGTAGAAAAATCCAACCCTATGGGCAAAATATTGAGTGGCAAAGGAAGCATCAAAAGAATATGATAGGAATACAAAGAGTCGCTGTATCTAAAAGAATTGGTTGACATTGAACCATTTCAGAAGGTGGCATATAATCAAGAACCCATGGCATTGGAGGAACAAGTCCACATTGCTATAAGGGCACTGGTGAAAAAGAAAGCTCCAGGAATAGACATAATTCCAATTGAGAGGTTTCAACAAACAAATGAAATGCTGGAAGCATTCCCTCACCTATGCCAAGAAATTTGGAAGGCAGTTACCTGGTCAACCAGTTGGAAAAGATTCATATTTGTGGCCATTCAAAGAAAGATAACCCAATAGCATATGGAAATTATCAAATAATATCACAAGTAAGTTTTAGTGAAAATAATTTTAAAATGGTGGTAGCAGTACACTGACAAAATTGTCAGAAATTCATACCATATTCAGAAAAGAACATGAAACAGAGATATTTCTGATGTCGGATGAATCTTGGCTGAAAGCAGAAAGATGTTGACCTGTGTTTTATTGATTATGCAAAGGCCTTTGATTGTGCAGCTCATAGTAAACTATGGGTAACATTATAAAGAATGAAAATTCCAGAATATTTAATTACATTCATGTGTAGCCTGTACATAAACCAAGAGACAGACCTACAAACAGAACAAGGGGCTATTCTATGATTTATAATCAGGAAAGGAGCATATCATTATCACATACTTTTTATCATGTAAATGAAACAATGGAAAAGAATCATATAGATTGATGCAGAAAAGGTATTTAACAAAATCAAAAATTCATTCTTGATTTGAAAAAATACAATAAAAACAGGAATAGAAGGGAAAGTCCTCAACATAATTAAAAGCATATATACAAATCCAACATCTAGTATTACTCTCAATAGAGAGAAACTTAAAGCACTCCCTTCATAAACAGGAACCAGACAAGGATATCCTTTATCACCACTGGTATTCAATATTATGCCAGAAAACTTAACCAGAGCCATGAGGCAAGAAGGGAAATTAAAGGCATCCAAATTCATAAAGAAGTAAAACTCTATTGGCAGATGATATGATTCTATACACAGAAAATCCCAAAGTCTCAGTAAGAAAATTCTTGGGACAAATTGAAAGATTCAGCAAAATGTCAAGGTACAAGATCAATATACAAAAATCAGTTTAATTCCTCTATACTAATAATAAAGATAGCTCTGAAAAGGAAATTAGGAAAACAATACTATTTACAATAGTCACCCAAAAGGTGATTTAGGAATAAATCTAACCAGAGAAACAAAAGACCTAGACAAAGAAAGCTCTAATGAAAAATCACTACTACAAGAAACCAAGACATTCACAAAAATGGAAGAAAATACCATGTTCATGGATAGGAAGACTTAACATTGTGCAAATGTCAATACTACCCAAAGCAATCTATAGAAATAATGCAATCCCAACCCAGATTCCAACATCATTCTTTAAAATGTTGGAAAAAATTATCACAAGGTCTCACCTTGGCTGCCTTCACAGGAGCCAGGCTGTTTGGTGGGTCTGATGAGTTTCCTCTCCTGAGTTTTTGTGCTGTTGCCCAGAGCTTCTGGAGCTGACAGCAGCATTTTTCTGCTGCACTGAAAGAAAAAAAAAAAATGAAGATAAGTTTTGGTCTTCTCTTTCGTGGTCCTTGCTTTATTCAACCCAGGAGCTCTAGAGAGTTGCCTCCAGGGCTCTTTTAGAGAAGAGTTTCAGCCAGCTTCTACCAGAATATTTAATTGTGGTCAAGAGCAGCCTGGCAATTCTAGCTACTGGTTCCCTCTCCCTGCCAGTTTCCCTGCAGGCTTGCCACTTAGGGAGCAGCTCCCTGAAGGGCAGTGTCAACATCAAGCAGAGGTATAGATTTCCAGGAAACTTTAGTGCATTGCAGACCAGTTCCATTGGCTTCATATGCAGCGGCATCAGTAGAACCAAAACCATGCGTGGTGGCAAGTTCTCCTCTTCCTACACAACCTTGCTTTGAATGGAGAAGAGAACAGGAATGGAGCAATTCCTAGGTGAGACTAAGCTGCCTTCTCCACATGGGACACCAGGAGCATCATCTGGAACAGGGACATCGGGGAGGACTGGCACTGTGTCTTGTCAAGTTGTGTTTTGTTTGTTTATTTTTTAGATTTTCTTTCTGTGTACATAAGACATACCCAAATGGGACCTTCTTTCCCTGTTCAAGGCCTCTACCAGGAATAGGGGCCTTTGTCAAACACTGTTGAAGGAAAGGTGGATGTGTCTGTGATGGTGGGACCTCCCACACACTCTGACAAGTAGATTCTTCATCAGCAGTTGTCGAAGATGACCAGTTAGTGATTTCCTCTGGGGAGCATACAGTAGCTTTTCCCCAAGAGGTAGGTTTAAAACAGAAGACTCAATTAGGCTTCCAGTTCCACCAGACCTATCAGCCTTCCACTGTGGATGGAGACCATGATCTGGATGGTGACAATGCTTTAACCATCCAGGCCTCAACCAGGGATTTTCCTGCTGAGTATGGCAACTTCACTTGGCCCCTCAGCCAGCTCCATGGCTGTGTGCTGATTTGGCTCAGCCAGTGCCCACCTCAAGGGCTCAGGGATTCTTGCCTAGTCCCTGTCATCTCCAGTAGACCTCAGGAAGGGTTGGGTTTCTCCAAGAACCCCTCAGATGTGCCCTCAAGTGAACCAAACTTCTGGCTAGACCTCAAATTTGACCTGGTCTCACTCGGAGGCCCCAGGATTGGTCCTGAGGTGCAGAGCCACTGCCACTTGTGGCTCCCTAGGACCTGCTAGATGTCAATCATGGATGTTTTGAATAGCCAGCAGCTTGTGCCTTTGTCAGCTCCTCTTTTAAAACATACAGCCAGCCCACTGCACTCCACCCACTATAGGGCAAAAGGGATAGGTTTGCAGTGGGCCTGGGAAATGTGGCTGCCGCCCCACCTACAAGAATCAGGAAAGGAACTCAGACCCCCTTGGTTTCCTTGGAAACGAAGTACCTCCTCCGCCTTACTCCCTTTCCTTTTATATATCTAGTGGGATACAGAAAGAAGCCAGAACAGTAGCTTTGCCCACTGAAATGTGTCTTTAAGAGTAACAGTGATTAGAGCATGGAACCATCAAAGCTGGGTACACATTTCCTGTCTTTCTCCAGCTTCCAGCTAGGTCAAAAAGGCTAGTTCTGGAACTCAGCAGGATCGAAGCTGCCTCTGAACTTCCTTTCTTTCCTGCTGTGGCGCTAGTAGGGAGAACTTAAAACAGCTTGTCTGAGGAGTCTGATAGCAGCCCTATCTGAAAGGACAAAGGGAATCTAGTCATCAGACATCTAGGAATTAAATGATAATTTTTGCATTTCTAAGAAAAATAACATTGGTGCTAAAGGTGAAACAATGCCCAAAAACAAGATGTCTTCCTTGGGCAGAGAAGACTCCAGAAGCTACCCAACGAAATTGGAGGAGGGATCCAAAATGGACTCTCAGATCTGAACAAGCACA
Organism: Chrysochloris asiatica; assembly: GCF_000296735.1. Classification (NCBI taxonomy): domain Eukaryota; kingdom Metazoa; phylum Chordata; class Mammalia; order Afrosoricida; family Chrysochloridae; genus Chrysochloris; species Chrysochloris asiatica. The sequence continues at coordinate 9,524,232 of NW_006408577.1, forward strand.
AGCTCCTGTGATTGTGCAGAGAGGAGGTCTTCGGTGCTGTAGAGCAGGACGAGGGTCTGGATAGAAGTGGGGCACATTATTTACTGCACAAGGGCACATGCAGAGGGAGCTGTGGAGGCTGTGGTCCAGCCTGTGCTCTGCTCCCTGAGTCATATGCAGTCATGTGGACTGTATCTGCTCAGAGGAAGGGGTGCCTTTTCTCATTTTGCACAAAAATGCTGTATGGACTCACAGTGGTTCTGAGGAGGACCTCAAACTGTGCATAAGTCTTTGTTTTGTTCTGTTTGGATATTCTGGAGGTATAACCTCCTTTTGGTCAGAATTATATCTCAGGGTGTGTACCATGGTTTGTCTACTACAAAGGTGGGTCTCTGCTTACTAGGAGAAGGAGCCCAGGGAACAGACAAGAAGAGCGACTCTAGGACACGCTGACCATTGTGAAATGCGGTCTCCATACCATTTTCTAATGCATATGTAGGAGATGTGTTTTTTCTCTTCTCCTGGAGTAAAGCTGGGACAAACCAGTTGCTGATGTATGCTTGGGCAACACACAAGGAAACCAGCATTACTTAAAAATAAAAGTAAAAATATCACAAACTTTAAATGGAAAGGAAAGAGAACTCAGATAAGCAAAGCTTAAGATGAAGAGGCCTCTCATTTCCTGATCTCAAAATTTACTACACAGCTACAGGGGTAAAACAGCCTGGTTGAAGAATAATGATGAATCTGCAGAACACCTCATAACATGGATGAACCTGAAGAACATTGTGCTAAATGAAATTAGTCAATCATAAAATAACAAATATTACATGAGACCATTATTTAAAAACTTAAGAAAAGGTTTTCATTCTAAAAGAAACATTTTTTGATGGTGTGGCACTGTAGGTTCAGCACTGGGTTTCTAACCTCAAAGTTAGCAGTTCAAATCCACTAGCTGCTCCTCAGAAACCCAACAGGGTTGCTATGAGTTGGAACCTACTTTACAGCACTTAACAATAATAACAACAAAACAGCGACTCGAATCCACCAGGTGCTTTGCAGGAGAAAGATGAGGCTTTCTGTCTATAAAGTTAAAGGTTTTCTATGAGTGAAAATTGATAGGAAAGTATGTAGCAGCTCACTGTAATATTCATAAAGTACTCAATTATTATCATGGCTTGCTGTTGAAGATAAAGAACTAGCATAATAAAAAGATCTTAGAGAATTTTGACAAAATTCAAATTAAATCCAAAGAGTTTATTTGGTTTCAAAAAGATGTATGAATTGGGCAGCAAGCTCCCAGTGAAACCCAGAAGTGCTCCTCTCAAATAAAGGCAAGCTGAGCGTTATATAGAGAACAAAAAGCAGAGAAAAGGGCAAAACAAAGCAAAAACATTTTTCATATATTTTGATTATATCAATACATGCAGAGAGCAAGATAACGCAGAATGTGTGAAAATCTAAACATATCTAAGCTAAAACATTTAAGCAAAAAACACCAGTTAAAGTGTATGTACAAGTAGAAATAATTGTGCATACCAGTGAAGTTAAAGGATACAGGAACTTTAAACAGGGACCTTGGAAGTAAAATCTTCCAGGCTTTTCAGTTCCAGTAAATCTGAAGGACAAAGTACAGATTTCACAGAGATATAAAGTAGTTTGCAGCTCGGGTATATGTGCTTATGAATTGTAAATAGTAGTGAGCTCCAAGTGCAAAATGATTCCATGAAAGAAGTATTGACTGAAGGAAAGTATGTTACAAGAACTAACATGTAGACAATTAAGGAAGAGCAACAACAAAAAATCAATAGTCTAATATGTTCCCGTAGGATATAATTCTCAAATGAAGAGACTAATCCTTGATTTGTGTTTATAGACTCATGTCAGCCTCACGTCAGCCTCTTGTTGTTGTTAGGTGTTGTAGAGTCACTTCCGACTCATAGCGACTGTATGCACAACAGAACAAAACAATGCCCAGTCCTGCGCCAACCTCACAATCCTTTCTAATCTTGAGTCCATTGTTGCTGCCACTGTGC
>NW_006408577.1:9527361-9533223 GCF_000296735.1 Chrysochloris asiatica
TTCAGTAGGGTCACTTCTCTTTGGAATGGGCACATATATAGATCTCTTCCAGTCAATTGGCCAGGTAGTTTTTTTCCAAATTTCTTGGCATAAATGAATGAGTGCCTCCAGGGCTGCATCAATTTCATGAAAGATTTCTACTTGTTCTTTGCTAATGCCTTCAATGCACCTTGGACTTCTTCCTTCGGGATTATTGACTTTTGATCATATGCTACCTCTTGAAATGGTTGAACATCAACCACTTCTTTTTGGTACAGTGACTCTGTGTATTCCTTCTATCCCTTTGGATACTTTCTGCATAATTCAATATTTTGCCCATAGAATCCTCAGATACTTCAAGTTGAGGCTCGAATTTTTCTTCATTTCCATCAGCTTGAAATATGTTGAGCATATTTTGGTTTTCTAACCGCAGGTTTTTGTACATTTCATTATAATATTTAACTTTATCTTCTTGAGCTTACCTTGGAAATTTTCTGTTCAGTTCTTTTACCTTCTAATTTCTTCCATTTGCTTTAGCATCTCTACACTGGAGAGCAAGTTTCAGAATCTCTTCTGACATCCATTTTGGTCTTTTCTTTCTTTCTTGTCTTCTTAATGACCTTTTGCTTTCTTCCTGTGTGCTGTTGTTGATGTCATTCCACAACTCTTCTGATCTTCAGTCTTTAGTGTCTAGTACATCAACTCTGTTCTTCAGATGATCTCTAAATTCAGGTGGGATGTATTCAAGATTATATTTTGGCTCTCATGGACTTGTTTTAATTTTCTTCAACTTCATCCTGAATTTGTACATGAGCAATTGGTTGTTCCACAATCTGCCACTAGCTTTGTTTTGACTGATGATATGGAGCGTTCCACTGTCTTTTTCCACAGATGTAGTCAATTTGATTTTTGAGTATTTCATCAGGTGAAGTCCATGTGTATAATCATCTTTTATGTTGTTGTAAGAAAGTATTTGCAATGCAGACATAGTTAGCCTTGCAAAATTCTATCATGCATTCTTCAGCATTGTTTCTATTACCAAATCTATAGTTTCCAACTACTGATCCTTCCTCTTTGCTTCCAACTTTTGCATTCCAATCACCAGTAATTATGAATACATCTTCATTGCATGTTTGATCAATTGAAGACTGAAAAAGTTGGTAGAATTCTTCAATTTTACCATCACTGGCTTCAGTGGTTGGTGTATAAATTTGAAGAATAATGGTATTAACTTCACTTCCTTGTAGCCATATGACTTTTATCCTATCAGAGACAGCATTGTAATTCAATAAATATATTGAAATGTTCTTTTTGATGATGAATGCAATACCATTCCTCTTTAATTTGTGACTCCCAGAATAGTAAACTATGTAATTGTCAGATTCAAAATGGCCAATACCAGTCCATTTCAGTTTATTAATGCCTAAGATGTCAATGTTTATGCATTCCACTTCATTTTTGACAATTTCCAATTTTCCTAGATATATGCTTTGTACATTCCATGTTCCCATTATTAATAGACCTTTACAACTCCTTCTCTTCATTTTGATTTGTGCCTGCCCCATCAGCAAATGAAAGTACCAAGGACTTTTTCCATTCCTATTATCTCCCAATCAACTCTACTTTGAGGAGGAAAGCCTTCCCCAGTTACATTTTGAGTATCTTCCAACCTGAGGGGCTCATTTTCCCACACAATATCTGTCAGTTTTCTGGTGCTCTTCATCATGTTTCAATATTCAATATGCTGTCTGTGTTCCACTGCTATTCATAATATTTTAAGAGGCTAAATATCTGGAAATAGTCTGTCTTTCCTTCTACCTAGTCTGTCTTAGTCTAGAAGCTCAGCTGAAACCTGTCCACCATGGATGACCCTGCTAGTATTTAAAACACCCGTGGCATAGCTTCCAGAATCACAGTAGGATGCATGCTACCATAATATGATAAACTGACAGAGGAGTGGTGGGAATTATGTACTTTTATAAAATCAATATATTTCTATTATCTTTCATAAGTATATTACTATTTTATTGCCAAAAATTAATACGTATCTATTACAATTACAGTGTACTATAAAGTATTTAGGAGCTCTGGTAGCTTAGTAGTTACAAATCGGGCTGCTAATCTCAAGGTTGACTGTTTGAAACTACCAGCTGTTCCGCGGGAGAAAGGTGAGGCTTTCTGCTCCCATAAAGATCTGCAGCCTCGGAAATCTTGTGTAGGGTCATTATGAGTCAGAACCAACTCCACAGTACTTAACAGCAACAACATAAAGGATTAAGAAATTAGCCAAGCACATTAAAGTAAAAATCTTATTTGCATTTTCATATCATTTTTAAAAATCAGTGCCTCTTAGAGTTTGAAAGCATTTTGGAGTTTACCAATCCACCCTTTATCAGGTGCTTTTATTAGTCCCACTTCTGTTTCTGACTCTTTAAATCCTTTATAATAATCTAATTTCCCCATGGTCCTTCAGGCTATGACCCTTTACATTATGAGTTTCTTGGAAGCAATAATGACACAAATCATATTGCTTTTATTATATGTCATGCACATAGATCTAATTAAATATTTGTTAAAAGAAGCTATGACTAGCTACATATGGAAATACATTGAAAAATCCCAGGCAGATGTCTTCATTCTCCGAATACTTTCTATAAAATGAATTACTACATCTTAAAGAGATCTGCATTGTGTTTGAAGACGTCTAACTATGCAGAATTTCTTCCAGATGGTGGACTAAAGTCTGCCTCTTTTAAAATTATACCTAATACCATTTTCTAGCCTTGAATCTAATCCATATCCTACATACCAGTTGATTGATTTCTTGAAAAATTATAATTTCTCTAATATTTCTCCTAGACACACATTTTCACTTTTCTTTACAGTTCTCAAAGACACGTTATCTCTCTTCTATATATTTCCTTAAGTGAAATTCTTTCTAGGGATAAATTGCCCATATTTTTTCATTCATGATTCCTATGGAACTTGTAGGAGGCCTGGTAGCATACTGTTTACCTGAGAGTTCCACAGTTTGAAGCTATCAGTCACTCCTCCATATGAGTGATGGAAAGAACGACATGACAGTCTTCTTCTGTAAAGTTATAGCCTTGGAAACCCTATGGGACAGTTCCATTCTGCTCAATAGTATTGTTGTGAGTTAGAATCGACTTAATGGCAACAAGGGTTAATACTGAATTTGTACTAATCTAAATCCCATGACAATTTTTTCACATCAACCAAGTAATTCTCAGATCTTGGTTGAAAGCAGAGGCTACCAAAAAGATGTTTACTTGTGCTTTATTGACCCTGCAAAGGCCTAAATTATGAAATATACTTGCTACTGTTGAATTTAATCACCTTATTTATGAACTGACACCAAAAACTATCAAGATATTTTGGATTCATAAACAACTCAGTAGGAAAACATTTATTGATGGCCTCCTCTGAGTTGAGTCATAATAGGAATATAATAATAAGCATAACACTGTCTTAGAAAACAGAGCAATTAAAAATCAAAGACATAACAATGTACATAATATTAATAAGCAATATGAAATTCTTGTAAGAATCCCCTACTTAAATCAATAAGTAACTGGAGCTTCTGGAAGAAAGATGGAAGACAGTCAACCCTTAGCACAACCTTGTGATACTGTTGTAGGGAAGGGTAGACAGAGGTTGAAAGGCAGGTGAATTCAGCAGAAGAGATTAAAAAAAAAAAACAAGATAGAGACGAGTATTGGTCAGGAGGGTATAAAAATGTAAGACTGAGGGCCCAGTGGGAATAATCTTAAAGACACAGAATCCTAGATTCCCAACGTCCTTTAAAAACTTCTAATAATCTATCACTAACTACTACAAACTTTAAAAAATAACTAAAATAAATGTTTTAGGCAAATTGAAAATAAGGTAAATGTAAAAAGCAGATAATTTCATTATCTTTCAGCACTGATGGAGAGTTGAATTAATCATGGGATGAGAGTGCAAATTCAGTCAAAGATTTTTAAGTTGTGGATGATCCTGAGTGTCCAAAGACAGCTGCAAAAATATCCACAAGACCACAAATCTTTCTTCAATATGACCTTGTCCTACTGAGGGATAGAATTTATTTTTTCCTTCCTTTGTGATTCTATTTTGACTAGTGGAATGCTGTTTCAATTCCAGGCAAAGCATTTACAGCTGTCGCAACAAATTTGCTTCCTGCCTTTTGCAATACTTGCTTTCACTCCTTATCAGAATTCACCACTATGCTGGGAAAAAGTATGTTACCTGGGGATGCCTCAGTTGTGCTCCATGTTGGTAGTTAGAAACAACCGTCAGCCATGTTACTAAGCCATATTTGTAAGCCCAGTCAACCTTTCATATTATTTCAAACCAGTCTAAAATCTGACTGGGATCATATGAGAAACTGAGTAAGAACTTCCCAACTGAGTCCAACAATGCATGGGACTCTTGTGTTATAATAATATATTATTGTTTTGAGACATCAACTTGTGAAATACTTTGTTACATGTCAGTATTTAACCAGAACAGAAAAGAATGTAGGACAATAGAAGTTTCCTGATTGTCAACAAAGAAATTTAAAGTTTAATGCAATTAACTAAATCACAGCATGGTTAGATTAGTAAGTACAGAAAGTAGGGAGGATAGCTGCTCTGTTTAAAGTTTAGCTATAGCTGAGTTGTTTGCTGTTGAGGCACTAAAGTTACTTAATTATGAGACAATGTGAACAGCAATGCCACTAACCAAACAGCATTCAAAGAGAAACAATGTGTATGGACCACAAATGTAAGAAGGCAAATTTGATTGTGTTGAGTTTAGTTGTTTATGATATATTCATATGAAGATTATCACTACCTGTAAATATAGATTTTGAACTTGGAAAAGAGTACTGAGCTATATGTACTAGGGTCATCAGTATATACATGGTTACTGAAAACATGGGAGATGATTTTCTTAGTGCTACTATAATAGAAATAACACAAGTGGATAGCTTTAACAAACAGAAATCTATTCTTTCATAGTTTAGGAGGCTAACAGTTCAAATTCAAAGCACTGATTATGGGAAAAAGTATTTGTCTCCTTTCAGCATCCTTTTAGGCTCAGAATTTCTTGATGATCCCCAGGTGTCTTGCTTTAATCTTTCCCTGGATCTAGGAGTTTCACAGTGCAGGGACCCCCATGTCAAAGGCTACACGTCCCTCCTGGCTCTTCATTCTTGGTGGTAATAGGTACCTCTAATCTCTGCTCACTTCTCTCTCCCTTTATCTCTTGTAACTAAAAGATATTTCAGGCCTCATCCCAGAGAAATCTCCCTTACATGCCATCAGGGCTGTGATAAGATTAATGCATTCCACCCTTAATTCTCTGAGTGTTTTATCATATCAGATCATCACATAATTGGCACATTATATAATTATATAATTACATAACTGCCAAGTGATGGAATCATGGTCTGGTCAAGGTGACACATATGTTGAAGGCATACAATCGAATCCATGACAGTGGTAATATTACTCAGAAAACACAAAGAGGGGAAGTTCTAAAAAGAAAGCTATGACTCTTAGGTCATGAATGGTGATGTTTTTTAAAGCTACCTACTTCTGATATTTCTGCTATAGCAACTCTAAGACAACCACCTCCATGGTTTCATTAGGCATTTACATACTGATGACACTAGTAACTATATCTAAATGCCACTACCCATTCCTGTACCATTTGATCAACAATAATCAGCAGCCAACATCAGACAAACTCACCCTGAAATATGCTATACAAACAATGAACATAGAACTGCATACAAAATTCCAGTTTCTATCACACCCACCAAGAAACAGTGTCTCAGAGACAAAAGACAATTTAAAAACAGAAAACTTCATCTTATAT
>NW_006408577.1:9533323-9537856 GCF_000296735.1 Chrysochloris asiatica
ACTTCATCTTACATGAAGAAATAAGACAGAGTGATTCAAACAAGTGACAGAGTCAGAAAGCAAAATATCAGAAATGTTAGGTAGTTAGAACAGGGGAAGGGGACTAAACACAAATCAGCCACAAAGAATGCAGGAAATGGTATGACCTGTCATGAGGGTCTAGTAAAAGAAAAAATAGAACAGAGGACTTTCACCAAACTCAGACATGCACAGAGAAAATAGGACTGATTCAATGTAAACAAGGAACTACTCATCATACCACTATAATAAATCAGCTTTATAGTTCGCTCATGAATACAATTGTAGCAGACTGATGTAATGGGAAAAAAGTACATCAGACACAGGAAGAAATGGCTATTATGAGTCCTAAATTATGAATGGAAAACTTAGGACTCAAGAGACAATTATCAGAAGACTCAGAGCTCACCCTGAGGAAAACAACATAAGTGAACCAGGAACATGCTCAATGCTCCCCTCTTGAGAGAGAGGGAAGCCCATTCTTTGCTCTGTAAGAATATCTGTGTTTTGCCTATGCTTATTAAATCTTTTGTTTGCTGAAACGACAGTCTCTCTGCATCTTCTTGTGTGTATAGTGTGCGTACACAATACCTGTTCTTTGGAGGGAGAATAGGACCAGACCAGTTCACTTCTTTTGTGTTGTATCAGATATGGTGTCAGAACTACCTGATTAGGAATTCAAAAGAATGATATTTAGACACCTTCGATGGATATACTGTAAGATAAACACTGGACTGATAATTGCAAGGTTGGTGGTTCTAACTCACCAGACACTCGTTGGAAATCCTATACAAGGTCACTATGATTTGAAACCAACTCAATGGCACTTAGCAACAATGATTGAGGGAGTCCTGGGGTAGCACTGTAAGATAAGTACTGCACTGCTAACCACAAGGTCAGTGGTTCAAACCCACCAACCACTCCTTGGAAACCCTTTCAATGAGTCAGAACCAACTCAGTGACACTTATCAACAACAGTGGATAAAAAGAAAGAGTGAGAAAGCAGCAGAGGAAATCAAAGTGCAGACAAAACTTTTGAAGGAGTCAGGAAATCACTATAAGAACAAACTGACAAAATAAATGAAAAATTAGAAACCATACAAAAGCATCAAATAGAAATGCAGATAATTAATAATAAGATATCAGAAATAGATAATACATTGAAAAGGGAAAGTGTAATTAAATTAGTGGAAGGTCTAAATAATGAACTTGAAGACAAATCTCTCAATATTCATCTGGTAGAGGAACAATCAGAAAAAAGAACAAAAACAAAAAAAAAAAATTGAAGAAAGTCTAACAACTATGTGGGAACCCATAAATAGAAATAATATGTAATTGGAATTCCAAAACAGGAACAGACAAAAAAAATGTAAGAATAAAAAACCCATAGAGAAAATTGCTGAATATTTGTTGGAAGGAAATGTCTTTAACGTTACGGAAGACGAGAAGATCAGCATTCAAGGAACTGATCAAATCCCAAACAAGGTAAACCCCCAAAGAAAATCACAATAACATATAATAATGAAAATTAAAATAAATTTTAAAAAATCAAAATCAAGAAAGCAGTTTAGGGAAATCTAAAACTTGCCTATAAAGAAGAATTAATAATAAAACTAAGCTCTGATTTCTCAGCAGATGTGTAGGCAAAAAGACGGTGAGATGAAATAAATAAAATTCTAATAGAAAAAATTGCCAACCAAGAATCATCTACCCAGAAAAACTGTCCTTCAAATATTATGATTAAATTAGGATATTTTCAGATAAACAGTAAAAAAAAAAATTGTAAAAACTAGACTAGCCTTACATATATACTAAAGGGAATTCTTAGAGCAGGAAATTAACAGCAATAGACAACAATCTGAGAAAAACATACATGACAATATCACCTAGAACTCAACCCAGATATATACGTATTCAAAGTAAAACAAAGCTACACCCACAAATATATCAGAGTTTGAAAAAGGATATTTATACCATTCCTGCAAACACAACTATGAATATGGTAGAGCATACAGTAGGCAAGATGTTGAAACCTTCTTAGATATTATCAAACATCATAAGGTTTGGGGGCCTGGAAGTTCAGGACTATAGTCTCAGGAAACACCATAGTCAACTGGCATAAAATAGTCCACTAAAACAATATTCTATATCTTACTTTAATAAAAGCATCTGAGAACTTAAAAGCTCATGAGCGTCCATCTAAGGTGCAACTATTGGTCTCTCCATGTACAGAAGAATGAAGAGAGATGAAAATGGAAGCTGCTTGGAATCAATTAGTTCAGTGGACTAATGGAATATGAAACATCAGTCTTCATAACTCTGAAACCAGAGGAATTAGATGGCGCATGGCTACCAATAAAAACTGCTCTGAAAGGGATCACATTAGAAGGTCCCAGATAGAGTGGAAAAAAAAATGAAATAAAATTCAAAATTAATTAAAAAAAAAAAAAAAGACTGGGTTTATTTGCCAGAAAGAGACTGAAGGAATCTGAGAATACAGTCCTCAAGCTTCCTTCAGGTCCGGAAAGAAACTCACCCTCGTAGCCAAATTTTCAGTAAATAGGTATAAGGAGGAACAACAACACTAGTAAGGTATACTCATCATGGAATGATCAATTATTCAAAGTCAAAAGGGTAACATTTACCTAAGGACAAAGTTGAGAAGTGATGGAAAGGTAGGTGAAATCGAAATAGTAACCACAGGAGGGAAGCAGGATAACTTGCATGGAAGGGATCGCAGTCATTGAAATGAAACCAAGTGTATAATATGTTGAATTAAAGCTGAAGATTTTGTCTATAAACCTTCACTCAATTCACAATAAAAAGTTTTGGGGGGAAAAAATAATAAAACAAACCTTGTTTTGGTTAAATGTTGTCAAGTCAGTTCCAACTCATAGCAACTTTGTATAGGGTTTCCGAGAAGTGACTGGTGGGTTTGAACAGCCATCTTGCAGTTCAAATCAACCTTGTGGTCTAGTGCTTATCCTGAGGCGCCTCACCAAGACTGAAAATAGGCAACCAGAGATATCAGTTTGCAACAACCAAAAAAATCACAAAGTAAAAGGAGGGAGTTAAAGAACTTCCAAATGAAGAGAAGTCAAGTAGATATCAAGAAAATAAATTAATTAATAACTGAACTCTAAAAGTAGACCAACCCCTATCCCTAACCCTAAAACTGACCTTAGTTCTAATCATAACGCTAATAGTACACACAGTCCTAGATCTAGCTGAGACCTAGCCCTAGTCTTAACCCTAACCCTAACTCTTTAATTCCCACCCCCACCCACCAAAATATCAATGAAACAGAAAAAGAAAGAAAGTTATAAGGAACTTCATTTTAAAGGCAGTGAAAGAGAAAGGTGTTTTGTTTTGTTTTTTGACACAATTCTGTTAAACTCTATTATTTCCCATTTTCAAAAAAAGTCAATTTATCTTATCATTAAAAATGTAAAAAACAAAGAAAGACTGTGCTTATACAATACCATTGTGTCAATCTTAAGATTTGAATAGAAATAGAACAGTTGATATGGTCACAAAGGATTGAATTCAGGCTAAATTTGCAAGATAATGAAATACTTCATGAACAATAAACTAGTTAGGAATTGTGTTAAATAAGTAATGTATATGTGATTGAGTCTATAATTTCCTGAAATTGGTTGAGATCACTAATCTCAAACTAAAACCAAAAGTAAAAGTGTGTGACATAGAAAGCATTATAAAATGAATTCCTTTCGCACAGTGCTTACCAAGCATTGACAGTTTTTTATCTGATTCTCATGACATCTTTAATCTCATCATAAAGATTAAAGATTAAGTTGTGACTTCAGACTGTTTGAGGTTAAAAATAATAGCATAAATTTTAGTGAGAAAATCCTAGTGGTAGTGGTTATGTGCCATGGAGTCAGTTCCAACTCATAGTGACCCTGTATAGGGTTTCCGAAGCTGTAAATCTTTATGGGAGCAGAAAACTTCATCTTTCCCCCATGGAACCACTGGTAGTTTTGAACTGTTGACCATGAAATTAGCAGCCTGCCTCATAACTATTATGCCACCAGAGCTCCTTGAGAAAATCCCAGCAAATGTTACTTTACGAGAGGCAAAATATTTGTCCAAGTCTTCACTCAAAGAAATGCTTATCAAAACATGCTTTGTGGCTGTATAATTGGATTTTCTTTGAATTTGAATGTTTGTTTAGTCACAGAAGCATAGCAAATATGCTTATGCTAAGTCAGGTGTGTTCAGGGACAATGAAAGGATACCATGGTAGTTTAGATGATGTTCAGCAAATATTTACTTATTACTGGCCAGGGCCATAATTAATTAAGGAATTAAAATAAATAAATTGAGACATATTAATTGAAGAATTAATATAAATAAATGAGATATGGGAAAACCTGTGAATGAAGAATTCATTGTCTTTGCAAAGCAACAATGAAATACTTTCTTTTCTTTTTCTTTTTCTTTCTTTCTTTCTTCCTCTCTTTGGATGGCAGAGCCACAAAGAGTTGTTTTATT
>NW_006408577.1:9539082-9540761 GCF_000296735.1 Chrysochloris asiatica
ACCTCAAACCTTCATGGTAGGTGTATAATTTTTCACCTTACTAATATTGTGCTTGTCCACATAATTTATTTTGTTGGCAGAAGTAACAAGTGTCAGTTTCAAGCCTGGGTGTAAGAGATTTCTACTCACCCTTCTAGAAGTTTTCAACTTCTTCCATCAAAAAAACATGTTCCAGGTAGCGGCGTCCCTCGAACCTGGGCCTAGAAAGAGACATGAAGCAGAACACTCTCAGCTGATTTGCACATTTGCAGTCAGAAACTGTACAGATTTGTAAGTATTAAAATTAAGAACTTTTGTTTGAAGCCACTGAGCATGGAATAGTTTTATTAAGGATCATCTGACTTTAAAAGGTGGATCACAAATATTCACAACATTAATTTTCACAAAAAATATTTCTTATATTGAAATATTTTGAAAACATATCATTTGTAAGAAGTAAGAAAATATAACGGTCTGTCATATTCTAATATAGTTAGACCTTGTCTATGAAAAGAATGTAAAAACATTATACATTAGATATAGTATGGTCTGGTACTATACAATAAATACTAGACTGTTAACTGCAAAGTCAGCAGTTCAAACCCACCATCTGCTCCTCAGAAACCTTATACAGGGTCACTATGAGTCAGAATTGATTTGATAGCACATAACAGTAATAAGAACATAATTAACATAAAGTCACAAGAAAAACAAATTTCTGAATGATTTATATCTATGTATATGAAAATAAAAATCATGAAATTTTAATAACTGCTCAATCATATATTCAGAAATTATAAATTTATTTATTAATCAAAGAGGAGATTTATATCCATTTCTTTGAATATAAAACAAGAAATCAAAGAGATGGTAAATATACATCAAAGAAGTTATCCAAAATAATGCATTGTTTTGAGCACTCTAAAATTATATGATCTCTCATTATGAATATGATACCATTTGATTTGACCATCTGACTTCTGTATTTTATTGGTTTATTTTCTGGCCAGAAAAGTCATCAAAAGTTATTCTTCAAATCTTTCATAAATTAGAAGTTGAAAAACTTCACTAAAACAAACACAAATTTAATGTTGAACATAAAAAAAAAAACTCATCTTTTTCTGAACCTCACATTCACAATACACGTTTTGACATTTGCCAGGAAAAAGGAAACTTGATGTCCTTTGAAATAAAAGGTTATATTTATCTCTAAATATAAAATACAGGTAGATTTCTCAGAGATGTCTTTTTATATATTTAAAAAAATACTTAAGATCAAGGTGTTGCATTGTAGGGTAAGCAATGGACTGCTAACAACAAAGTTGGCAGTTTAAACCCACCAGTCACTATTTGAAAACATTAAACAAAATTAATATGAGTCGTAACTAACTTAATGGCACTTAACAACAGCATTTCAATGAATTTAGAAACCATTCCATAATCAGTACTAATTACTAATTAACTGGTAACGCATCTGTCAGTTTGTTGTTCTTTGTTGCTGTGATGCCTGAAGTTATGCCACCAGTATTTTAAATAAAAACATGGTCATGCATGGTAGACATGTCACAGTGGAGCGTCCAGACTAACACAGACCCAGCAGAAGACCACTTCTGAATGCTTAGCAACCGAAAACCTTGTGAATAGCAGTGGGACATCATCAGATATAATGACAAAGGATGAAAACCTTATGAATAGTAGCA
>NW_006408577.1:9541436-9544006 GCF_000296735.1 Chrysochloris asiatica
CTCTCTTGAAATGCAATGCTGTTTGTGATAGGATAATATCTATTTGCCTAAAAGGAAGACCAGTCAATGCCATTGTTATTCAAATAATCACTATCTTTAATAGTTATGATGAAAATAGAATTCTACCAATTTTCTTCAGTCTGAAATAAATCAAATATACAATCAGATGCATTGATAATTATTGGTAATTGGAATGGGTAAGTTTAGAACAAAGATGAAGAATCACTAGTTGGAAGATATGGACTTGGTGACAGAAATGATGCTGGAGATCACAGCATAGAATTTGTAAGAATAATAACTTATTCATTGCAAATAGCTTTCTTTATCAATATAAAAGGTGACTACATCCCTGGATCTCACCAGGTAGAATACACAGGAATCCAATTAACTACATCTGTGGGAAGACATAATGGAGAAGCTGCATATCGTCAGTCAAAGCTAGGTCAGGAGTCAACTGTGGAACAGACCATCAATTGCTCATATGCAAAGTCAGACCAAAGAAACAGAAATTAAAACAACTCCACAAGACCCAAAATATGAACTTGAATATATCTCACCTGAATCTAGAGACCATCTCAAGAACAGATTTGATGTGTAAGACACTAATGACTGAAGACCAGATAGTTGTTTGATGACATCAAGAACAACATACATAAAGCAATACGTCATTTAAAAGACAGAAAAGACCAAAGTGGATGTCAGAAGAGACTCTGAAGCTGGCTCTGGAGCTCTGAAACTGCCTCTTGTTTTATGAGTATGTTCCTTATGAGCACAACTAAGTGTTCTGAAATACTCACTCTTCTCAATCTTTATTTTATTATGATCTACACAGTAGAAAAACTTTTATAGTAAATAAAGCACAAGTAAACATCTTTCTGGTATTCTCCACTTTCAGCCAAGCTCCATCAGCAATAATATCCCTAGTTCCATGTCTTCTTTTGAATTTGCCTTTAAGTTTTAGCAGTTCTCTGCCAATGTACTGTTGAAAAACCTGGAGTTAGAAAATCAAAAAGGAAGCACATGCTCAGCATTTTTCAAGCTGAAAGAATTAAAGAAAAAATTCAAACCTCAAGTTGCAATATTGAAGAATTCTATGAAAAAAATATTGAATGATACAGAGATAGAAGGAACACAGTAGCTGTTGCAGAAAGCTATATTATAGTCGATGTTCAACCATTTCAAGAAGTAGCATATAATTAACAACCAGTGGTATGAAGGAAGAAGTACAAGCTGTACTGAAGATGTTGATGAAATACAATCCTCCATGAACTGACAGAATGCAAATTGGAAATCTTCAACAAACTGATGTAGCATTGTAGGAAGCACATAAATGAAGTCACTCATTTATGCCACGATATTTTGAAGACAGTCACCTGGGCAACCAATTGAACGAGATCCAAGTTAGTGCCTATTTCAAAGAAAATTGACTGAATAGAATGCGGAAATCATTGAAAAATACCATAAATATCACATTCAAGTATAATTTTGCTGAAGAGAATTAAAAAAGTGTTTCAGCAGTACATCAACAGGGAACTGCCAGAAATTATAGCCAGATTCAGAAGACATGGAGCTAGGGCTGTCATTGCTGATGTCAGATGAATCTTGACTGAAAGCAGAAAATTCCAAAAAGATGTTTACTTGTACTTTATTGACTATGAAAGGCTTTTGAATGTGTTGTTGTTGTTGTCAGGTGTCATTGAGTTAGAACTGACTCATAGTGACCCCATGCACAGCAGAACGAAACAATGTCCGATCCTGGGCCATCCTCACTACCGCTGCCACACTTGAATCCATCAATGATGCCACCTGGCTGATCCAACTCATTAAGGGTCTTCCTCTTTTTCTCTGACCCTCCATCTTACCCAGCATGACATCCTTCTCCAGCGTCTGTTCCCTCCTGACAATATGTCCAAAGTATGAGAGACAGAGCTTAGCCATTGAATGTGTAGATCATGATAAACTATGGATAACATTGAGAAGAATGAGAATTCAAGTACTTCTAATCCTGCTCATAAGGAATATGCACATAGAAAAAGAGTCAGTCATTAGAACAGAACAGGGGATGCTGAAAGTTTTGAAATCAGGAAAATTGTATGCCAAGGTTGTATCCACTCACTATATTTATTCAATCTGTGTGCTGAGCAAATAATCCAAGAAATTGCTTTATATGAAGAAAAATATGATATTAAGATTGAAGGAAGGATCATTAAAAACCTGGGTTAAGTAGATGATATAACCTTGCTTTCTGAGAGCAAAGAGGACTTAAAATACTGATAAAGATAAAAAACTACAGCCTTCAGTGTACATTGTACCTCAATGTAAAGAAAACAAAAATCTTAACAAAGGGCACAATAAATAATATTTATCACAATGGACTAATCTCTAAAATGTATAGAAAATTACAGCAAACAATTCTACAAGAAAAAGACAAGTAACCCAGTTAAAAAATGGGCACAAGACCTGATCAGACACTTCAACAAAGAACATTCAGGAGACCATCAACATGAAGAAATGTTCATGATCATTAGCTAATTTGTTGTTGTTGTTGTTAGGTGCCATCGAGTTGGTAC
>NW_006408577.1:9545139-9562269 GCF_000296735.1 Chrysochloris asiatica
TTGGACTTACTGGTCAGAAATAAACTGGAAGAACCTGAGACTATGGCCCTTGGTCACCATTAAGGTCTAGAACACAACTCACCTTTATGGCCCAATTTTCAGCAAAGCTGTTGATAGATATATAGGGGGACAGCAGCACTAGTAAAGTATGCTCATCATGGAATGGTCAACACTTCAATATCAAAAGGGAGATATTTACCTAAGGACAAAGTTCAGAAGGGTTGGGAAGGAAAGTGGAATGGAATAAGAACCTCAGGAAAGCAAGGGATAACTGGTATTACATGGAGAGAATTGTAATCACTGAGAAGAAACAAAATGCATGATTTGTTGAATGTAAAACTAATGATTTACTCAGTAAACCTTCACTCAATTCACAATAAAAAGCTGTCAAAAAAAAAAAAAATTACCCCTTTGGGATACCCAAAAAACAGTCACCATAAACCTTCTGAGCTGACATTTCTGCCTTGAATTTAACTGAGTCATCAGAACCTCTTTTAGACAATTTCACCTTTTTTAGACAACATCCAAAGGGACTGAGACAAATGTATTACTGAAAGAACTTGCCTGCAGCCATCCACTGATCTCAGAGACACGATTAACATTTTTTGTTTGGAATAAACCTTACATGCATGAACTGAAATACTTTTTTGACTTGCACTAGTATTTTGTAAACTGAGTGATAAATCTTATTTTGAATGTAAGATATATTTCATAATGAAAAACACCTTATATTAAACCTTTAGTGATTTCCTTTCATTTGCTTTAAGAAAAAGATTCAGACACCAAAGCATGATGTCCAAATGCCAACCATGTTCAACAATGTTACATACTTCTCAACCTTTAGATCTCATCCTATTTTCTCCTGAGTCCATTACACTCCAGTCATGCAGGCTTCCTTTCTGTTCCTTTAACATTCCAAGCACATTCTCAACTTTGTACTTTCTCTTCACTCTGCTTCCTCCTGATCTTTGCAGAGCTGGCTCCTGTTCACCTTTAAGGTATCAGCTCAAATGCCATCTCACTAGGGAAGCCTCATAGCAGGTAAGGGTCTGAATCAGAAATAGATCGGCCACTTCATAATAAAAAGACAACAAACTATATTGGAATGTATCTTCTTTGTCAACCGATGTCTCAGGAAAACTGGGACAGGAAAATTAGAAATTAAATTGCTTTAGTGGATTGATGTTGTGTTGTTGTGAAGTGCTGTACAGTCAATTCCAATCCATAGCAACCCTGTACAGGGTTTCCAAGGAGCAGCTGGTGAGCTTGAACATCCAGCCTTGCAGTTCAAATGGCTTTGCAGTCTGCCGCATTAACCCACAGCGCCACATCATTAAGCCATGCCAAATATAACTATCAAAGCTGGCAATGGAGTGGTGGGGAAAAAAAGCATTAGAAATGATTCACATAGCTATTTTAAAAGTTGAATATCAAAAAAATTAAGTACAGTGGATTCTATACATCTTAATTTTATAAATACTTTGAGTTCTTATGTTTGTCAATGATTATAGTTTACTAATATAAACATTCAATTTATAGTGCTTAATTCCTGTTACTCATTTTCACACCTTTTGTGCCAAGTAAAGTCAGTTGCACTTATTCACTTTCCTCATTTTAACTCCAAGAGTTTGTTGTGTGTGTTTTTTTTTTTAATTAACTCTAGTCATTTATACTTAACAACAGAAAGGAAAAAGCTTGATTCATTTTGAGTTCAGATTAATTCATCAGACATAAATAGCTTGCATATTTCCTTTTGTAAATGAAAAAGATAAAAAAGAAATACCACTCATTATTTCAAAAGAACACAAGCAATTATCCACATTTCTATATTCTATCTTTATAATACTTATTAACTCATTTGTTACTTAGGCCAATTAGTATTGGTTGCTGAAGACATTTATTAAGTAGAAAAGTTGCTTTGTTGTAACCTTATTATTACTTCTTTTTCTGCTACTTTTTTTTAAAGTCAACTTTGCATATTTCAGTATGCTCATTTTATTTCAAATGTTAATTTCCTGTCTCCTTGTTAGCATTGTATATCTCAAAAGAATTTAGTTTAGTTTAATATATTCTTTCTAATTTTGGGAAACACATGACACACTCATCTAATATCATTGTTTAAAAAATTAACCTCATTGCTGATAATTGGCTGAAATCTATAAATAATACCTACATTACTGGAAATTGTTTCAATGTCACTTCAGCACAATGAAACTATTATTGGTGAATGATATTCTTTTTCTTATGCTCTTACACTCATCTTTATTTCATCAAGAAGATTATAAGTCTATTTATAGTTGGTTCAATATTATTAGTTAATTAGAATATTTAGGACACTAAAGAGTTATAATGATATACCAAATTGAAATTTTCTGTTCAATGAAAAGTGAATGAAAACATACATGACCATTATACTTGTATAACAGCCATATGTCTGTCAAAGATGTGTGGATAACAGACTAAATATGTAACATCCATTATAAAGAGTGTTAGAAGCAAGGTTCCTCAAATTTTCCATTCTCGACAAGCTGTAAGCGTTTCTTAAACTACCAAGAATTTATTTGGAAATAATTGTTTCACAATTAGAATTGTTCGTTCATATGATATGCTTTATTTTGTGTCAACATTGATAAAGAATTTTTGCTATTGTTTGATAAAAATTAAAACATAAAATTTAGAAACTTGATAAAATTAACTTTGTAACCTTTTGCATATTTATGTAAGTATAAATGTTAGTTAAAATCAAGAAGTATTCAAAACCACAGTGATAATATGCATTGCAACTGAGGCCATTACAGTGCAATGGAATCTATATTATGGAATTAATGATAAACATAATTGGCACCCCCACTCATCTTTCCTTTTGTCATACAGTGGTGCCATGTGTTGCTGTAATGCTGAAATCTATGCCACCAGTGTTTTAAATACCAACAAGATCACCTATGTTGGACAGGTTTCAGCATAGCTTCCAGACTAAAACATACTAGGACAAAGAGACAGAGGACCTCTAAAGGGTTAGCAACTGAAACCTTATGAATAACAGGAAAACATTGTCTGATATAGTGCTGAAAGATGACCCCTCAGGTTAGAAGACATTCAAAATATGACTAGGGAAGAGCTACCTTCTCAAAGTAGAGATGTGGCAGGAGCAAAGCTTTAGTGACATTCATTTGCTGATGAAATGCAACTCAAAATGAGAAGAAACAGCTATACAAATATCCATTAATAATCAGAATATGGAACACACAAAGAATGAATCTGGGAAAATTGTTGTTGTTGTTAGGTGCTGTTGAGTCAATTCTGACCAATAGCGACCCTGTATAGGTTTTCCCAGGAGTAGTTGGTGAGCTTGAACAGCCGACCTTGCAGTTCAAACGGCTTTGCAGTCTAGTGCATTAACTCACAGTGCCACACCAGGACTCCTAGGAAAATTGGATATTATTAAAAATTAAATAAGATGAATAAAGATCCATCTCCTAGACATTGTTCTTGTTAAGTGCCATCGAGTCAGTTCTGACTCAATGCAACCATGTATAGTTTCTGAGACATGCTGGTTAGTTTGAATTGCCAAACTTGCCGTTCAAACTGATCTTGTGGTCTAGTGCTTAACCTGTAGCGCCAAACCAGGATACCATCCTAGGCATTGCTGAGCTGAAACGGTCTCTTATTGGTATTTTTGAATCAGACAATCATAAGATTTACTATGCTAAGAACAACAAACTGAAAAGGAGTAGCTTCTCATTCAATGTCAAAAAAAAAAAAAAAGCGTTTCAAGATTTGTCTTTGAAATACAGTGCTGTCTGTGATAAGATAATATTCACATGTCAACAAGGAAGACCAGTTAATATCGCTATTACTTGAATTTATTCACCAACCACTAGAGCCAATGATAATGTAATTGAATAATTCTACTAACTTAGTCAGAAATATAATAAACATGCAATCAAGATGCATTACTGGTGATGGAATCTGAAAGTTGGAAACAAAGAGGAAGTATCAGCAGTTGAAAAGAAAGAGTCACAAAAATGGAAGAATATACCATGTTCATGGCTAGGAAGACTTAACATTATGAAAATGTCAATACTAACCAAAGTAATCTATAGATATAATGCAATCTCATTCCAGAGTCTAACATCATTCTTTAAAGTGATGGGGAAAAATGATCACTAACTTTACATGAAGAGGAAAGAGACCTCAAATAAGAAAAGCACTGTTAAAAGTTGGAGAACTCTCAATCCCTGATTTCAAAATTAACTACACAGCCACAGTGGTAAAATCAGCCTGGTGCTGGTAACACAAAAGATACATGGGTCAATGGAACAGAATTGAAAGCCAAGAAGTAAGTCCATCCACATAGTCAACTGATCTATGACAAAAGACCCAAGCACATTAAATGGAGAAGAGATAGGCTCTTCTACAAATGGTGCTGGTAAAATGAAAAGTCATTTGCAGAAGAATGAAACAAGACCCATACCTCACACCAAAAACAAACTCAACATGGATTAAAGACCTAAATGTAACACCTCGAATTATAAACATCATCAATTAAAACTAGGGACAAACTTAGAGGCTCTGTTACATGGCATAAATACATTAACAAATATTACAAAAAACATACAAGCAGAAAAAAACAAAATAGGTGACTGGGACCTCCTAAAAATTAGGAATTTATGTGCATCAAAAGATTTTGCTAAAAAGGAGCCCACAGACTGAGAAAAAAAAAATTTTTGTAATTACATATCAGACAAAAGATTAATGTCTAAAATTTATACAAAACTATAACACCTCTACAAGAAAAAGACAAATAACCTAATTAAACAATGGGCACAGGACATGAACAGACACTTCACCAGGGAAGATATCAAGGCAGCCAGCAAATATATAAAGAAATATTCACGACCATAATCCATTAGAAAGATGCAAAGGAAAACAATAATGAGATATCGTCTCACACCAAGGTTAACATTGAAGTTCAAAAAAACAGCAAACAACAAATGCCACTGAGGATGTGGCATTTATTGCTGGTGGACTAGTAAAATGTTTCAACCACTCTGGAGAACAGTATTACAATTCCTCAGAAAGTTGGAAACAGAAATACCCTAAAATTTCTATAATATAAACAATCCCTCTATTTGGTATATATCCACAAGAAATATGAGCCAGGACATGAGTAGTAAATGTACAACGATGTTCATCACAGCACTATTCACAATAGGAAAACGATGGAGACAGCCTAAGTGCCCAATAATGGAAGAACGGATAAACAAACTTTAGTACATACACACAATGGGATACTTTGCAGCACTGAAGAATAATGACGAATCTGCAAAACACTTCAAAACTTGGATGCACCTCAAACACATTGTTGTTGTTATTGTGAAGTGCCGTCGAGTCCATTCTGGCCCATAGCGACCCTGTATAGGGTTTCCTAAGAGCAGCTGGTGAGCTTGAACCACTGACCTTGCAGTTCAAACGGCTTTGCAGTCAGACGCATTAACCCACAGCGCTGCGCCAGGACTCCTTGAACACATTACACTGAGTGAAATTAGCAAGTCGCAAAAGGACAAATATTGTATGAGATCATTATTATAAAAGCTTAAGGAAAGATTTCCAGACTAAAGGAACATTCTTTAATGGTTACAAGGGGTGGGAGACAGGTGAGAGTAATTCAATGGCTAGAGAGTAGACACATGTTCGCTCGGGTGACAGAGAGGGCAGTATACAAGAATGGAAAGGGCAATATACAAATACAGGAAGAGTGACAGAAGAATAATGAGGAGAGGGAAAGACACAGGGAGGTGTTCATGGACTAAAGGGGATAGATGTAAATAGTGATATATACACAACCTTGGAACCACAGTGTTCTGTGTGTATATACATGGATTGAGACATAGGCTAAATGGGTAAGGGATGAATAGTGGGATATATATATTATCCCATAAATAAATGAGCTTGAAAGAGAAAAAATAAATATTCTCTGATGATTGCTAGAGATGGCAGAGAAGGGAGAGTATACTGTCTATAGGGTAGACACATGTTAGCTCCAGTGGTGGAGAGGGCAATATACAAGAAGGGGAAGAGCATTATACAAGAAGAGGGAGGTTGACAGAAGAATGATCAAGACAGGGAAAGATACAGGGAGGGATGCAATGGGTAAAGGGGATAGAGGTAAATAGTGATATTTATACAACCTTGGAACAATGTTCTGTGGATAGATGCATGGATAGAAACACATGCTGTATAGGTATTGGGGGAAGAGTGGAATATGTGTATATACATGTGTATATATGTAAATATGTATATATGTAAATATGTAAATATATATTTACATATAAATATATATGTATATATACATATATATTTACATATTTACATATATACATATTATATATATATATATGTGTATCCCACAGATATTCAAGATTTTGAAAGAGGATATTGGTACATGAATATTTACCTTACCTGAAAATACAATTGTGAATGTGGTAATGCATACAGCAGGAAAAATGATGACAACTTCTTAGATATTATCAAACATCCTAAGGCAATGACCACACCATGGTCAATTCACATAACACAGTCCAAAAAGACGATGTTCTACATCCTACTTTGATGAGCAGATTCTGGAATATTAAAAACTCATGAGAGGTTATCTAAGGTGTGTCTATTGGTCAGAACATGTACAGAAGAAAGAAGAGTGATGCAAATTGAAGATGCTTGGAATTAATTAGTCCAATTCTAAAGGAACTTGTGAACATCAGTCTCCATGACTCTGAGATCAGAAAAACTAAATGGTGTACAGCTACAATTACTAACTGCTCTGAAAGGGATCATATTAGAAGGTGGTCTCGGATAGAGGGGCAGAAGGCATGGAGCAAAATTCAAAATTATTTTTAAACACAAATAACGGGCTTACTAGTCATAAAGAGACTGAAGTAACCTGAGACTATGGCCCTCAACTACCCTTCAGATCTGGAAAGGAATTTACCCTTGTGGCCCAAATTTCATCCAAGCATTACATAGATAGAACATAGGGAGAACATCAACACTAGTAAGGTATGTTCACTATGAATGTCGATGGTACAAAATCAAAGGGTTTCTGAGGCTGTAAATCTTTATGTGGGACTTCTGGCATCGTGCTGTAAGATCAGCACTGGACTGTGAACCTAACAACAACAAAATCTTTATAGGCGCAGAAAGCCTCATCTTTCTCCCATGGACTACTAATACCTTGCCATTAGTAGCCCAATTTGTAACCCACTACAACAAACCCTGTACAGGGTCGCTATGGGTCAGACCTGACTCAACGGCACTTAACAACAACAACAACAACAACATATACCTAAGGAAAGTGGAAAGAAGACATGGGAAGTTTGGTTGAATGGAAATGGAAGCCACAAGGAGGAAGTGGTATGACTGTTATTCCATGGAGGGAGTTGCAATAATTGAGATGAAATAGCGTGTCTTATTTGTTGAATGCAAAACTGATGATCTTGTCTGCAAACCTTCACTCAATTCACAATAAAAAAAAATTGTTTTAAGTCCTCTCATGGTGGTGGTAGTCGTGTGCCAACTCATATAGACCCTGTATATAGGGTTTCTGAGGCAGAAAACCTCATCTTTTTCTGGTTTAGTTGCTGGTAGATTGAAACAAATGACACTGTGGTTGGCATCCCACCTGGTAACCCACAATACTACTAGGAGGCCTCCTTTAAAGTCTTCTTAACTCTCATCATATGATTGGGTGGTGGTTGTGGTGTGCCTTGAAGTCTGTTCTGACTCACAGAAACTATGAATAGGGTTTCTGAGGCAGTAAATCTGTATGAGGGACTTTGGATGTGTCTCTGTAGAATCAGAAGTGGACTGTAAACCTAACAACAGCAACAACAAAATCTTTATGAGAGCAGAAAGCCTCATCTTTCTCCCATGGAACACCAGGTAAAACTGATGACCTTGAAGTTAGTAGCCCAATTTGTAACCTACTACACACCAGGGGAGAGTCCAGTTGTGGCAAGTCCGGGTGTGGCACTGTTGATTAATGGGCCAGACTGCAAAGCTGTTTGAACTACAAGGTCAGTGGTTCAAGCTTACCAGCTGCTCCTCAGAAATCCTATAAAGGGTCTCTATGGGTTGGAATCTACTCAATGGCACTTAACAACAACACACTTCCCAGGGGGTCCTTGTGTGGCACTGTGGGTTAAGGAGCCAGACTGCAAAGTTACTTTGAACCACATGTTCAGCAGTTCAAGCTCACCAGCTGCTCCTCGGAAATGCTATACAGTGTCTCTATGGGTCAGAACCAACTCAACGGCACTTTACAACAACAACACTACCAGGGCTTTAGTGATTGGGTTGTTGTTGTTGATTCTGACTCATAGAAAACTTGTAAAGGGTTTCCTAGGAGCAGGTAGTGTGTTTGAACTGCCAACCTTGTGATTCTCAGTCCAATAATGATTGGGTGGGACCATGCAAATAAGGTGTACAGGATTTTGATCTACCTGGATTGATTCCATCCCTCTTGGTTTAAAAAGGAGCTCTGGTAGTGTAGTTCTTACCAATCGACCTGCTAATCTCATGGTCAGCAGTTTAAAACTACTAGCTGTTCAGCGGGAGAAAGTTGAGGCTTTCTGCTCCAGTAAAGATTTACAGCCTCAGACACCCTGTAGAAGTCACTGAGTGGGAACTGACTCCACGGCACATAACAACTTGGTTTAAAAAGAGTAATTTCAGAACCAGAGACAGACAATTTCAGGACCATCTAGAAAGTAGAGTAACGAGCAGAACATGAGATCCCTACCTGGTAAAGCAGTAACAGAGGAAGCGGAAATGAGGGACAGAGCAGTCACAATCTTCCCAGTTGATAGCCTGAATAAAGCTGAGTGTCTATGGGCAGGATGATGGCACACAGAAAGTGCCCTTTTGGCATATACAGGCTAACTAATGGAACTTTGTAACATTTGCCTGAGCAGGACAGAGGCCAAGGGGCCACATGTCTCTGAAAGGCTGAAAACAAAAGCGAGGCATGCCTGAATGGAGAACTGCTGCATCCTGAGATATCAGAGTTGTTTCTGATAATAAATTCCATAACAATGAGTACTGTCTATGAGTCTTTGTGAACATTGTGACAAATTACAGAACCCAACATAGAAGTGAGGATCGTGTGGGAGGGATGGTTGGTGCCAGAATGGGGTAAAGAAGGATGGAGGATAGAGGCATGTCTGACTTCCACCTCATAGAAATCAGTCTTAGGCTAAGTTTGATTCTCCCTTCCCCTTGTAAGTTAGAAGACATCAGACATGGGCCCCATACCCTTTTGTGTGTGTGTGTGTTGTTGTTGTTGTTTTTTAATGTTTTATTGTGGATTATGTGATAGTTTACATGGGAGAACATTAGCTTTATATTCATCCTATCATATATTGTTACATTGCCATGGTTACAATCCCCTCCATGCATAATCAACCATCCAATGGGTATAC
This sequence comes from Chrysochloris asiatica, assembly GCF_000296735.1. Classification (NCBI taxonomy): domain Eukaryota; kingdom Metazoa; phylum Chordata; class Mammalia; order Afrosoricida; family Chrysochloridae; genus Chrysochloris; species Chrysochloris asiatica. The sequence goes on from NW_006408577.1 coordinate 9,554,616, forward strand.
CTGGCAAGCCTGCCCCCTGGTCGTCCTCACACAACCCTTCTCCCTCTCTGGGTCTAGAGTTCCCAGCCGCTCCATCTCTGCATGACATCGTCTTTGCCTCCATCTCTGGAGCCACTGTTTCTCTGGGTAGGGTTCTGCACTTTCCCCACACCCTTTTTACAATTATTGTTGACAGAACAGGTTTACAGCAATTTTTTGTTGTTGCTGTTATGTGACATGGAGTCAGTTCTGACTCATGGCAACCCCGTACAGGGTTTCTGAGGCTATAAATCTTTATGGGAGCTAAAAATCTCATCTTTCTCTTGCAGAACAGCTGGTAGTTTCGAACTGCTGACCCTGAGGTTAGCAACCCGATTCATAACCACTATGCTACCAGAGCTCCTTATGCATATCTATATCCTTAAACTGTAAGATAAGAACTGGACTGCTAACCTCAAGGTCATCTGTTGAAACCCACTAGCCACTAATTGAGAACCAGTAAAGAATCAACGAGAAGGCAATGGAGGAAGAAACACAAGCTCTACTATAACTCTGTTTGACTCCACAGATTTAATTCAGAGGATGAGAAACACACCTACCATTGACCATGAAAGTTATCAATTAAAAGGAAATTTTACTATCTAGTTATAAAACAATTTGGTCACTTTATCAAAAAAGCAGATAATAAAACCTAAGTTTTTATTTTATTCTTGTTGTATAACATCCATATCTATACAAATTTTTAATTAGCAGAGTTATTAGCATTATATGGAGTCCTGGTGTGGCACTATGGGTAAGTGTGCTGAGCTAATGGTCAGTTTGAATCTCAAGGTCAGCCGTTCAAGCTCACCAGCCATTCCTTGGAACACTGAGCCAGAACCAACTCAACAGCACTAGACAACAACAATTAGCATTGAATACAACCTTTTATTCGATTTTCTCACTTATGTTATCATTGTTAGGTGCCATCGAGTCAGTACTGACTCATAGTGACTTATAGACAGCAGAATGAAATATGGCCCAGTCCTGGGCCAACCTCACTATTGTTACCACGCTTGAGTCCATCGAGGCTCCCACTTGGTCAATCCATCTTGCTGGGGGTCTTCCTCTTTTTCTCTCACCATCCACCTTACCAAACATGATATCCTTCTCCAGACTGGTCCCTCCTGACAATATGTCCTAAGTATGAGAGACAAAGTTTGGCCATCTTAGCCTCCAAGGAGCACTCAGGCTGCTCTTCTTCCAATACAGATGTTTGTTCTTTTGGCAGTCCATGGAACTTTCAATATTCTCCTCCAACTCCATAAAAGCATCAATTCTTCTATGGTCTTCCTTATTCACTGTCCAGCTTTCACATACATATGAGGTTACTGAAAATACCATGGCTTGGGTTAGGCACACCAAAGCTGACATCTTTGCTCTTCAACACTTTAAAAGGGTCTTGTGCAGCAGATTTGCCTAATGCAATACGTCATTTGATTTCTTGACTGCTGTTTACATGAGTGTTGATAGTTGATCCAAGAAGAGTGAAGTCTGTGACAACTTCAATCTTTTTCCCATTGATAAGAATGTTGTTTATTGGTCCAGTGGTGAGGATTTTTATTTTCTTTACATTGAGATGCAATCTATAACGAAGGCTGTGCTCTTTGATCTTCATCAGTAATATTTTAAGTCTTCTTCACTTTCAGCAAGTAAAGTTGTATCATCTGCATAGCGCATGTTGTTACTGAGTCTTCCTCCAATCCTGATGCCACGTTTTGTCTTTTGTTTTTTCATATAAGCCAGCTTCTCAGATTGTTTGCTCAGCATATATGTTGAATAAGCATGGTGAAAGAATACAACCCTGTTGCAGACCTTTCTAATTTTAAACCACTCAGTGTTCCCATGTTCTCTTTGAACAACTGCCTCTTGGTCCAGGTCCAGGTTCCTTATGAGCACAATTAAGTGTTCCGGAATACTCATACTTAGCAATATTGTCCGTAGCTTGTCATGATCCATACAATCGAAAGCCTTTGCATAGTCAATAAAGAACAGGTAAACATCTTTCTGGTATTCTCTGCTTTTAGCCAAGATCCATCAGACATCAGCAATGATATCCCTCGTTCCACAGCCTCTTCTGAATCCGGCTTGAACCTCTGGAAGTTCTCTGTCAATGTATGCTTGCAGCCATTTCTGTATTACCTAGTAAAATTTTACTCGCATGGGATATCAATGAGATTGTCTGATTATTTCTGCATTCTGTTGGGTCACCTCTATTTAGAATGGGCACATTTATAGACTTCTAAAAATCTTAATATACCTTTACATATATATTTTGTTGTTGCTGTTATGAGCCATTGAATTGGTTCTAACTCATAGCAACCCTGTATAGAGTTTCCAAGGAGTTGCTGGTGGATTTAAACCTTACAGCTAGAAGTCCAGTGCTTATCTTACAGCACCACAACAGGAGTTCAGATAAAGATAAGATTTTTATTATCTATTCACATAGTTAGGAATATAATAGTTAATTACATGAATACTTAACTATGTGAATAGATTTTAAAAAAACAACTTATCTTTTTTTTTAATGCAATTGTTCTTGCTAGTATAATGAAATAATGTACATATTATATTGAAATTTCATTTTAATAAACTAGTAATCTCCTTAAAAAATGCACAAACAATATTCACTACCTTGTATACAAATATGTATTTTTCTGCAATTGTTACATTGAATATAGGCTTCATCATTTTAAATAATTATCACAGCTCCTAACCATAATAATTTTTTGTTTTCTCCAAACACACACACAAAAAAACTGGAAGACAAGAGATCAAGAAGAACCTAGTACATTATTTATGAGTCTGCTTTTTGTGTAGTCCTGGTATGGCTCTGTAGGATAAGCATTGGCTCACAAGTTCAGTGTGAACAGCAATGTCAGTGGTTCAAACCCACCAGCCACTCCTAAGAAAGCCTATAAAGGGTCACTTTGAGTTGAAACCAACTCAATAGCACTTAATAACAACAACAACATTTTTTTACAGTATATTTACAATTCTTGAGATGCTACAATAAGCACATTTATGTTGTTGTTGTTAAGTGCCATCGAGTCGGTTCCGACCCATAGCAACCCTGTACAGGGTTTCCGAGGGTGTAAATCTTTACGGGAGTAGAAAGCCTCATCTTTCTCCCGCGGAGCGGCTGGTAGTTTCGAACCGCTGACCTTAAGGTTCGCAGCCCGATTCGTAACCACTATGCTACCAGGGCTCCTTATAGCACCATCAAAAAGAATTTTCACAGTCTGTTAATTCATAGCCATATTATAATAAATTAGAAGAAGAGTAAATTAAGACTTTGTTGAGTGACAAAAATAATGCAAAAAAAAAAGAATTTTGTATCTTTTTTTCATTTACTCAGATATTACTCAAGGATCCAAAGATTATTTTATCAATGAACTTGATATTCTTAAGGCCTTATACCTGGTTTGGAGGATTTCCATCTCTATTATTATGAAAAGATATTACCAAACCAATGCTAGTCACATATTTGGTCTAATATACACAATATCTTTTTAAATGTCTGATAACTAGACATTTTGTACTATAAATTGACTTTATCTTTTAATTGAATCAGAAATAGAAAATTAAAATTTCCACTCCTTTTCCTTCTCTGCATTGCAGTTCAGGAAACATGAAGAACATTACAGCTCAATGACTTCTTCCATATGGCTTTTCAAGTCACAGTCTTTTTAACTCCCACCAAACATTTTTGCTCTGCTGGGTCTGAGTAAGAAAAGGTGGGAACAGATAATGATAGGATCATAGGATTCTTTTGTGAGTGGTTAACAGACTTAATTGTGGTGGTAAAAACCTAGAACTAAAATGTTTTATTTATGAGCATACTCTTTTGTGTAGTCTTGGTGTAGCTCTGTAGGATAAACACTGGATCACAATTTCAGTGTGAACTGCAAAGTCAGTTTACCAGCCACTCCTAACAAGCCCTATAAGAGTCACTATGAATTCAACGAGCCATTTCAGAAGAAGAAATGGGGGTATCTCACTGCCATCAAAGAAGAACCAGGATGAAGCTGTCCAAGATCTCTGTACATTGAACCTCCTTTACCCAGAAGCAGAAAGCTGTGACACCAGAGAAATGGCAAAGGAACAGCAACAGCAGAACCAAGAGACAAAAGCACAAAACTGAGCATGGACTTACCAATCTTGGAGTAAGAAAAACTGAGTACATTTGGGAAGGAGGCTAGCTTATAGATGGAGTGCCTTTAGGCACTTACTTGTGGTACATAGGTTTGCTGACCGATGGAATTAGAGCCAAGTGCTTTCAGGCTGAGGCTTATGGTAGAACGCTGTGCCCTTTGGGCATTCGTCAGTAGCCCTAAAAGATCTTGGTAACACTGACAGAGCAGGACATTACCCATGGGGTTAAGGTCCAGAGAGAGGCCTGCCTATGGGCATAGTAGAGTAGGGGCTGTCCTGACTGAAATAAGTATGCCCTGAACATTTCTGGCCCTGAATTGTAACCTATTAACGTCCCTAATAAACTCCACAACTGTGAATATGACATCTGAGATCTGTGTAGCCATTGCAATGAATTCTCGAACTCAGATATGAACCAGAGGGTGCATTCACAAAAGAGTGATTCATGTAACTAGGTGAGATCTATCATTCACATTGCCTTTTAGTCAATTCTGACTCATTAGTAGCCCTACAGGATAGAGTCGAACTGACCCACAGGGTATCCAAAGTGATAATCTTTATGGAAGTAGACTGCCAGAGTTTTTTTCCCCACAGAGCAATTGCTGGGTTCAAACAGCCAACCTTTCTGTTAGTAACCAAATGGGTGAACACTATGCCATCAGGTCTCCATAATTCATTTATATTAGCACCATATGATTTCACAACAAAAAACAAGTAGTTAAATTATTTTTATATTGTAAGTATTTCACTATACCAAGCAAAACAAAATTTCAGTTAATATTTCTGCCTGGATATGCCTCAGACCTATATTGCAAAAGAGACCCATGTCTAAAAGAATTCATCGATTACATTAATATAATTAGTTACTAAAATACATAATGTAGGAACATAGAGAGTATCTGGAACATAATTCCACATATTATACATGTCAAGCATACACAGAATTAAAGAATCTTAAGAAGAGCTGCAAAGGAAGGCTGTCAAACCCAGGCAAATTTGTTAGTTCATTCAGTTTGTCTCCAGGGCTTACTGCACATCATTGCTTTCTCTTCCTGGCTCTTTCTGTCTTAAAACAGCCAATATCTTCAAAGACTGTCCTCCTGCCTCTGCCAAATAATGATGTTAGTGATGATGATTGTCATTATAATGATGATAGTTGGCCATATGCTCAGCATTAATCTCAGTGAGTTAGCACACTAACTAATTTAGTACTTACAACTGCCCATAAGATGTTATTATTAACTGTATTTTACAGATGAGGCTAACACAGAGGCATGGTTGAAGTAAATGATTGTCAAAGCCACACTGCTCGTCAGTGTGAGAATCAATACTGTCATCCCAGGCCATCTAGTTCTAGAATCTAATTCTTAGCAATTGTCCATCAAGTCTAGATTTTTTTTTCCCCCCAGAAGAAGAATCTTAGATTTCCTCTGTAAATTTCAAATTTATAGTATTTAAGTCTAAGACACTAAAAGTTCTATAACTTCTTCTTTACAGAGCTAGGACTGATAACAGATAACAAAATATTTGCCCAGACTTACTTACTGTTTAAGAAGAATCTTCTTAAAAATTGTTGTTGCCTGCCATCTTAATAGGATAGAATTGGAGAACCAGACTTCAATAACAGACAACCACTACTACTCTGCTCCCTACCAATGAGTCCATTCTCACGTATAATGGTCCTCTAGGAGAATGATTCTATAGTTTCTGAAATTGTAAATCTTTACACGAACAATCAGCTTCATCTTCCTCTAACATATCAGACTACATATGGATAATTTTTCTCCTCATTTATAGCTACCAAAATTCAGTAAGCAGTGATCTTCCTGACACTTCAAAGTGGTTACTAAAGCCTATGAGACGTATGTCATAGTTCAAGTGACATTAACATATCATATCAAATCTTTGCATTATCAAATAATGTTTTATAAATCACTGTGAGAAAAAAACAACTAAGAACAACAGTGTACCATTTTTAATATTCTTTGTAAATTAAGTAATTGTAATACTATTAAAAGTATCATGTCAACCATGATAAAACTTACAGAATTTATTTAAAAGCTTTTTTTTAAAACTATTTTGGTCCTATGGCTTCTCTCTGAACTCCAGGGTTAGGAGAGCAATACATTCTCAAGCACTACTGAATTTCAAAATTCATTTCTGAGAGAATGCCAGAAACATATATCTATTTGAAGTCAGGGTGGGTCAAATATGTGACTTGGATCCTCACTGAGGAGCAATGAACAAAGGCCATTTCATTTTTTTAAAAGAAATGGCTTAGTAGATTGGCAAAACACTGACCTCTGAATTCTTATCTTAAATAGTTTTCTTAACTCTAAATGTTTTTTCTATGTGCCTATATTGTACCATTTCCTAAAGGAAAATAACAATATAATTATAAGCCATTGTGAAATAATGGAATAGATTTTGTTACTATGATGGAATTTTATTCTCTGTTCTATTTTATATTCTGGAAATTCCATCAGAAGCCTTTGTTAAAATCTTAAGGAAAGTGCATTGACATAAAATAACTTGTATGAAATAAATAGTAGATGAGCTCTGGTAGGGTAGTGGTTACGAATCGGGCTGTGAACCTTAAGGCCAGCAGTTCGAAACTACCAGCCGTTCCGCGGGAGAAAGATGAGGCTTTCTGCTTACAGCCTCGGAAACCCTGTACAGGGTCACTATGGGCGGAAACCGACTTGAAGGCACTTAACAACAACAAAGAAATGCAACAGTATAAACTGCTGAAATTATTTCTGTTGCTTTATCTCAAAAACTTGTCTGGTTTACCATGTTATAGATTAAATGGTGTGCCTAAAAGAGATATAATGAAATCCTAATCCCCGAACCTGTGAATATGACCTCTTTAAAAATATATATATTGTGAATTGGGCAAATGTTTATAGAACAAATTTGTTTTCCATTCAATAATTCATACATATTTTTGTTTCTTATAATTGATTGCAATCCCCACAATGTAACATCATTTATCCTACTTCTTCCCTGCATTTCTAGTTCTCCTTCCCTAACCCTTAAGAACTTTGTCCTTGGGTAAATGCTGCTCATTTGATATTAAATTGTTGAAAACTTTAAGGAGTATATACTTCCCAAGTGTTATTGTTCACCATGAATCATCATATAACCCCAAAGGGTACATCATACTGCCCCCGCCCCACTCCCCGGCCTCCAGCACACAGCCCTTCTCCCTCCCTGAGTCCAGTGTCCCCAGCCCAGCCGCTTCATCTGTCCACATCATCTTCTCTGTCTCCATCCCTGACGTCACTGCCCCTCTGGGTAGGGTCACGCTCTCCGCTCTTCTCACTTGATGGTCCCAGGGACCTCCGCTCCTGGGCTGCAAAATCAATCACTCTCCTCCTTTTGTCAAAAACATCTATCTCTGTATTTCCTAGCCTCACAGTCAGACCTGATGGCAATTATTCACTATTGTACCACATGAGACTTATCCCCATTTCCTTTC
>NW_006408577.1:9562824-9564068 GCF_000296735.1 Chrysochloris asiatica
TTCTTCGCTTATCAGTGACCAACATGGTCACCATCCACACCACATGCCTGCTAATGTATTCCCCTTAAGTCTCAGTTTTAGAAAGGGGTTTGCTCTTAGGAGACCCGACCACTTGCCTTGATGGCTCTTGGGCAAACAACTTACTTGTTCTTGTAGTAATCAATCAGACTGATTGATTATCCCTTCAAACCATGACTCAGTCCCTGTATCCTGGAGCCCTGTTGTTCTAAGGTTGTGCATACATCATCATTTACCTCTGTCCTACTTAACCCAGGTGAACCTGCCTAACTGTTCTCCCATTAGCCTTGTTCTTCCATTCTACTCCCCCTTCTTATGTATTGCCCCTCCAACCCACTGCACCCTAGCTAACTTGTGTCTATTCCTTACCCTGTGCTCTATCTTCCCCTCCCTCCCACCGCTTCTCTCATCCCATACATCCTGGTGATCAGCAAATATATATTAATTTCCCCCCCCTTTTAGTGTGGGTTCTTTTTCTTAATCTTTTATAATAATGATCCTATGCAGTATTTCTCCTTTTGTGACTGACAAATTTCACTCAGCATAATGTCCTCAAGGTTCATCCATGTTATGCGGTGGCTTGCAGCTTCCTTGTTGTTCTTCAGGGTGGCATAGTATTCAGTTGTGTGTATGTACCACAGTTCATTTATCCATTCTTCAGTTGATGGGCATTTAGGCTGTCTCCATCTTTTTGCTATTGTAAATAGTGCTGCTATGAACATTGGTGTGCATATATTTATTTGTGTTATGGTTCATATTTCTTGTGGGTAAATACCAAGTAGAGGGATTGCTGGGTCTTAAGGTATTTCTATTTCCAAACTTCTGAGGAAGCACCATATTCATTTCCAGAGTAGTTGGACCATTTTGCAATCCCACCAGCAATGCAGGAGCTTTCCAGTCTCTCCACATCCTCACCAGCATTTATTTTTTATCTACATTTTTTATCATTGCTGTTATTGTTGGTGTGAGATGATATCTCATTGTTGTTTTGATTTGCATCTCTCTAATGGCTAATGATCATGAACATTTCTTCATATGTTTGTTGGCTGCCCGGATCTCTTTCTTGGTGGTGTCTTTTCATGTCCTGTGCCCATTTTTTAATTAGGTTATTTATCTTTTTCTTGTAGAAGTGTTTTAGTTTCCTATATATTTTAGAAATTATTCTCTTGTCTGGTGTGTGATTGCAAAAGATTTTTTCCCATTCTGTGGGTTCCCTTTTTACTCTT
>NW_006408577.1:9565326-9569385 GCF_000296735.1 Chrysochloris asiatica
AGTTATGTGTTTTTTTTAATGCTTAAATAGATGTTTGTTGTTGTGTTATTAAGCTTACTGGGTATCTCCTGGTGGATATGATCAGGAGATATGGTTCCCTTTTTGCATGTAATGCTTAGCAGCAGTTATTGGCTCTTGTCTCAATGGTGGAATATTATGGGGTATGCTTGTAGCTTGGCTATATGGCCATGATTGCTGTCTCTTCTGGGGTAACATAAGGAGAAAAAGCTCCTACCTCCCAGAAAGCTGTGTGATCAAAAGGACCAATAGCAGAAGCAATATAAAAGCAAAGACAAAACCCACCACTTCGAAACAAAAATAAACTATGGTTGAGTGTCCACAGGCAGTGTGTGTGCTTGGTAGAAGCCTCCAGCAGTGGATGGGGGTGTACGCTCACTCAGGCCCTTCCTCTAGTCACCACCATAGAGGTGTGCAGACAGATATTGAGAAGTTAATGAGAGAAACATTGTCCACTATTTTTGACTCTGAAGATCAGTTGAGTATCTGCATGTGCACAGCATAATTCTCAAGGTAGTTGCATCCTTCTATGTTGGGGTTTTACAGATTGTTCTATGGTTTGTCTGTCAGGCCTGATATGCCTGCTTTTTTCTTGCTAGACAGGCCTGGTAAGGGTCCTGCACAAGGAGCTCTGGTAATGCAGTGGTCACAAGTCGGGCTGTGAACAGCAAAGTCAGCAGCTCAAAACCACCAGCCATTCCACTGCAGAAAGACAAGGTGTTCTACACCTGCAAAGACCCACAGCCTCAGAAACCCCACACAGGGTTGCCACAGGCCAGAACTGAATCCACAGCACACAGCCACCAAGGGTCCCACACAAGTCAATCCTAGGGCTGTGACTCTGAGGCTGACATCATAAGTAGTCACCAAGCTCCTTCTCTTTGTACCATGGGAAAACTTTGGGGTCATCGCTGGATATTTTTTGGGGGGTGCAGTGTGGTGCACACTCACCTTCCTGAAGGCTTCTGGGCTGGGCAAAGAAGGCACAACAGGGAAGAGTAGGAAAAAATGTGTAGAATCTCCCACACCTCTCTTTGAAAATGTCTGTACCACTTTTGGCTCAGGTTCCCTGTGCCTGTCTGACTGTAGCCCCACCCTCTGAACTCAGCCCAGGTGGAGTGGCCACAGAAAGAGTCCGTGTCCAGAGATTCCTAACTCACAGTATTATCCTTTATATCGTGATTTTTTTCACTTGTGAGTGCGGGAAAGTGATGTCCTGGACCTTATGGTAGATCCAGAGCTCTGGTGTTCTGTGAGCACGGATTCTGTGAGTTTTCAATCCCTCCCCCACGGAGACTTTCCTACCTGGCTGTCTCTGCTGCCCACCAAAACTGGAACTACACTTGGTCTTTTTTTATGATTTTGAATTTTGTTCCACAAATTTCTCCCACTCAGAACCTTCTGATGTGATCCCTTTTAAAACAGTTGGTAGTGGTAGCCAGCCACAATCTAGTTCTGATTTCAGGAGGGTGAAGGCTGATGGTTCATTAGTCTATTGGACTAATTGTTTCCATGTGTCTTCCATTTTCTTCACTATTCCTTGCTCTGGAAGGAAGGAGAACAATAATTGCACCTCAGATAGCTACTCATGAGTTTTGATACCCGAGATGTAAAACATTGTCTCTGAGGACTTTTTTTTTACCATTTAACTTTGTTAAATGTCCTGGTGTGATGCTGTGGGACTGCAAGGTCAGTTTGAACAATGAGGTCAGAAGTTCTAACTCATCAGCTGCTCCTTGGAAACTTATGCAGGCTCGCTATGAGTCAGACCCCACTCAACGGCACTTAACAACAACCTTGTTGTTACCTAAGACTGTGGTCCTGAGACTCCAACTCAGCAACTCATTCCCTCAAAGTGGCTGGTTATGTCTAAGAAGTTTTCACCTTGATCGCTGAAAGTGAAGAGGACTTGAAACATTTACTTATGAAGATTAAAGAGCATAGCCTTCAATATGGATTACATCTCAATGTCAAGAAAACAAAAATCCTCACCACTGGACCAATAAACAACATTCTCATCAATGGAGAAAAGATTGAAGTTGTCAAGGACTTCATTCTTCTTGGATCAACTATCAACACTCACAGAAGTAGCAGTCAAGAGATCAGACGACGTATTGCACTGGGCAAATCTGCTGCATAGGAACTTTTTAAAGTGTTGAAGATCAGAGATGTCAGCTTGAGGACTAAGGTGCGCCTGACCCAGGCCATTGTGTTTTCAATAGCCTCATATGGATGCGAAAGCTGGACAGTGAATAAGGAAGATCGTAGAAGAATTGATTCCTTTGAGTTGTGGTGTTGGAGGAGAATACTGAAAGTGCCATGGACTGCCAGAAGAACCAATAGATCTGTTTTGGAAGAAGTGCAGCCAGAGTGCTCCTTGGAGGCCAGGATGGTTAAGCTTCGTCTCTCCTACTTTGGACATATTGTCCGGAGGAAACAATCGTTGGAGAAGGATGTCATGCTGGATAGGGTGGAGGGTCAGAGAAAAAGAGGAAGACCCCCAACAAGATGGATCAGCCAGGTGGCATCATTGATGGACTCAAGTGTGGCAGCGGTAGTGAGGTTGGCCCAGGTTCGGACATTGTTTCGTTCTGCTGTGCATGGGGTCGCTATGAGTCCATTTCGACTCAATGGCACCTGACAACAACAACAACAACAACAAGTTTTCATACATTTTCCCCCTGTAAGCACCACCACATGCATGGATATATTTGCAACATAGGTAGCTGCACATGCAAAAATATCCTCTTTCGACCCATGGGTTTTGTTCCATTATCCCACCCTCCTATGTTTGGCCTGCGTGTGTAACCATACCATTCATACATTACTACCACTACTGAATTGTATATATAGCAGTATTTACCTCTCTCTATCCTTTAACTCTTGTACTCCACCCAATGTCCCCCTCTACCTCCATCAGTTTTTGCTAACCTTCTTATTATATATTGCCTTTTTCTTCACCCAAATTAACATGTGTCTATTCTCTGGTTAGTAATTTATGCTCCCTTTGCTTCCCTCCCTTGTTGTTAAGTACCATCGAGTCAGTTCCGACCCATAGCAACTCTGTATAGGGATTCCAAGGAGTGGCTGTTGAGCTTGAACCACTGACCTAGTGGCACAAACCAACTTTTTAGTCCAGCGCATTAACGCACAGTGCCACACCAGGACTACACCTCCATTGGTAATCTTCAAAGAATGTATGTGTGTGAAAACCTTTCCTTGGCACTTTATAAGAGTGACCTTATACAATGCTTGTCTTTATGATTGACATACTGCACTTAGCATAAAGTCCTTCAGGTCCATCCATGCTATCAGGTGTTTTACAGATTCATCATTGCTCTTTAGAGTTGTATAGTATTCTATTGTGTGTATGTACCATAGTTTGTTCATCCACTCTTCTGTTGTGGATATTGAAGTTGCTTCCATCTTTATCCTATTATGAATAGTACTACAATGAGAATGGGTGTGCATATGTCTATTCATGTTGTGGAACTTATTTCTCTACAATATATAAGGAGCTCTGGTAACCTAGTGGTTACAAATCGGGCTGCGAACAGCAAGGTCAGCAGTTCGAAACTACCAGCTGCTCCGCGGGAGAAAGAGGAGGCTTTCTGCTCCCGTAAAGATTTACAGCCTCGGAAACCTGTTCAGGGTCGCCATGGGTCAGGACCGACTCAATGGCACTTAACAACAACAACAACATATAACAAGTAGTGGGATTGCTGAATCATATCATATTTCTATTTCTAACTTTTTGAAGAGACACCATACTACTTCCCACAGTGGTTGAACGATCTTACAGTCTCATCAATAATGCATAAATGTTCCAATCTCTCCACATTCAGCATTTGTTATTTTCAACTTTTTTGAATTTTGCTATTAATGCTAGAGTGAGATAATATGGTTTATATTTAAGGCCAGCAGTTCAAGCTCACCAGCTACTCCTCAGAAACCCTGTACAGGTCACTATGGGTCAGAATTGACTCAAAGGCACTTAACAACAACAATATATATTTAGTTATTGTTACTCAAGGGATATAT
>NW_006408577.1:9569485-9575029 GCF_000296735.1 Chrysochloris asiatica
ATATATATATTCCTTGAATAACTTTTCGTCTAGCCAATCCTTACTCTCATACAAGTAAACATGAAGAATACAGATTTAAGAATGGGCTTAGTGTCCTAGGACTTACAGTGAAGAAATGGTGACCCATAAATAATAGAAGGTAGAATCAAAGTTGACAGAAGAAACAACCTCTAGGAGAGAAAGCAAAGTCAAAGTCAAAGTTTGATAAGCAAAACTATCAAACCACAAGGACAAGGCAGGGTAGGAAAACCTTGACTCCGGGATGAAAAAAAAAAAGACTCCAGGATGAAAAATCAGAAACAGAGTAAGAGTTCAAAACTGAGAAAATTATATCCTGATTTAAAATGTATAGCTTTAAATATCTTATACAGAGTACCTGTGGCTTTCAAGTATTATACTCTCAAATGATATAGAGATTAAGATTGAGGATGTCCATTACATGCAGAAGTTGTGAAATAACTGGAAACTTTAGAGGTGTCAGTTACAATGGAGTATTGAAGATAGAATTTCAGGAAGTAGAATAATAAAAACAAAATGCGTAAACTGAGAGAGCAAATGTAGTCTGTAAAGTTTTTCTGATAACAAATGGTGTTAGTACAACATTTTGTTGTTGTTAGGTGCCATCAAGTTGGTTCCAAATCATAGCTACCCTATGCACAACAGAAAGAAATACTTTCCAGTCATAAGCCATGCTCACAATTATTGTTATGTTTGAGCCAGCACAACATAAGGAGAGATTCTTAGATTTAAATATAGATAGATAAATAGATAGATAGATAGAGATAGAGATGCTGTAAGGGTACTGTTTCATTGAGTTGTATATAGGGTTCCTATGAGTTGGAACTGATTCAATAGCATCTATCAATAATACTAGGCACACATGCTTACATAGAAAGCAATATTAAATTATTTACAAAGTGAACAAGGGAATGAAGGGATGAGTGATAGAGAGAAGAGAATAAGTGAAATAAATTTGAGAAAGCAAGAATTGAAGGTCAAAGTACAGGAGAAAGGGAGAGAGAAATGAATACTTCTATAGAGTCTTCAATGAGCCAGCCACACTGCCAGTCACTTTGCCTATATGCTCTCACTTAGTCCTCACAAGTTTACTTTAATGATAGAAAAGTGAGATTCAAAGAGTTAAGGGGTTTGACTAGATTGCTAACCTAGAAGGATAGATTATGATGAAAGAATGAGATATTCAAGTTAAAGATTTTATAAATACAGTAAAAGAATATGTACATATTTTAACACAATTCAGGGTTGCAACAAATAAAACCTACAGTAATAATTTAAAATATACTAACGATAGTCATCATAATTGTTATTCATAAGATGATGAGCAATTTTCATTATTGTTATTAATTACTGTCATTAATAATAATTGTACACACCAAAGTCAACCTTTCTCTCCTCTTTATTAGTTTTCTAGTAGCTAAAAAGATTCTCAGTAGGGAAAGATACCCTTGATACTTAAGAGAGTGAAATCATTATCACATAGTATTGAAAAATTACTTTTCTGAGATAATTTTCTATACAGAGCTCTTCTTTTATTTCAGTCTAGTCAACACAGTAACACCTCAGGCACTAAACATGAGATCTTTTCATTATATGTATTGTTGTTGTAAAGTACCATCAAGTCAGTTCCAACTCACAGTGACCCTGTATAGGGTTTCCAAGGAACTGCTAGTGAGTTTAAACACCTGAACGTGTGGTTGGCAATCAGTGTTTAGCCTACAGTGTCATGAATAAAAAAGCAAATGAACAAAGATGACTCGCCCTTCTCCTAATTTTACTGCTAGTTTTAGGGTATAACATTCTTCCACAGGATAGATGTGTGAGCAAAATAGTTATACAAAATACCCATTCTTAAACCTAAATCCCCCAAAAGCTGCTATTTTTACATTGTTTTTGCTGCCTTTCCAGAAAGAGGAAAAGCGCTGTTGCTGCTGCTGCTTCTGACTCATAGAGACCATCTATAGAGTTTCGAGGATGCAAAGCTTTAGGGGAGCAGAAAGCTTCATCTTTCTCCCACATAATGTTTGGCATATTCCAACTGCTAACCTTGTGGTTAGCAGACCAACAGGAGTTATATAATAAGGTAAGAATTGAAATCAGACTCATGAAATTATAATGTCAGCTCTGCTACTTCTAGTTGTGTGATTAGGATACATTGGTAAATGTGGCAGAGAAATAGAATCACTGAGACAGGGAGAGTAAACACTGCATCAACTCTTTTTAATATGTAAGCAACTTCTGAGCAAGCAGGTTAATAATATCCCACAGCAGTGGAAACTCGGAGAGAAGCTCTGCCCCTCCCACCAACAGAAAAAGGCTCATTCTTAGTAGCTCCCTTTCAATATAAGAAGGTGAGGACACTTTCATTGTTTACATTCTTTATTTAATATATTGACTGGTTGTAAAATGTTGTTGGTGTTAGGTGCCGTTGAATTGATTCTGACTTGTAGTGACCCCAGTGACAACAGAAAAAGCATCGCCTAGCCCTGTGCCTCCCTCATAATGATTATGCTTCAGCCCATTGTTGAGGTGACTGGGTCAATCAGTCTTTTTAAATAACTTTCTCTCTTTCTTAATATCTTGGGACCCTCCACTTTACCAAGCATGATGTCCTTCTTAAGGGACTTTTCCTTCTTGACAGCATGTCCAAGGTACAGGAGACAAAGCCTTACCATCATCACTCCTAAGGAGAATTTTTGATATACTTCTTTTGATAGTCCATTATACTGTCAATATTCTTCACCAACACAATAATTCAAATGCATTTATTCTCTGGTCATCCTTATTCATTTTCCAACTTTCAGATGCATGTGAAGTGACTGAAAATACCATAGCTTGGGTCAGGTGCACCTTATTTCTCAAAGTGACATCTATGCTCTTTAGTACTGTAAATATCTTTTGAAGCAGTTTTGCATAATGTAGTATGCCATTTGATTTTTTGATGGTTGCTTCCATGAGCAATTAGTGTTTATTAATTTATAATTTAAACCAGAGCATTATTATTGTCTGAATAATTGACACTAATACAGGACGTGTTTCTTTATTACAAGAGAGAAAACTACAACCACATCCTAAAAGGAATATCCCCAAAATGCAGTCTGACCTCTGCTGTCTTCTCAATCTCTAAGACTAAACAATCAAAAACAGAACTTTATGAACCAACTCTATACAGTATCACACAGTTACTCACATATGGGAAAGCACATGGTTTGGGTCCAATCTACCATCCAAGAGATCTTGAGTATCTCCCACATCTGCTACATGTCTCAGAGCTCTGATCTCCTGTTTGAGAGGTTGTATAGTGAAACACCAAGGCAGCCCTTGATTCTCAAACTTTCTTTTCAGAACATGTACTTTTGTGACTGCAGCAGATCCTCACATCTCTATGAAAATACTTATCTATTGTATATTTTATATAATATAATATACATATGCATCAAATTCTGTGAACTAGACTTTTCACTAGACCTTCAGATCCTTGCATGAATGTTCATAATTAAGAATTAAGCCCACTTCCCCAAATAAGATATACAAGTGACCAATTTGTTGTTGTTAGGTGTTATTGAGTCAGTTTTGATTCGTAAAAATCCTATGCATAACAGACTGAATCACTGCCTGGTCCTGCAACAGTCTCAATTTTTATTACCCTTGAGCTCATTATTGATGCCATTGTAGCAATCCATCTCATTGGTGGTCTTCCTCTTTTTCATTGGCCCTCTCCTTTTCTAAGAATTGTGTCCTTTTCCAGGGACAATTCACTCCTAATAACATGTCAGAAGTATGAGATATGAAGTGTCATCATACTTGCTTCTAAGGATCATGCTGGCTGTACTTCTTCTAACACAGATTTGCTCTTCTGGCAATTCATGGTACTTTTAATATTCTTCTCTAACCCCGCAGAGACCTAGTGTGCTGCTGTAGGATAAACACTCAAACACAAGGTAGGTTTGAACCTCAAGATTGGTTCAAATTCACTAACCACTCTCCAGAAACCCTATACAGGGTGGCTACAGTTCAGAACTGACTGAATGGCACTTAACAACAAAACAACAAACCCCTTAACTCAAATGCATCAATTATTCTGTGGTCTTCGTATTCATTGTCCAACTTTCAGATGCATCAATTATTCTGTGGTCTTCCATATTCATTGTCCAACTTTCAGATGCATATGAGGCTATTGAAATATCACTGCTTGAGTCAGATGCACCTCCATCCTCAAAATGACATCTTTGCTCTTGAAATTGCTCTTAAAGTTAAGAGGTCTTGTGCAGCAGATTTGCCTAACACAATAATACATAGTTTGATTTCTTAACTGCTGCTTCCATGAGTGTTGATGGTGGATCCAAACAAAATGAAGTCTTTGACAACTTCAGCCTTTTCTCCATGTATCATGATGCTATTTATTGGTCCTGTGGTGAGGAATTTTCTTTAAGTTAGGTGCAACCTATACTGAAGGCTATAGTCTTAGTTCTACATCAAAGGTGTTTTAGTCCTCTTTCTTTCAGCCAGCAAGATTATATCATCTGTATATGGCAGGTCAGGTCATTAATGAGTCTACCTCCAATCCTGATGTCATGCTCTTCTTCATTTAATCTACTTTCTTAGATTATTTGCTCAGCATATGGATTAAATAAGTATAGTGAAAGAATATGACCATGACACACACCTTTCCTGATTTTAAACCATTCATTCCTTGTATCCCCTTGTTCTGTTTGAACAACTGTCTATTTACAGTACTTTCTGATGAAAATCAAAGTATTTTAAGGTCTCTTCACTTTCAGCAAGAAAGCACTTTGATTTTCAGCAACCAAGATTGTATCATCTGCATATAACAGGTTGTTAATGAGTCTTCCTCCAATCCTGATGCCATATCTTCTTCCCATAATCCAGTGTCTCTGATTCTTTGCTCAGCATACAGATTGAATAAGTATGGTAAAAAGGATACAACTCTGACGCACACCTTTCCTGATTTTAAACCGTTCACTGTCCCATTTTCCTATTCAAACAACTACCTCTTAGTGTGTAAAGGTTCCTCATGAGCACAATTAAGTGTTCTAGAATATCCGTTTTTCTCAATGTTATCCATAGTTTCTCGTGATCTACACAGCCGAAAGCTTTTGTATAGTTAATAAAGCACTAGTAAACATCTCTCTAGAAGTCTCTGCTTTCAGCCAAGATCCATCTGTCACAAGAAATGATATCCCTAGTTCCATGTCCTCTCCTAATCTGGCTTTAATCTCGGGCAGCTCTCTGTTGATATATTGTTGCAATAATTTTTTAATTATCTTCATCAAAATTTGACTTGCTTGTAATATCAATGATACTGTTCAAAGATTTTCTTTTTCCATTGTGTTGCAATATGGATAAACCTTGAAAACATTATGCTAATTGAAATCCAGTCACAAAGCACACACATTGCATTATTTCATTTATTTAAAATGCTAAAATAAATGTATCTATAGTGCACCCTGTACAGGGTTGCTATGGGTCGGAACCAACTCCACAGCACTTAACAACAACAACATA
>NW_006408577.1:9575319-9584448 GCF_000296735.1 Chrysochloris asiatica
CAACAACAACATAGAGACATAAAGCAGATTAATTAGTGTTTTCCAGGAGCTAGAGGGTTAAAGTGGGGATTGGGAGTAACTGCTCATGAGTATGGCGTTTCTTTCTGGAATGACAAATAGGTTCTAAAATTAGATGGTGTTGATGATTGCACAACTTCCGTGAACACACCAGAAACCACTGGATTGTGTACTTTTATTGGGTGAACTCTTTAATTGCTGGTGTTAAGTGTCGTCGAGTTGGTTCTGATTTATAGCGACGCTGTATAGGGTTTCCAAGGAGTGGCTGATGAACTTGAACCACAGACCTTGAGGTTCAAACCAACCTTGCTGTTCAAACTGACCTTGCTGTCCAGCGCATTAACCCAAAGCACCATACCACGACTCCAGAATGTAAATTGTATCTCAGTAAAAGAATGAAGCCTTAGAAATACCTGAAAAGTTCAGCATACCTTATATGGCTTGTTAATGGCCGGGAGGATTTTAGCTGTACTTCTTCCAAGACAGACTTGTTTGTTCTTTATATAGTCCATGCTACTTTCAATATTCTTCTCCTACACCACAATTCAAATGAATTGATTCTTCTACAGACTTCCTTATTTTCATATGCATATGAGGAGATCCAAAATCCCATGGTTTGGGTCAGATGTACCTTAGAGACATCTTTGTTCTTTATCACTTTATCACTTTAAAGAGGTCTTTTGCAACAGATTTGCCTAATACAATGTCATTTGATTTCTTGACTGACGTTTTCATGAGCGATAATTGTGGATCCAAGTAAAAGAAAGCCTTTAACAACTTCAGTCTTTCATCATTTATCATCATGTTATTTTGTAATCCACTTGTGAAGATTTTGGGTTTCCTCACATTGAGGTGCAATCCATACTGAAGGCAAGTCTTTGATCTTCATCAGTATTTCAAGTCTTCTTCACTTCCAGAAAACAAACTGTGTCATCTGCATGTTAACACATCTTCCTCCAATCCTAATACCACAATTTTTTTCATGTAATCCAGTTTCACAGATTATTTGCTCAGCATATAAACGGAATAAATAAAGTGAAAGTATTCAACCTTGACAAGTGCCTTTTCTGATTTTAAATGATTCAGTATCCCCTTTTTCTTTTTGAAGAACTGCCTCTTGGTCTACGTACAGATTCCTCATGAGCACAATGGATACTTGTTCTTCTCAATGTTTGTTATGATCTGTAGTTGAGTATCTTTGCATAGTCAATGAAGTACAAGTAAGCATCATTCTGTTATTCTCTGCTTTCAGCCAAGATTCATCAGCTGTCAGCAATGGTATTCCTAGTCCCATGTCCTCTTCTGAATTTGGCTTTATTTTCTATCAGCTCATTGTTGATTACTGCTGCAACCATTTTTGAATTGTCTTCAGCCAAAGTGTACATGCATGTGTGAGAAACGCTGTCTATACTGACAAATGCTCAAGTAATCCAATCTGTACTCATTTTAGCGAGAGTGAGGTTTTCTTTATTCCATTTTGCAAAATCGGGTGCCCAGTCCCATAGACACTGGCAGATGTGTCGCATGGCCAATAGACAAAGAGTTTTATTAACCTAGCTCAGAGAAAGCCCTCCTCCATTTCCCCTTTACTGGGTACTTTGGAGTTTACAATCTTTCCCAAATGGACTAGTCCCTACAGGGAGCATTCTCATTTAAAGTTAATTTCACCCCCTCCCCATGAGTTTCCCCTACTTCCTTGATGGGTATGCTCTTATTTTAAGAGTCTAGTACTTTAAACTAGTCTCTTCCTCTTCTCATCGTTCCCTTTTGTCATGTCAACCTGCTACCCCCAAGATATCCTTGATTCTCAAGATGGATCACCCCAACAGCTATTTCTCACACGTGTGATATTAATCATATTGTTTGATGATTTCCACATTCTGTTGGGTCACTTTTCTTTTGAATGGGCACAAATACGAATCTCTTCCAATAGGTTGTCCAGGTAGCTGTCGTCCATGTTTCTTACCATAGATGAGTGAGTGCCCCCAGCACTGCATTAGTTTCTTGAAAGATTTTAATTTGTACTCCATCAGTTTCTGGAGCCTTGTTTTTCACTGGTGCCTTTAGAACAAATTGGACCTATTCCATCAATATCATCAATTCTTGATCATGTGGTACCTCTTAAAATGACTGGACATCAGTCAATTTGTTTTGGTTCAGCAACTCCATATTCATTCAGTCTTATCAGGATGCTTCTTGCATTACTCAAAATTTTGCCTATAGAATTATTCAATACTGCAAGTTGAGGCTTGAACTTTTACTTCAATTCTTTCAGGCTGAGAAATGCTAAACATGTTCTTCCCTTTTGTTTTTTTAACTACAGGTCTTTGTATATTTCATGACAATTCTTTACCATCTTGAATTACCCTTTGACATTTTCTGTTTATCTCTTTTACTTCCACATTTATGCCATTTGCATTAGCTTCTCAACACTCAAAAGCAAGATTGAGAGTCTCTTCTGATATCCATTTTTGTATTTTCTTTCTTTCCTATCTTTTCTTTAAAACTTTTTATTGGGAATGGTGTGAAAATCATCAGTTTTGTATTCAACAAATAACACACTTTGTTTCATTTCAATGATTGCAGTCTCGCTGTGGAACAATAGTCATCCTATTTCTTCACTGTGGCTACTATTTCCATTCCACACACCTTCCCATCCCTTCTCACCATTGTCCTTAGGCACATGTGGCCCCTTTGATTTTGAATGACTGCCTGTGCCATCACTCATAGTGAGCATGCCTTATTAGTGTTGTTGGTCCCCATATATACCTATTTATTGCTTGGCTGAGAGTTGTATACACCCCTGTATACCTGGCTACTGCTTCTCTAAAAGAGGGTGTGTGGTGATCAAGGGCTACACTTTCAGGTTTCTCCAGTCACTTTCTGACCAGTAAACCCAGTCTTTAAAAAAAAAAAAAAAAAAAACTTTCTGACCAGTAAACCCAGTCTTTAAAAAAAAAAAAAAATGTGTTTTGTTCCAACACATTATGTTGCTCTGTACAGGACCTTCCAATATGATGCCTTTCAGAGTGGCTTGTAGTGGTAGCTGGGCACCATCTAGTTTTTCTGGTCTCATAGTCATGGAGACTGAGGTTCACATGATCCATTAGTCTGTTTGATTGATTCCAAGCATCTTCAGTTCTCATCACTCATCTTTCCTCAGCACATGGAGAGACTAATAGATGCACTTTAGACAGCTGTTCATGAGCTTATAATATCACAGATGCTACTCACCAAAGTAGAATGTAGAACATTGTCTTTGTGGACTATGTTATGCCAATATACCATGGTGTCCCCTGAGACTATGGTCCAGAGCCACAGGCTCTGCTGCTCATTGCCTTAGTATGTTCGATAATATCTAAGAAGTTTTCATCATTTTGCTTGCTATATGTTCCACTACATTCACAGTTGTACTTTTTTCATACTCTTGTATATTTGTAGGATATATACGTATATGTATATATATATATATATATATATATATATATACACACACACACACATATATATATACACACAACCTTGGAACAGTAGTTTTCTATGGATAGATACATGGAGAGTGATACACACTGGATAGTTATGGGAGGAAGAGTCATAGATTTTTACCTCCATTCCCTTTAGCCCTTGTGCCTTTGCCTATCATTTAATGACCTTTTGCTTTCTTCATGTATGATGTTCTTCATGTCACCCCACAACCCCTCGGGTCTTCAGTCATTAGTGTCTAAATGAATAAAATCAATTCTTGAGATGGTCTCCAAAATCAGGTGAGATATATTCAAGGTCATATTTTGGCACTTGTGGAAAACTTTTCATTATCTTCAGCTACAATCTGACTTGCATGTAAGCAATTGATGGTCTGTTCTGCAGTCTCCCCCAGCCTTGTTTTGGCTGATGATATTGAGCTTCTCCATCATCTCTTTCCACAGATATAGTCAATTTCATTCCTGTGTATTCCATCTGGTGAGGTGTACATGTATAGTCTCCTTTTATGTTTTTTAAAAGTTAGTCATTGGTCTTGCAAACTTCTATCATGCTATCTCTAGCATCATTTCTATCGCCAACACTATATTTTCCAACTATTTATCCTTCCTCTTTGCTTCCAACTTTTCCATTCCAGTCACCAGAAATTATCAATGGATCTTGATTGCATATATGATCCATTTCAGATGGAAGAAGTTGGTAGAATTCTTCAATTTCATTATCATGGGTTTTAGTGTTTGGTGGACAGATTTGAATAATAGTATTATTAACTTGCTTTCTTGTTGTTAAGTACCATCAAGTGTTCCAACTCATAGTGACTCTGTATAGGATTTCCTAGAGGAGCAGGTGAGTTTGAACTGTCAACCTTGTGTTAACAGTCCAGTGTGTATACTACAACATCATACCAGGGCTCCTTGTAGATGTTTGGATATTTTCCTATCACATACAGCATTGTATGTCAAGATAAATTTTGAATTTTTTTTTTTAATGATGAATGTATCACCAATCCTATTCAATTTGTTATTCCTGGCTGAGTAAACTATCTGATTGTCTGATTCCAAATGACCAATACCAGTCTATTTTAGCTCACTAAAGCCTGGGATATCAATGTTTATATGTCCCATTTCATTTTTGACACTTATAATTTACCTAGAGTCATATTTTGTGCATTACACATTCTGATTATTAATGAATGTTTGCTGCTGTTTTTTCCTCATTTTGAGTATGCCTCATCAGGAAATGAAGGCCCAAAAGCTTTGTTCCATTCATTTCATTATGGTCAAAGCTACTCTTAGCAGCTCTTCCCCAATCATATTTTGAGTGCCTTCCAACCTTAGGGACTCATCTTCCAGCACCATGTTGTTCTAAGTCACAGCAACCCTTCCAAAGAAGGGCTGGTGAGTATTAACTGACAACCTTGCAATTAACAGTCCAGTGCTTGTCCTACAGCACCATACTAGGAATACATCTGACAATATTCCACTATTTTCAGTAGCTAGCCATTCAAAAATGTTCTGTGTCTTCTTCTTCCTTATCAGTTTTAGTCTGGAAGCTCCACTGAAATCTATCCACCATCAGTGTCCCTGCTGGTATTTAAAATACTGGTGGCATAGCTTCCAGCAAAACACGAGCCACCAGAGTACAACAAACTGACAGACAAGTGGTGAAGCTGGGTAGCAGAACTTTGTTTATAGGGTGTGAGGGGTAAGAGAAAGGGGTAAAAAATTGTTCAAAGATTTCTGACATGCAAAAATAGAAAAATGATGTTTCCATTGAAAGACAGAAAAACTGGAAAAGAAATCAGGAGTATAGTACTGGATACCTAAATCATTCTAAGATCTACCAGAACAGTTATTTCTTATATATGAAGATAGGTCAAAAATAGTGCTACAGAAACCATAGAAATTTTTATTAAACAAAGTTATCAAAATGTGAAGCTACTGTTTCTCAACATATCTTCCATCTAGGTCTATACACTTCTATAGGTGGTATGTCTATCTCTCTTACCCTCCCTCTGAAGTATCCTGTGCTCTTCGATTTCCACCTCATCAAAGAGGTAGTTTTGACATTTTTGAGACTCAATTAGTGTCCCTTTTTGATGTTCTTTGAGTTTGTATCACAAAAAGAGCTCTGAAAAGGTAAGATCAGGGTTGTAGAGTAGATGAGTTAATGTTTCCCAATGAATTTTTCATAGGACAGCCTTTTCTACCCTAGAGAAATGAGCAAATGGATTGTTGTAACAAGGGTAAAAAAATTCCTGGCCTTTTCCTCTCCAATGCAGTTTTCAATTTTCTTAAAATTTATTTGTCAGTTAGCACATAATGGTCATGTGTCCTTTGAGAAAATCTATCAAGACTATCTCTCTCTTTATTTTATTTTTTTTTAATTGTGAATTGAGTGAAAGTTTACAGGGAAAATCATCAGTTTTACATTCAACAAATCATATACTTTGTTTCATTACAATGATTATAATCCCCTCCATGTACCATCAGTTAAAAGTATTTCTCTCTATTAATTTTAGCTCTTTTAAAAAAAGACTCCAGCATATATAATAATTTACACCACCAAAGGGCACATTCTGTAAGTCTGCCTCCTGGACACCAGCTCTCAGTCCCTCTCTTTCCATGAATCTAGGGTCCTCAGATGCTCCTTCTCTCCATGTCCCCATTTCTGCCTCCATGTCTAGTGTCTCTGCTTCTCTGCATAATGTCCCACATTCTGCTTGTGCTCTTCTCCCTTGATGGTCCTAGGGTCCTCTGTTTCTGGACTGTAAGATGAACCACTCCCTTTTTTTTGTTACAAAACTTCTACCTTTACTATTGTGACAGTTGCAATTAGTCATGATAACAATTATTCACTATTGAATCTTATCTCCATGTCATTTCATCAGACCCATCTAGACAAGATAAAGACTATTCAGTGGGGACACTTTCTTTCCCCCCACACTCTTAAACTAAACTCCCTCTTGAAATCTTGTAAGTCAGTCACTTTGTACCTTTATCGTCCCCTCATTTTAGGTAGCCAATGTCCAAGTTGCCTGTCCCTATCTACCCTGTGTACAGAGGGGATAGCATTGATACTAGATGCGAAGACTCCTTCCCTTTCTGTTGGTATTTTGAGCTACTACCTCCATGAATATAGGTCAAGTTCATCAAATTGTAGCAATTTACCCTTGTTTACTTTATCAAAAAAGTATTTTCTTTTTTATCTTCCTCTAGCCAAATTCTGATTATCAAGCCATCAATACTAGGTCAAATGGATACTATCGTAAAGTTTGAATGTTCTTGTGCATCTCCCTTCACTTCATATCTACTGGGTGCTTCTTTCTCAGCTCTAGCCCTGTGAGGTTATGTCCTTTTCCATGGGCTCAGGTGTCCCCAGGTCTCACCACACTTAGGACCAACCAGCCCTTCCTCTTCTCTCTTTCAACTCCACATCAAGACTATCTCTTAGGAATCAAAATAAAACAGTTCTCATAACCTGAACTAACTTCTGTGCCTTTAATTTAACTGACCCAGCAAAGCTTCTCTGAAGCCACTTTAAAAATTGCATCTTTTGGGTTTCTTTTTAAAGCACCTTCAGGAGACTAATACAGATGAATTCCAAGAGAATGTGTCTCCAGTCATCCACTGAACTCAGAGACATGTTTAGGTTTTTGTGGTTGTTTGGAATAAACCCATGCATGTAAGATCTGTAAATCTAATAGCAATACTTTTTTATTTTTTCACTTACCCTCATATATAGTCCCTGGGTTGCACAAATGGTTAATGTTTAAGCTACTAACCAAAAAGTTGACAATTTGAATCCACCCACAGTTTCCTCAGAAGAAAAGCCTGGTGAACTATTTCTGAAAGTACACTGCCATTAAAACCCTATGAAGCCCAGTTAAACTCTGAAAAGCAGAGAGTTGCCATGAGTAAGAATCAATTCAACAGCTGTTCATATGAACGTATACTCCTTCTGCTCACTTCTTGTTGGCAAATACCATTGAATTAGTTACCACTCATAGTGGCCCTGAGTATCAGCTGGTGGGTTTGAACTACCTACCTGTGGTTAGGAGTTCAGTGCTCATCCTACAGTGCCACAACAGAATTCCTTTGCTCACTTACCTAGTGTGTTTTTTACTAACAAATATTGTTTAGTAATTTGGGGTTTTCTCATCTATTTCCCAATCCCCTCAAAATTTTGTTATACAAACACTACATGAAATGTTTTATATTTTAATTAAATAAAAGAATAAGAAAATTAATTTTGTATACAATATTGCATTCAATAGATAAAGTTCAATTTTAATACTGAGTTTTACTCAACAGCAATATAAAAATAC
The DNA here is from genome assembly GCF_000296735.1 of Chrysochloris asiatica. Lineage (NCBI taxonomy): Eukaryota > Metazoa > Chordata > Mammalia > Afrosoricida > Chrysochloridae > Chrysochloris > Chrysochloris asiatica. Next base: position 9,583,145 of record NW_006408577.1, read on the forward strand.
AATGTACATAATTATCTGTGGAAGGAGAACAGGGATAGACGTGAAGCTTAAATCGTTTCTTTTTTTCCCATTCCATAACCAAGGTTCAATTGTATAGTTGCAGGGTAAAACTGAAATTACATAGCCATTCAATTACTGTGAAAAAATGAAATCTTTATAAGTTTCCTGTCTGGGACTTTTCTTCTTGACTGGTACAGAATTGAAATTTCCTTCACACTGATTTAGATTTAAGTGTCATTTCTTTTTCAATCATACAAGAATAGAGCAATCAGAGTTCTCAATTCTTTTTTGCCTCACATATGTTTCACTTTTAATAATGGTAATAAAAATATTCAAAATCCATGATTTTATATCTTACAAGCAAAAACCCTCTTCAAAATTGAATATTGTACATACCTCATTATTGTATTTTATTTGCTACTGACTTTCACAATAGAGCCTAAAAGTATATTTAGAATTTTTACTTGTTGAAAGTTTTTAACAGTTATCTTTATTTTAATGTGTTCATGTGCTGATTCAAGTAATTGGTGTGTGTAGGCAATTGAGTAAATACATGAAATAAGAAGTTACGTATGATTTTTGAGGAGCCCTGGATGATCATCACTTTGGTCCTTGTTATTTCAACAAAAATAGAGCTATCCTTTTTATAATATGTGTTTGGTTCTTACCTTCTTCTACAAACTGTTGCTCATATTTTTAGATAGAACATCCTAAACAATGCAAATGAGGAAGGTAAAGAACAGAGCAGGTAAGAAATTTTACCAGAGTCACCCAGCTAGTAGAGGACAGTGGCAAGACTCACATTTAGATCATCTGATTGCAAATTCTAGGTGTTCCTCACAGAAGAATATGAAAATTATTTTAAATATCTGGGGAAATAAGAAGAAAAAATTAGAATTTAACTTCTAAAAACACTTTATTAAACAAATAGATCTGTTTTGGAGGAAGTGCAGCCAGAGTGCTCCTTAGAGGCCAGGATGGCTAAGCTTCGTCTCTCATACTTTGGACACATTGAACATTGTAGCGCTTAGCTACATATTGCACTGGGCAAATCTGCTGCACAGGAACTTTTTTAAGTATTGAAGAGCAGATATGTCAGCTTGAGGACTAAGGTGCGCCTGACCCAGGCCATTGTGTTTTCAACAGCCTCATATGGATGCGAAAGCTGGATAAGGAAGATCGTAGAAGAATTGATGCCTTTGAGTTGTGGTGTTGGAGGAGAATACTGAAAGTGCCATGGACAGCCAAAAGAACCAATAGATCTGTTTTGGAAGAAGTGCAGCCAGAGTGCTCCTTGGAGGCCA
>NW_006408577.1:9584768-9589036 GCF_000296735.1 Chrysochloris asiatica
CCTCTCAGCTGAAGCTAAAGTCTCAGAGACTCAGAATGCCAAAAGGAATGACCATTAGGTAGTTATTTTCCTGAAAGCATTCAAAGGTATTGTGATTAAAAAAAAAAAAAAAAAAAAAGCTAAATATTACATCAAAAAAATTTAAATGAACCAGAAATCGAAATCACACATAAACATAAATTTTTCTATAGGTCAATATTCTAAAAATTGATAGGTAACATATTATTTAATGTAGGATTTTTGTTTGGTTGGTTTTTTGTTCTTACTAAATGATGGTAAATGAAATTGCATCTAACCAAAGAATACTTCCCATTAAAAGAAAATGCTGAGAGCTGAATCTTAGTCAGGCTGGCGAAGTAGCAACCGTTACTATGGAGGCAAATTGGAACAGATAAAAAAGACTCCAATATATCAAACTTTACACCTCGACTTGCAGCTCGGTAATTACTGCATATCAACATCCATGGCTTTAAAGGCATTCTGTGCTAGTTTGTTATAACAGCATCTTGACATATCATTAGGCTTCAGGTTTTCTTATAAAAGTTTTAAGTGTGGTTCTTCTTATTAGTCTTCCTAATGTTTTTGAATTGACCTTAACAACCATAATTATTGATTGTTCAATTTTAAAAAGGCAACATTTCTGGCATTTACATCAAATATATTACTAATAGGCTTCCAATCCAATCTGTTGATAAAGAGAAGAAAATTAAAATAAACACGATCACTTTCAGGGAATGAATGATACTTACTGTTTAATTCTCATAGTACTTTAGAAGATCCATTAAATAGTATATGTTGTTGTAAGGTGCCATCAATTCAGTTCTGACTTACAGCAACCCTATGCACAACAGAACGGAACACTGTCCAGTCCTGCACCTTCTTCACATTTCTTATTTTCTTTGAGCCCAATGTTGCTGCCACTGTGTCAATCCATCTTGTTTAGGGTCTTCCTCTTTGCCACTGTCCCTCCACTTTTCCAAGCATGATGTTCCTGAGACTGATCCCTCCTGAGAACATGTTCAAAGTATCTCACCATCCTCGCTTCCAAGGAGCATACTGGCTATTCCTCCAACACACATTTATTTGTTTTTCTGGCAGTCCAAGGTACTTCCAATTCTCTTTTCCAGCACCATAAATCAAAAGTACCAATTCTTCTATGATCTTCCTTAATCATTGCCCAACTTCACATGCATATGAGACTATTGAAAATACCATGACTTGAGTCAGGCATACCTTAATCCTCAAACTGACATCTTTATTCTTAAACACCTATATTTGATAGTATATGTTTTTGTTGTTAAGTGTCATGGAGTTGGTTCCGACAAACAGCAACTCTGTTTAGAGTTACCGAGGAGCGGGTGGTGGATTTGAACAACTGCCTTTGTTATTAGCCATCCAGTGCTTATCCTACAGTACCACACAAGGACTCCAGTGTAGTATATACAATGGTTTAAAAAAAATTATTATTCATCATTGATTAATTCCCAGTAACTGCTAACTTCCAGATGCATATTTTAGATCATATTACAAATTGAAGAACTCCTCTGCAGGTTAAATATGCTTCCACAAGGTTCAATCCACAAGTAACTAACCCTACATAGAGTCACTATAAGTTGGAACGACTCAACAGCACAACATATTGCATTATAGCCACTGTATGCTAATACATATTTACATATTTTCCCAGTTCATCGTTTTGTTCTTCTTGAGTTAAATATCCAAACCTTTCACAGTAAGGATGAGAAGATTTATGTTGTCCACCCCAAGCAGTAATTATCATTGACTAGAAGACACCAATATAGAATAGATACTAAAATAGTTAAATGCACACACAGATTACAAAATTCCAAATGAAAAGCTTTACTTCCTTCAATTGCATTAAGTTAGCTGAAACCTTCGCATTCCGGTATGTTGGTTCATTTGATCATCTGTTCTTTATTTGGAGTCCTGTTGTGGCACTATGGGTTAATGTGCTGAACTGCAAGGTCAGTTTAAAGTGGCCCCATACAGGGTCTCTATGAATCGAACCGACTCGACAGCACTTAACAACAACAATTCTTCATATAACTTTGCTGCGGCTGGTAAATGCTGTCGATTAGGTGCTGACTCAGCACAACCGAAGGAAACACTGCTGGATAGTTCACCATTCTCACAATTGTTGTTATATTTGAGTCCAGTGTTACTGCAACTGTGTCAATCCATTTCGTAAGGGTCATCCTAACCTGCCAGTTTATCAAGCATGATGCCCTTCTCCTCAGACTGGTCCCTCCTGATAACATGTCCAAAGTATAAGAGAGGAAGTCTCATCATCCTGGCTTCTAATGAGCATTCTGACTGTACTTCCTCAAACACAGATTTGTGTGTTCATGGTCCTTTGAATATTCTCCAGCGCCATGATTCAAACACATTAATTCTTCTAATATCTTCCTTTTTCATGGTCCAACAGTCACATGCATATGAGGGTAATGAAAATACTATGATTGGGTAAGGCACATCTTGTTGTTGTTGTTATGTGCTGTGAAGTTGCTCCTGACTCATAGTGACCCTGTACAGGGTTTCTGAGGCTGTAAATCTTTATGGGAGCAGAAAGCCTCATCTTTCTCCCACAGAACAGCTGGTAGTTTTGAACTGCTGCCCCTGAGGTTAGCAGCCCGATTTGTAACCACTAGGCTACCAGAGCTCCTTCAGGCACACCTTAGTCCTCTGGTATCTTTGCTCTTGAACACTTTAAGCAGGTCTTGTGCAGCAGATTTGCTTAATAAGATATGCCATTTGATTTCTCCACTGCAGCCTCCATGAGTGCTGAGTAATATATTGCACATGTATAGCTTATATATGTAGACTTTATAATATGATACCACTTCTTTTTATTTGATCATTTGCAGTGTCATAAATTGTAGCAATAAAAATGAAATGATATGCAGAAGTAATAACTTTGCTACTGTGGCTATGTATGTACTTTTTCTCATATAAATATTTAATTTTATCAAAAATGCAAAATTAATTTTCTCATATTCTCACTGTTCCAGTCATAAGGCATCAATAATTCATTTTTCATGAGATTGTGCATAAACAATTTGTTATAGAGCCATCAGTAGCAACAGGAATCAATATGGTGCAATGTAATCTGCTCAACATTCTCTGTCTCCTCTTTGAATGAAAAGCACCAATTGAATTCAATAGATAAGACTGGAATAGAATTTAGATTTCTCCATCTCTATAATGTTATCCCTACAAACTCAGGCTCCCTTCCATTTCTCAATCTATCCCTACTACAATATCCACACTGCCATTGCTTTAATTTAGATTTACAATAGTTTTCACTTCGATTATTATAAATCTGTCCCTCGTCTCCCTCCCTTCTTCCTTTAATATCACCTTTCTCTCTATGGCCTGAGTAATCTTTCTGAAACCCAAAACTGTTCATACTCTCCCCATTAAAAAATCTGCCAATGTCTCCCAGTCGCCTTCAGGCAGTGGCATCTCTAGGGTTGGTGTCACTCAGTGCAATAATTCATGGTGTCGCTCCTCCAATGGCCTTCTTCCCGTACCATACCACACAAAATCCTTAGTAATATTTATTATCGATTTTAATCATAGAATAACATGTGATCATTGTTATAAATTGTTTGACTGTAATATTGCTTCATATGAATGCTAAGAGCAAAATTGTTTTGTAAAATCTTTCTATACTAAATTACATTAGTTACATTATTAATAACTGAATGGAAGTGTTTCTTTTTATTTTCCCCCTTTTCTTTTAATTACTACCTCATTCTCAATAAAGTTATTAATATAGATTCACAAGTACTCATTGCAACAATTGCAAAAATGCTGGATACTACTCACTGGAGACTCTACCTGATCAGGCCATGTCTAATTTTCTCTGACTTCACAAGGATGAAGGAGAATCAAACTCAAAATCAGCCCAAGCTGTCAGTCATAAAAAGAGGGCGGACAGGTGCAATAACACCCACACTTGCAAATGATACCCACTTGACCTGGCTTCAATAACTGGATGAACAGAGCTCAACCTGAAGAAAGAAGAGGAAAAAAACGTCATCTGATACAATTCGATAAACATGACCTACACCTATAAATGCAGTAGCTTAAAAGAGGAAACAAATCCCTGCTGCAAGAACTATTCCCACCCCCTCCACACAAAGAGTAGACAGGGAAGGGCAACTTGGACATTGTCTACCCAAAATGGGGGGAGGGATACAAAGGTAAGAAGTGACTGGCTTACAAGCTTTCAAGAGGGAACATAG
>NW_006408577.1:9589741-9591440 GCF_000296735.1 Chrysochloris asiatica
AAAAAGCTAAAGTGGATAGAGAGAAATACTGTTAACTGATGGTACATGGAAGGGAGTATAATCATTGTAATGAAACAAGGTGTATGATTTGTTGAATGTAAAACTGATGATATGCCCTGTAAACTTTCACTCAATCCCCAATAAAAATGTTAAGTAATAATAAAAAAATTTTTAAAAATCAGCCCAAGGTGGATTCCTAGGGGGCAGAGGTCAGAAACACCTCCATCCTCCAACCTTCTTTACCCTATTGTGATGTAAACTATCTATCCCTCACAGCATCCTTACTTCTCTGCTGGGTTTGATAATCCATTGCAATGGTCACACAGAACTCATACACAGTGTTCTCCACTATGGGGTCTATTAAGGAAGTGAGCAGGACACAATTCAGGATCAGAAACAGCACAGGATACAGCAGTACTCTGGTAAGTAATGCTTCTTGTCTGTCATACTGCAGACACACTTTACCCTTGTCTTTGGCCTCTTCAGTTAGATGACCCCTTGGCCGCTGCCCTGCTCAGGCAAGTGTTACAAATCTTTTTACCCATCTGCAAATGCCCAAGATGCACATTCTGCAAGCCAGCCTCCTGCCTATAGGCACTCAACTTTATTTGGTCCATGGACCAGGAAACCTGTAGCTGTTGTTGCTACCACGTTTCCAGGTATGAACTTCATCATTTACTCATGGCTCTTCTTTCTTGATGATACCAGGATCATTTTTCCTCCTCCTGAGAAGGCTCAGTTTAAACCTGCGGGATGGGTAAACTCACTGATGCCAACATTAGAGTCTTATACACTCTATTTGCAAGTTCCCACTCAATCATTTGGTGAGAGTTAAGAACTCTTTGGATAGGAAAGCTATGTCAAGTAAATTCATAGTACCACAATAATATTGTAGCTAAAACACCGGAAAATTTGACAAAATCAACAAATATTTAAAGAGCAACAGCAACAAATATGGTGATGTATGCAGACGAAACCATATGTGATTTAAAGCATCCTTGAAATTGGGTAATAATGACAGCGCTGATGAAAGCACATTAGAATGTTCTGAAAATAAGTTAGCAAAGAATTCTAGCCTTGAGGATATTAATACATATTATTATTGTTGTTAAGTGCCATTGAGTTGGTTCTGACTCATAACAACCCTGTATAGGATTTCCAAGGAACAGCTGTCTTGAACCCCCAACCTTGTGGTTGGCTGTGCAGTGTAGATCCTACAGTACCATATCAGGACTCCATTTATAAATATTAGTTGGGCTTATAAAAACTGCTTTGTTATTATAACAAGCCATAGGGATACTTTTATTAAAAACAATAAATTGTTGCTAAAATACTACACCAAAATTTTATGTACAGTCATTTGGTGTCACACCACTGACAATGTCACCTGACAATGTGAACACCCCCCACCCCCACATCATTCTATTGATGTCAATGATTTCAGGATAAAAGCTAAACTCTTTAACAACTCTTTGTGACTTTCATGTTGTAGTCCTTACTTGCCTATTCACTTCATCCCCATCATCTCAGAAAACTTCATAATATCACATCACTTGAAGCTATACAAAAATAATATTCTGTCATGACCTCAGGTTGCTGTAAAACTCAGTTGCAACTAACTGTCCCTCCCAGGCCTTCCTGTCCTCCCTCTTCCCTAGAATGAATTAATCATAAGTCTTTTAGACATATCAAACTGATT
>NW_006408577.1:9592050-9594450 GCF_000296735.1 Chrysochloris asiatica
TATCTCACTATTGAATCATAAGACTTTTATCCCCATCTCCTTTCACCAGACCTGTCTAGACAAGATGAAAACTATTCAAGGGGGATTCTGCCTTCCCCTGCACACTCTGAAACTAAACATCCTCTTGAAAACTTGTTAGCCAGTCACTTCGTGCCTTTATAGCCCCACCCCACCCCCATTTTAAGAAGCCAGTATCTAAGTTGCCCATTCCTATCAACCCTGTATATAGTGGGGATAAGATTGATACTTGATGTGAAGACTCCTTCCTTCTCAATTGGTATTTTGAACTACAACATCCATAAGTATAGGTCACTTTCATCAAATCGTAGCAATTTACACTTGTTTCCTTTATCAAAAACTTTTCTTTTGACCTTCCTCTAGTCGAGTTCTGATCATCAAGCCATTGAAGCTAGGTCGAATGGTAATTATCTACAAGTTTGGGCATTCTTGTGCATCTCCCCTCACCTAAAATGCTTTTTAATTTCTATGTAATGTGTTAAACATATATCTGCATAGTTACTGTTTCTACACCTTCTGGATTTTTAAAGATAGTCCTAATTTTATTATATAGTTCATTTCATTCCTCCAATAAATACACCATAATAGCTCACCAGCTACACCTTGGGAACCCTATACAGGGTCACTATGGATTGGAACTGACTCGAAGGCACTTAACAACAACAACAACCATTTCAATTTGGTACAGAAAATATTATCATCATATAAATAGATTCGAGTGGCTCAGATTTAGCCTGGATATGAGACTGAAAAAGAAAAGAAAATCATACACTGTAGGACTTTTTGTTAAACTAACAGTGTAAATAGAAATAACTTACACATCTCAAAAACAAATAAAAATTTAGGTGTTTCTAAAAGCCAGAACTTGAGCAATCTTTCCCCTTTCTTATACTGAAAATACTCAATTTCCTTTTCACTATAATTGCCAATTAAGATTATCTGGGGGTGGGGGAGACATTAACATGCTTCTTTTGCACTCCAATTAGCTTGAGGGAACTCAATTCTCAGTTGTACTGTTTCCTACCCTTTCTTTTTAGAGATAACAGAGAAACACCAAATCACGTTGGTGATAATACAGTCATCAGTCAGAACACCTGCAATTTTTCTAATTTTGAAACAATTTTCTGGGCACTTAATTTGTATATATCTAATATTCAATTAACAACAACAATATTCAGTTCTACCACCTCCTAGTAGGTCAGTCATATCACAAATGTGTTACTAACTAATTTCAGCACCTCAACATTTTACAATATATATTTTATACATGAGGCCCTGGAGTCCTGGTGTGGCACTATAGGACAAGCACTGGACTAGTAACCTCAAGGTCAGTAGTTCAAACCCACCAGTGACTCTTCAGAAACCCACACAGGATAGCTATGAGTCAGAACCCACTTGACAGCACTTACTGGTGTATGCCAGTGGGTTGCCATTGGGCTATTAACCTCAGGGTTGGAAGTTCGAATGCACCAGTCACTCTGGGAGAGAAAAAAAGACTTTCTGCTCCTATTAAGATTTGTTGTTGTTAGGTACTGTGGAGTCAGTTCTGAATCAAAGTGACCCTATGCACAACAGAACAAAACATAGCTAGTCTCTGCACCATCCTGAAGTGTTGTTATGCTTCAGTCTCATTGGGGGTCTTCATCTTTTTCACTGACCCTACATTTTACCAAGCATGATATCCTTCTTCAGGGACTGGTTCCTCCTGATAATATGTCTAAAGTATGAAAGACAAAGTCTAACCATCCTGACTTCTAAGGAACATTCTGACTGTACTTCTTCAAACACAGTCTGCCAGTCCATGGTACTTTAAATATTCTTCTCTATCACCATAACTATCTGGTCTTCTTTTTCATTGTCCAACTTTCACATACATATGAAGCCATGAAAATGCCATGGCTTGGGTCAGGCATTAGTCCTCAAACTGACATCTTTGCTCTCAAGCAATTTAAAGCGGTTTTATGCAGGAGATTTACCTAATGCAATATGTCATTTGATTTCTTGACTGCTGCTTCCAAAAGTGTTGACAGCAGATCCAAGCAAAATGAAGTCTCTCACAACTTCAATGCTTTCTCCAAAGACTTTGGTTTTCATCAGTAAGTATATTTTAAGTCCTTTTCTTTTTCAGAGTGCAAAGTTGTGTCATCTACATATCACGGGTTGTTAATGAGTCTTCCTTAAATCCTGGTACCACATTTTTCTCATATAATCCAACTTCTGGGATTATTTGCTCAGCATACTGATTGAACAAGTATGGTGAAAGACTACAACCCTGGTGCACACCTTTCCTGATTTTAGACCATTCCATGTCCCCTTATTTTGTTCAAATTATTGCCTCTTCGTCTATTTATAGGATCCTCATAAGAACAATTACATATTCTG
>NW_006408577.1:9595655-9597085 GCF_000296735.1 Chrysochloris asiatica
TATAAGTCCTCTTCACTTTCAGCAAGCAAGGTTGTGTCATCTGCATGTTGCAGGTTGCTAATGAGTCTTCTTCAAATCCTTATGCCATGTACTTTTACATATAAACCAGCTTCTCAGTATTTTTGCTCAGCATAGAAACTGAATAATTATGGTGAAATGATGCAACCTTGGCACACATTTTTCCTAACCATTCAGTATCTCTTTTGTGTTCAAACAACTGCGTCTTTGTCTGTGGACAGATTCCTCAACAGTGTTTTAGAATACACATTCTTTTCAATGTTATCCATAGTTTGTTATAATCCACCCAGTTAAATGCCTATGCAAAGTCCATGAAGCACACGTAAGCATCTTTCTAGTATTCTCTGCTTTCCATCAAGATATATTTTTACCTCAGCAATGAAAATCCATATAATATTAATGATATCATTCGATAATTTTTGCATTCGGTTGGGTCACCATTCTTTGGAATGAACACAAATGAGGATGTCTTTAAATAGATTGGCCAGGAAGCTCTCTTCCAAATTTCTTAGTATATATGAATGAGCATCTTCAATGCTGCATCAGTTTGTGAGAACATTTCCATTTGTATTCTATCAACTCCTGGAGCCATGTTTTTGGTCAATGCCTTCAGAGCAGTTTGAATTTCCTCCAGTACTTTAGGTTCTTGATTATATGCTGCCTCTAGAAATGGTTTAGCATCACCAGTTATTTTTAATACAATGACTCTATGCATTCCTACCATCTTTCTTTTGATGCTTCCTGCATTAGTAAATATTTAGTTCATAAAAATCCTTCAATATTGGAAGTTGAGCCTTGAATTTTTTTCTTCAACTCTTTCAGCTTGAGAAATGCTTAGTGTGTTCTTCCTTTGACTTTCTAACTGCAGGTATTTGCACATTTCATTATAGTAGTTAACCTCTTCGGCTGCCCTTTGAAACTCTGTTACTTTCTCATTTCTTCCAGTTGGTTCCACTCAAGAACAAGTTCAGAGTCTCTTTTTACATCCACTTTGGTTTTTCCTTTCTTTCCTGTCTTTTTAATGACCTTTTGCTCTCTTCATGGATGATTTTCAGTCATTGGTGTCTAACTCTTCTGGTTTTCAGTCATTAGTATCTATTAGATTAAATCTGTTCTTGAAACGGTCTCTAAGTTCATATGGAATTTACTCAAAGTCATATTTTGGGTCTTGTGGGCTTGTTTTAGTTTTTTTCAATTGCCTCTTGAACTTACATGTGAGCAATTGATGGTCTGTTCCACAGTTGGCCCCTGCCCTTATTTTGACTGATGATATTGAGCTCTTCCACTCAAATGTAGTCAGTTTGTTTCCTTTGTATTCCATCTGGTAAGGTCCACATATATAGTGGCCATTTATGTTATTGAAAAAAGATATTTTCAAAGAATAAATCTTTGAAATTCTATCATGTAATCCC
>NW_006408577.1:9597890-9599139 GCF_000296735.1 Chrysochloris asiatica
CAGACTAGTAGTGAATATATATGTACATGCATATATACCTGTATCAGCATATAGATAGATAGATAGATAGATAGATAGATAGATAGATAGATAGATAGATGTGTGTATTTGTAGTGCATGTGTGCTGTTGTTGTGTTGTTGCATATTGTCTGGTTGATTCCGGCTCATAGTGGCCTTATGTGACAGGATAGAATTGCCGTGTCAGATTTTCTAGCCAAAAATCTTTACAGCAGTAGGTCTTTGCTCCCATGGAACTGTGAGATGGATTTAAATCAATGACCTTTTGCTTAGCAGCTGACTGGTTAATCATTGCTCAACAAAAACTCCTTATATGTACATACACATATTGTAAAGTACAGAAGTTTTCATTATGTTATTCCTGTATGGATAATCTTACATTAAATAAGGTGTTTCCTTTGGTTAGATCTTCCACTTTGGATTCTTTTCTTCAAACTATTATCACTACTATCATTGTTGGTCCCCACAATTTGAAGCTTTTTAAACTCTGACTCTTCAACAGCCTCAAAAACACAGTAGTTCAGAGTTCCTATTCCAGTTTCCCTGTTTTTATATTTTCAAAAAGGCTTTACAAAAAGACTAAGTGAAAACATAAAAGAAGCCATGGATCATAGCAGACATAAAAAATTCCTGCATACAAAACACGATATCCCAAAACTCAATTCAATGAGTACAGATTTACCCTAAAATTCAAAAGGTAAATAACTTCACAAGATTTATTACATACCTATATAACAACAAATAAAGATTACAGAGTCACATTGTGATGTTGTTTTGTGGCAGCTACCTAGCTTCATTTACCAGATAATTTACTTGTTCCAGCTCTGCTGTGCCTCAGCAACGTTGCAAATGATCACCTCAGGGGAATGTATGTGGAAAGTTGCTAACAGAAGTACCTTAAAATATGGAAATGCATGAATAACTATTAACTTTTTTGAAGGAATATGAATTTCTTTGGAATGCATTATATAAATGCAAATATTATTTTTCTTCCTGACTCCTTGAACAGTTCTAGATGATAAATATTAGTACTTTTAAACACCCAATTCTTTTGTTCACTAGCACTTTCTCCAGTCCCTAATTACTGACTGACATTCAGCAGACCTTCAATATATATATTTTTGAAGAGACGAAAGAATGAATTTAAGGACTCTACTATGTGGGTAGACCACTCGTCTGTCTGTCGTGCTGTGGTGGTCTGAGTTGCTGTGATTCTGAGGGCTATGCCACC
>NW_006408577.1:9602014-9603297 GCF_000296735.1 Chrysochloris asiatica
AGACTGCAAAGCCGTCTGAACTGCAAGGTTGGAGGTTCAAGCTCACCAGCTGCTCTTTGGAAACCCTATACAGGGCTGCTATTTGTCAGAACTGATTCAACAGCACTTCACAACAAGAAGTATGATTCCAAAGATGGCACAGTGGCACAGTGGTTAAAGCTCTCAGTCACTAACGGTATGGTCAGCAGTCCACATCCACTAGATGTGAGAAAGATGTGGCCATCTGCTACCACAAACGTTAACAGCCTTGGAAACTCTATGGGGCGCTTCTACTCTGTCCTATAGAATCTCTGTGACTCAAAATTGAGTTAACAGCCATCGGTTTAGTTTGGTGTTTGAAAGCATGATTCAGTCCCTTGTGAGATACAATTAAGAAGTAATCTGCTAACCCCCTCTAAGACTGAAACTCAAAGAGAACACATGAACAGGCATGTAACCTTGCTGGTGCCCATGTTGGTCTATTGGTGAGTGGAAGAGGGGGAAAGGCAGAAATGAAACAATGGGCTGAGTTCAATCACATTCCACAGACTCCCACTGACCTGGAGATGAGAGCGAGAAAAAAGGAAGGGCTGATTGGTCCAAAGTGTGGTAAGAACTGGGGACACCTGAGCCCATGGACAAGGACCTAACCACAGAGGGCTAGACGTGAGAGTGAAACATCCAGCTGATATAAAGTGAGAGGACTCGCACAAGAACACCCAAAGTTGCAGATAGTACCCATTTGACCTAGCCTCGAAGGCTTGCTAATCAGAATTCAACTAGAGGAAAATAAAACGAAAAATTTTAAAAAGAACAAAACAAATTTTGATAAAGGAAATGAGAGTAAATTCTACAATTTTATGAACTTGACCTATACTCATGGAGGTAGTAACTCTAAATACCAACAGAGAGGGAAGGACACTAAATCTTATTGTTACATTTTAAAAACAAAACTAATTTTGTGAAGTTTCCAAAGAATTTCTGGTAAAACTTGAAGATGTAATCATTAATTCACAGAGGATTCCTTTAGTCAAGAAAGAAAATATTTGAGGGTTTTATCTGCTACAAATATTAAAATATGATTACATAATTCACCTTTGGTTGATTATGTGCCTCACAGTAACCCTGTATAGGGTTTTTGAGCCTGTAAATCTTTACAGGAGCAGAAAGCCTCCTCTTTCTCCTACAGAACAGCTCACAATATCCAACTACTGATCTTGAGGTTAGCAGCCCAACTTGTAACCACTACTCAAGTCACCTTTTAATCTTTTTTTTTTTTTAAATAACCTTTAGCTCTATCTAAA
>NW_006408577.1:9604417-9607431 GCF_000296735.1 Chrysochloris asiatica
ATCCTTCCTTTTTGTTCCCAACCTTTGAATTCCAATCACCAGTAATGATTAATACATCTTGATTTCATGTTTGATCAATTTCAGGTTGAATAAGTCAGTAGAATTTCTCTATTTCATCCTCACTGGCTATAGTGGTTGGTTCGTAAATTTGAATAATAGTGGTACTAACTGGTCTTCCCTGTAGGCGCATGGATATTATCTTATCAAAGACAGCGTTGTACCTCTTGACTAATCTGGATATGCTCTTTTTGACAACGAATGCAACACTATTCCTCTTCAATTTGTCATTCCCAGCATAGTAAACCATGTGGTTGTCATATTCAAAGTGGCCAATACCAGTCCATTTCAGCTCACTAATCCTAAAATATCGATGTTTATGCATTTCATTTCATTTTTGACAATTTCCAATTTTCCCATATTCATACTTCGTACATTCTATGTTCTGATTATTAATGAATGTTTACATCTGTTTCTCTTCATTTTGAGTGCAAATGGAGGTCCTACAGGCTTTTCTCCCATGGGCTTTACTGCATCGTGTCATCATGGTCAACTCTCCTTTGAGTAGGCAGCTCTTACCCAGTCACATTTTGAGTGCTTTCCAACCTGAGGGGCTCATTTTCTGGCACTATATCTGACAGTGTTTCTCTGTTATTCATAAGCTTTTCAGTGACTAAATATTCAGAAGTAGTTTATCACTCCTTCTTCCTGGTCTATCTTCCTAGTCTGTCTTCATTTGTCACTCCTTCTTTCTAGTTTGAAGCTCATCAGAAACCTGTCCACCATGGGTGACCCTGCTGGTATTTAAAATACCTGTGGCATAGCTTCCAGAATCACAGCAACTCACAAGCCACCACAGTACAGCAGACTGACAGACGAGTTGTGGGAACCACACCTTATGAGACTTGAAATTATAGATGATTTATCTATCTCTTTAAGATCTATGTAAATCTTTTTAAAGGTTAAATGAGCTTTTACAAGTTTCACAACCTAAAAAAGTTTTTCTCAGGGATCTTGGGGCCATCTCTTTAAAATGTAAACATCAGGAGGTTGACTTTGTGTTTTCTTTTGTTTGAGGGAGTTTAGCCTAAGAACTTTGTTCCAAGTTATATACATTTCTTGTTGCTGAATAGCTACTAAAAGTTTTATTTTTCCTTTGGCTAAAACTAATTAAAATTTATGTAATGGATTTTATCTGTCTGGTTGTAGAAGAATAAGATTTTCTGGTCTTTGCAATTCTTGACCAGATTGACTGTGATGTGCATCAAAGTGTGGCTTAATGCTCATCCAATAATGATAATTTGAAAAAAGGTTTTATTCTCTGCTGTATTTTGAGTCCTGGTGCGGAGCTGTAGGATAAGCTCTGGACCAAAAGGTTGGTTTAAACAGCAAGATCAGTAATTCAAATCTACCAGCTGCTTCTAGGAAAACCTGTACAGGTTTATTATGAGTTGGTACCTACTCAAAGGCACTACGCAACAAGAATGCTTTCTGGAGATGAACCACTGGGTTGGCTGGAGATTTATTTTAATGATATTCCCCCAACAAAATTCAAGTATAGTAATTTTTCCATAATTATTTTTTGTTATATATTTGAAATTCAGAATACAAAAAGTATGTTAAAACAAATAAACAAAGTAAAAGAAAACAAACAGATAACTTAAACTAAAACATTAAAAATTAATCTTGTCTTTTGAAAATGGAGAAGAGATTATATACTTTCTCTGGTAGAATTAATATTCTATAATCTGGATCTTGGGAAACAGGTTAAAAAGCTCATACACACACACAAATGCCATTTTTTTCTTAGCTAAGTACACTGAAGTAGGTTAATAAAAGGAAACTCAATAGTTATCACATCAAAACCAACATATTTAATCCAATAGCAACTACAAAAAAATCAAACAACATGTTAATTAAAAGATTTAATTGATGAAACATAGGGACACGTTTTTTCCAAAATAAATAAATAAGAAGAAGGCAAAGGACATACCCTCTAATAAATTAATATATCAACACCTCACTATAGGAGTAGCCTAAGAAAATTTCATTACAAACAGGCTGAAGTAAAGTGATTCTCTATTATCTATATTATCACTAATTATCACTTAACTACATTTTGAATTATCTAGTACAGCACAAGAAAAAATCATACTGATCAAAATGGCATCTATATGCTTCTTGGTTTTCAAAGTATTTTGTCTCTAATTAGAAGCTTCAGGTTTATAAACAAAAGTTCTAACTAATCTGTTCAAACAAAATTTATTCTAAGGATTCATAAAACCTGGACCAAATTAATTATATTTTATTGTAAAAGTATATTTGTTTTAAAATAGCCAAACTTTTTAAGAAGGTTGAAGGGGATGAAAATTGTTCATTCACTTATTTTCTTTATGTTTTGTAAAGAATTTTTTCATTGTCGATAGATAATAGAGATATAACTTAGAGTGTATCTATGCTATAGTATTGATAGCATGGATCTACTGACCTAAACAAAATGGAGTCAGTTTAGTCACTGAGTCTCAAGTGTTGTTGTTGTTAGGTGCCATCGACTTGGTACCGACTCATACCGACCCTATGTACAACAGAACGAAACACTGCCCAATCCTGGGCTAACCTCACAACTGTTGCCATGCTTGAGCCCGTTGATGCTGCCATTTGCCAATCCATCTCGCTGGGGTCTTCCTCTTTTTCTCTGACCCTCCACCCTAAAAAACATGATATCCTTCTCCAGTGACTGGTCCCTCCTGACAATATGTCCAAAGTATGAGAGACAAAGTTTGGTCATCCTGGCTTTCAAGGAGCACTCTGACTGCACTTATTCCAACACAGATCTGTTGGTTCTTTTGGCAGCCCAAGGTACTTTCAATATTCTTCTCCAACATCATAAATCAAAGGCATCAAATCTGCTACAGTCTTCCTTACTCACTGTCCAGCTTTTGCACCCTGCAAATAAGGCTGGTACAGTGACTCTGTGTATTCATTCCATGTTCTCTTGATGCTTTCTGCATCATTCA
>NW_006408577.1:9607531-9611391 GCF_000296735.1 Chrysochloris asiatica
TTCTTCCTTTTTGGTTTTCTGATTCCAGATCTTTATACATTTTGTTGTAATATTTGGCTTTATCTTCTTGAGCTGATCTTTGAAATTTTCTTTTCAGCTCTTGGACCTCCTCATTTCTTCCATTTGCTTTAGCATCTCTATGCTGGAGAGCAAGTTTCAGTGTTCATTTTGATCTTTTCCTTCTTTCTTGTCTTCTTAATGACTTTTTGCTTTCCTCATGTATGATGTTCTTGATGTCATCCCACAACTCTTCTGGTCTTCAGTCCACCTCTCGTCTGTCAGTTTGCTGAACTGTGGTGGTTTGTGAGTTGCTGTGATTCTGAAAGCTATGCCACCGGTGTTTTAAATACCAGCAGGGTCTCCCATGGGGGATAGGTTTCAGATGAACTTCCAGACGAAGACAGACTAGGAATAAGGAGTGATGAACTAGTTCCGAATATTTAGTCACTAAAAACCTTATGAATAGCATAGAAACATTATGAAAAGCACCAGAATATTGTCAGATATAGAGTAATAAGATGAACCCCTAGGTTGGAAGTCACTCAAAATATGACTGAGGATGTTGGGAAACACAACTTTCCTCAAAGTAGAGTTGACCTTGCTGATGTGAATGGAGTAAAGCTTTTAAGATCTTCATTTCCTGATGGGGCACAACTCAAAATGAGGAGAAACAGCTGCAAACATCCATTAATAACTGCAACATCAAATGTACTAAGTATGACTCTAGGAAAATTGGAAGTTGTCAGAAATGAAATGGAAGGCATAAAAATTGATTTTCTAGTCATTGTTGTTGTTGTTCTGCATCTTCAAATCTGTTCCAATTCATAGAAACCCCATATAGGATTTCTGAGGAGCAACTGGAGGGTTCCAACCACTGACCTTGTGTTTCAAATTGACCTTGTCATCTACTGCTTGTCTTACAGCACCACACTAGACCCCTTAGTCATTAGTTAACTACAGCGGGCAAGTATTGGCCAGCCATTTCATTCATCATCAAAAAGAACATTTCAAGATCTATCTTGAAGTACAACATTATCTGTGATAGGATAATATCCATACATCTACAAAGAAGGCCAGTTAATCCCACTATTTGTACTATTTGGCTTTATCTTCTTGAGCTGATCTTTGAAATTTTGTCTTCAGCTCTTGGACCTCCTTGGAAAGCTTTACTCCATTCACATCATCAAGGTCTACTCTACTTTGAGGAAAGTTGTATTCAAATTTATGCATTAACCCCTAAGGTTAGTGATGATGAATTAAAGCATTCTACTAACTTCTTTGAAATCCTGGTGTGGCAAGCTGGATAACACTAGACTGCTAAACACAAGGTCAGAAGTTCAAACCCACCAACTGCTTTTCAGAAACCCTATACAGGGTCACTGTGAGTCAGAACTGACTCTGCGACACTTAACAACAACAAGCTTCCTCAGTCTGAAATTGATCAAACATGCAATCAAGATGTATTAGAGATTTGAGACTGGAAGGAATGAGAAATTTGGAAACAAAGAGGAAGAATCCATAGTTGGAAAATATGGCTTTGGGAAGAGAAAATATGCTATCGATCACATGATAGAATTTTTCAAGACCAACACAGATTTGTTTGTCTTGCTGGCCGTCCATGGTACTTTCAATATTCTCCTCCAACACCATAATTCAAATGCATCAATTCTTCTATGGTCTTCCTTACTCATTGTCTAACTTTCACATGCATATGTTGTTGTTGTTGTTGTTGTTAGGCGCCAACAAGTTGGTACCGACTCATAGAGACCTTATATACAACAGAAAAAACACTGCCTGATCCTAGACCAACCTCACATTCGTTGCTATGCCTGAGCCCATAGCTTCCACAACTGTGTCACTTCATCTCATTGGGGGTCTTCCTCTTTATCTCCAACCCTCCACTTTACCAAACATGGTATCCTTCTCCAGTGACCGGTCCCTCCTGACAACATATCTGAAGTATGAGAGACGAAGGCTGGCTATCCTGACTTCCAAGGCGCACATGCATATGAGGCTATTGAAAATACCATGGTGTGGGTCAAGTGCCCCTTAGTCCTCAAACTGGTGTCTTTGCTCTTGAACATTTTAAAAAGGTGTTTTACAGAAGATTTGCCTAATACAATATATCCGTTTCATTTCTTTACTGTTGCTTCCAAGAGTGTTGACTATGGATCCCAGCAAAAAGAGGTCTCTGATTTTCTCCATTTATCATGATGCTATTTATTGGTCCAGTTGTGAGAATTTTTGTTTTCTTTACATGGAAGTGGAACCTATACTAAAAGCTGTGATTTTGATCTTCCTCAATAAGTATTTAAGTCCTCTTTGCTTTTAGCAAGCAAGGTTGTACCATCTGTCTATCACAGGTTGTTAATGAGTCTTCCTTCAATCCTAATGTCATGTTCTTTTTCATATAATCTGCCCTTTCAGATTATTTGTTCAGTATAAAATTGAGTAATTATGGTAAACAGATATAACCCTGGCACAAACTTTTCCTGATTTTCCAGTGTTCTAGTTGAATGACTACCTTTTGATCTGTGTACATGTTCCTCATGAGTACAATGAAATGTTTTGAAATACCCATTATTTGTGATGATATACATAATTTGTCTTTATTCACACAGTTGAAGCCTTAGCATAGTCAATAAACCACAAGTAACCATCTTTCTGGTATTCTCTGTTTTCAGACAATCTCTCTAGCTAGTTCCACTTCCTCTTCTGAATTGGCTTGAGTTTCTGGCAATTCCCTGTAGATGTAGGGTTTCAGCTGTTTTGTAATTATCTCCAGCAAAATTGCACTTGCATGTGATATTAATGACATTGTTCAATAATTTCTGCATTTTGTTGGGTCACCTATCTTTGGAATGAGCACAGACAAACATCTCTTCTGATCTGTTAGTCAGGTAACTGTCTTCCAGATTCTTGAAATAGATGAGTGTTAGTTTTCAGAACAATTTCAATTTACATTCCGTTAATTCCTGGAGCCTTGTTTTTGCCCATATTTCAATACAGCTTGCACTTCTTCCTTCAGCTCCATTGGTTCTTGATCATATGCTGCCTCTGAAAATGGTTGAACATCGACCATTTCTTTTTGGTAGAGTGACTCTGTGTATTCTTTCCATTTTCTTTCGATGCTTTATGCATCATTCAATATTTTGCCTATGAAGTCCTTCAATATTGCAACCTGAAGCTTGAATTTTGTCTTCTGTTCTTTCAGCTTGAGAAAAGCAGAGCAGATTCTTCCCTTTTAGTTTTCTAACTTCAGGTGTTTGCACATTTCATTATAATATTTGACTTTGCCATTTTGAGATGCCCTTTGAAATTTTCTATTCAGCTATTTTATTTCTTCATTTCTTCCATTCATTTTAGTATCTCTATGCTTAGGAGCAAGTTTCAGAGTCTCTTCTGACATCCATTTTCATCTTTTTTTTTCTGTATTTTTAATGACCTTTTAATTTCTTCCCATATGATGTTCTTGATGTCATCCTACAGTTCTTCTGGTCTTCTGTCATCAGTGTCTAATGCATCAAATCTGTTCTTGTGGTTGTATCTAAATTTAGGCTGGATATGTTCAAGGTCATATTTTGGTTCTCATGGATTTGTTTTAATTTTCTTCAGCTCTAGCCTAAACTTGCATATGAGCAATTGATGGTTTGTTCCACAGTTGTTCCTATGCCTAGTTTTGGCTGATGATATGGAACTTTTCCATCATTTATTACAACAGATATACTATATTTGATTCCTGTGTATTTCACCTGGTGAGGTCCATGTGTACACTCATTTTTTATGTTGTTTAAAAAATGTATATATAATGAATGATATTCCTTATAAGCCAGGATGACCAGACTTTGTCTCTCATACTT
>NW_006408577.1:9612835-9623663 GCF_000296735.1 Chrysochloris asiatica
CAGAATGTGCCCTTTAGAGATGTAAATTATTATATATGCCTGAGTATTTTTTTGTTTTTCTTTTTAAAAAAAAAAAAATTAAGTTGATAGAGAAAAATACTGTTAACTGATGGTATGTGGAGGGGATTATAATTATTGTAATGAAACAAGGTGTATGTTTTGTTGAATATAAAACTGATGATTTGCCCTGTAAACTTTCCCTCATCCACAATAAAAACCTTAAAAAAGTGAACTAAAATAAAGAAAAATTAAAATAAAATAAAAAGACACTTCCAGGAAACACACACACACACACAAAGTCTGCTTGTCATTGTTGTTAAGTGACATTACATCAGTTACTACTCATAGTAACCCTGTATAGTGTTTCCGAGGAGTGACTGATAGGTTTGAACTGCCAAACTTGTGATTAGCAGTCCAGTATTTATCCTACAGTGCCACATCCGGGACACTGTTCCTGTTTTTATTAAGTGCCATTAGGTCAGTTCCTACTCATTGTGACCCTGTATAGAGTTTCCGAAGGGCTGCTGGTGAGTTTGAACCAATGACCTTATTGCTCAAAACAGCCTTGTGTTTGTGTTCCAGTGCTTATCCTACAGTGCCACACCTGTACCACTGTTGTTGTTGTTAAGTATCATTGAGTGAGTTCCAACCCATAGCAACCCTGTATAGGGTTTCCAAGGAGCAGCTGGTGAGCTTGAACTGCCAACCTTGCAATTCAAACAGCTTTCCAGTCTGGCGAATTAACTCATAGCACCACACCAAAACTCCAGAGATCTAAAAGTCCTTAAGCAAAGAATAAAAGCACCTGACAATCAAACCATGCAAGTACTTATGAACTGATAACTTTTCATGTGGATATATGAACCAGTCAACTTATTACATCCCCAAACTCAGCTTTATCTCAAGCATTCGGCACAATGGCAGAACAAATGAGGTCAAGTAGCTTCAGAAAGACTACTTTAAGCACAATTGTAAAGAACTCTGGTGTCATGATAACTAAGTCCTTGACTGCTTTGGGTCAGCTCTACTCTGTCCTCTAGGACTGGTATGAATCGGAATCAATACAACAGCACACAGCAGCAAAGCAAAATTGCTGAAAGAGTTCCTGACCCTCTTCCCTCCCTAACTCTAAAGATGAGTGAAGAAAGACATTAGAAAGCCTAGAAAATGAGGTGCTTGACACCTACTTTAAACCTTCCTGAGAAAAAAGAGGGAATTTTTTTTTTAAACTACATAAGTCAATATTATAGAATAGCATAAGTGAAATTTAATAAAGAAGAGAATGGTAAAACTAACACAAATAGAAGAGAAAAAATCTTAGAGCTATTTGAAAAAACAAAAAGTCACCAACAGGACAGTTTTTTGCTGAGATAAATGGAGAAATAACAGAGAACAAAGGATCGCTCACTGGCTTTTCCTGACAGCAACAGATTCTAACAGTGGATGAATCATCACTATTTCTTAATATTTAGCATATCATATACTTTAAGATCTCAAGTTAAAATATATGAAATTTTGCTGTTTTTCCAGTCAATGAATTTATTGTGGATGTGATTCATTTAAAAAAAATATTTTCATATTTTATGAATTATTTACTCTAAAAATGTTTTGCATTACTGCCTAAAACTAAATCATCACAAAGTCTATGTCCTACAAAAAAAAATTCTACGCCTGCAAGAGATAGATTAAAAAAGTGATTAATGACTCCCTTAGTTGGGTATTATTATCATTTGCTATAATTGAATTACTTTAAGAATTTGGTTCAGTAATTTACTATTATTAAATATATACAGAACAGTACAAATAAAACATGCCAGGGAAACAATGTCTTTGACCTTCAAAAACTCACAGTTTAATTACTAACCAATCCAATTTATGATCAACAATACAGAACACTCTTTCAGTGTAAGTTCCAAATATATGCTATATGTACTGTACTTGGAACATTACAATCAAACATAAGTCGCGCATTACTATAGCTTAAATTTTCCATGCTATTTATACCTGGAAATGTGGAGGGTCAACGAAAAAGAGGATCGATTGGCAGCAGCAATGGACTCAAGCTTAACAACAATTTGTAAGGATGGACAGGATAGGGCAGTACTTCATTCTGATATGCATAAGGTCACTTTGAGTCGGAACCAACTTGATGGCACCTAAAAACAACAGCAATATAATATTTTCTCAAAATGACCTACTTTCAAGATTAGCAGATTACTGTATCTCTGTTGTTATTGTTGTTGCTGTTGTCGTTGTGTGCTGTTAGTTTCAGCTCAGCGACATTTCTGCCAGCTGCTGGTGAGTTTGAACTGCCGATCTTATGGATGGAAAGAGAAGTTTACATTTAATGTGGTTTCACTTATAAATACCATTTTTTCCAATTAACTAAAGAAAGTAATTCATACCATAAGATTAAAAAGTATATAGTAAAGGTACTAAATTGTTCAAATATTAATGAAACTTTATTAAGTTTGTGATTTATAAAGTTAATATATTGAATTATCTAACTAGACTTGGTTTTCAGATATTTGTTTCTTTCACAAATCTGGAGGATTTTTGTCTGTCTTTATAACAAGGATTTTACTTTCTGCACTCCGTTTTTAATGGCTTTATTGAGGTATATTTTACACACAATAAAATTCATCCATTTCAAGTGTACACTTCAGTGATTTTTGGTAACTTTACCAAGTAATGCAAACATCACCATAAATCAACTTTAGAATATTCTCATGTTCCTCGTAAAATCCATCATGTTCATTTATAATTAATCCCTATTCCTACCTCCAGCCCAAGGCTGATTTCCTTTTTCTCTTCTAAATTTGTCTTTTCTGGACATTTATGATAAAATACAAATTAGATTTTAGGTATTGGACTTAACTAATTAGGGACAGAGTAGTTGAAACAAGAGAGTGATTCATTTCCCTCTTGTGATCGTTAAGGTTTTGTGTAAGTTTATTGGGCTGGAATTGCCAGTGGTTTGGCAGTTGAGATGTAGTTAACCTCCATGATGAGATCTAATGTGCAGTCAATTCTAAAATGAGGTCAGCTATGAGCAGCCAATGAACTGAAGGGATGCTTCCTTAGGGGTGTACGCTGCTTCCAGCATACATTGAACACTCAAGTAAGGCTTGCTTATTCTCTGTTGTGTCTGGGTCTTGAATCTGGCTTGTCTTTCAACCTTTAGTTCTTGGGTCAGTGGCCTATTGTATTATTTGCCATTGCTGGGAGATGTTAGCAGCCTAAATTCTAAACTTCAGGGCCTGTATACCTATCTGCTTACCATCTGACCTGTAGATCTTGATTCATCAACATGTGAGAAGCTTCCTGTCTGACATCTGACCCAGGACGGACCACCTCTACAACTGTGTGAGACATTCCATGCTCTTTGCAGCATTACTCACAAAAGCAAAAAGATGAAAACAATTTAAATGCACATGAATGGATGAATTAACAAATTGTGAGACATACGCCCAATAGAATACAGCATTAAATAATAATGTTGAATCTATGAAACAATTCATAACAAGAATTAACCTAGACGGTATTATGCTGAGTGAAATTGTTGTTTTTTTGTTGCTGTTGTTGTTCGGTGCCATTGCATTGATACTGACTCATAGCAACCCCTATGCACAATAGAATGAAATACTGCCTGGTCCTACCAGCCTCACAATCATTGCTACATTTGAACCCATTGATACTGCCATAGTGCCAATCTATCTCACTGGGGATTTTCCTCTTTTTCTCCATCCCTCCACTTTACCAAGCATGATATCCTTCTCCAGTGACTGGTCCCTCCTGACAATATGTCCAATGTGTGAGAGATGAAGTCTGGCCATCCTGGCTTCTAAGGAGCATTCTGGCTGTACTTCTTCCAACACAGATCTATTTATTCTTTTGGCAGTCCATGGAACTTTGAATATTCTCCTCCAACACCATAACTCAAATGAATCAATTCTTCTAAGGTCTTCCTTATTCACTATCCAATTTTCTCATGCATATGAGATTATTGAAAAAACCATGACTTGGATCAGGTGCACCTTAGTCTTCAAACTGACATCTTTGCTCTTCAGCACTTTAAAAAGGTTGTATGCAGCAGATTTGCCCAATGCAATATGTCACTTGATTTCTTGACTGGTGCTTCCATGAGTGTTGATGGTTGATCCAAGAAGAATGAAGTCTGACAATTTCAATCTTTTCTCCATTTATATGGGTGTTGTTTATTGGTCCAGTGGTGAGGATTTTTGTTTTCTTTACATTGAGGTGCAACCCATACTGAGGACTGTGTTTTTTTATCTTCATCAGTAAGTATTTTAAGACCTCTTCACTTTCAGCAAGCAAAGTTGTATCATCTGCACATCACAGGTTGTTAATGAGACTTCCTCTAATCCTGATGCCACTTTTTTTTCCATATAATCCAGCTTCTCAGATAATTTTTTCAGCATACAGATTAAATATATAGTATTTGTTCTTTTGTGATGGACTAATTTTACTAACCATAATGTCCACCAGGTTCATCCATGTTATGAGGTGTTTCACAGATTCATCCTAATTTGTCAGTGCTATGTAGTATTATATTGTGTGTATGTACCAAAATTTGTTGAACCATTCTTCTGTTGATGGGCATTTAAACTGTCTCCATATTTTTGCTATTGTGACTATTGCTGCAATGAACATGGGTGTGCATATATGTATTGTGTCATGGATCTTATTTCTTGTGTATATATACCAAGTAGAGGAATTTCTGAGTCATATGGTATTTCTATTTCCAACTTTTGGAAGAAGAGCCACACCATTTTAAATAGTAGTTGAACCATTTTACAGTCCTACCAGCAGTGTAGAAGGGCCCTAGTCTCTCCACAACCTCACCAGTATTTGTTGTTTTCTGTTTGTTTGTTTAACTTTATTATTAATGCTGGGGTAAGATGGTGTCTCCTTGTTTTCATTTGGATTTCTCTAAATGGCTCTGTAAGCTAAGCACTGAACTGTGAATCACAATATCGGCAGTTTGAGCCCACTAGCCACTCAGTGGGAGAAAGATGAGGCTTTCTGCTTCCACGAATATTTACATCCTGAGAACTCCTATTTGTTGTTGTTAAGTGCTGTCCAGTTACTTCTAACATACAGCGACCATGTATATGGTTTCCAAGGAGCAACTTGCTGTTCAAACACCTTTTCTGTCTAGTGCATTATCACACAGTGCCACCAGGGTCGCTATAAATTGGAGCCAACTCAGTGGCACTTAACAACAAAGGCTAATGATCGTGAGCATTTCTTCAAATGTTAGTTGGCTGTCTTCTTTGATGAAGTGTCTATTCATGTAATGTGTTCATGCCCATTTTTAATTGGAGTATGTACTTCTTGATGAAGAGTTGATGTGTTATATAAATTTTAGAGAGAATTCCATTATCTGATATGTCATAGTCAATAAATTTTTTACATTCTATGGGTTTTTACTCTTTTGGTGAACTCTTCTTTTGAGGCATGGTGGTGGTGGTGTGCTGTGAAGTAGGTTCTGACTCATAGTAACCCTGCATAGGGTTTCCTAGACTGTAAATCTTAACAGGAGCAGAAAGCCTCATCTTTTTCCCATGGAATGTCTGGTAGTTTTGAACTGCTGACCTTGAGGTGAGCAGCCCAACTCGTAACCACTACCAGAACTCCTTTTTGATATTTATAAGTACCTAATTTATAGGAGATACCAGTTATCTATTTTCTCTTCTCTGTTTGTATGTTTTCAGTTAAGTTTGATTGTATATTTATGATATGAATAAGAGCCCCTAAGTTTGCTCCTATTTTTTCCTTGGTGATCTTTATAATGCTCGGTTTTACATTTAGGTCTTTAATCCATGTTGAGTTTGTTTTTATACAGTTTGAGAACATGCCTTTTTTCATTTTTCTGTAAATGGATTTACAACATTTCCAGCACAATTTGTTAAAGAGACTATCTTTTCCCCATTTAATGTTTAGTCCTATATGCAGATGGAATTATTTCTGGATTCTCAATACTGTTCCATTGTTCTATGCGTGTTTCATTGTACCAGTACCAGGCTGTTATGACTACTGTAACAATGTAGAAGCTTTTGAGATCTGGAAGTAAAAGACCTTCAGTTTTGTTATTTTTTAGAAATGCTTTGCTTATCCAGGGTCTCTTTCCTTTCCATATAAAGTTAGTGATTAGTTTTTCCATCTCTTTAAAGAAGGAAGTTGTAATCTGGATTGGGATTGCATTTTATCTATATCCTGTTGTGGCACTGTGGATTAATGTGTCAGATTGCAAAGTCGTTTGAACTGCAAGGTCGGTGGTTCAAGATTACCAGCTGCTCCTCGGAAACTCTATACAGGGTTGCTATGGGTCGGAACCAACTCAACGGCACTTACCACATAGATATTTTAGCTATCTATAGATCTAAATATAATATCTATAGATTACTTTAGGTAGTGTTGACATTTTGGCAATGTTAGTCTTCCTATCCACTAGCATGGTATATTCTCCCATGTTTGTAGGTCTTTTTCATGTTTTGTAGTAGTGCTTTGTAGTTTTCTTTGTATAAATCTTTTATTTCTCTAGTTAGAATTATTCCTAAATATTTCATATTTTGCATAGCTGTAAATGATATTGTTGGAGCACAGTGGCTCTATAGAATAAGCACTGAACTGTGAGCCACAAAGTCAGCAGTTTGAGCCCACCAACCATTCCTCCAGTGAACGACAAATGAAACTTTCTGCTCCCGGAAAGATTTACTGCTTCAGAAACCCTATACTGGGTCTTTATGAGTCAGAATCAATTTGATAGCACATAAAAACAACAGTAACAAATGGTATTAATTCCCTGATTTCCTTTTCAGAGTCCTCTTTTTTAGGGTAAAGAGATCCAACTGATCATGTACCTGAATCTTTCAATGAATTCCAATAATTTTCTTGCTGAGCCTTTGGGATTTTGTATGTATAACATCATATCATCTGCAAATAGAATTTTACTTCTTCTTTACCAATTTGGATGCAGTTAATTTCTTTTTCTTACCTGATAGCTTTGGCTAAGGCTTGCAGCACAGTATTAAATAGGTGTGGTGATAAAGGGAATATCTGCTTCCTGTTCACAAGGAGAATGCTTTCAGTATCTCTCTGTTGAGGATAATATTGGCTGTTGGCTTTGACAATTTTCCCTTAATTATGTTGTTGTTGTTGTTGTTGTTGTTGTTGTTGTTGTTGTCAGGTGCCATCGAGTCGGAACTGACTCATAGCGACCCCATGCAAGCAGAGCAAAACAATGTCCAATCCTGGGCCAACCTCACTACTGCTACCACGCCTGACGCTATCAATGATGCCACCTGGCCGATACATCTCCTTGGGGGTCTTCCTCTTTTTTTCTGACCCTCCATCTTACCCAGCATGACATCCTTCTCCAGCGACTGTTCCCTCCTAACAATATGTCCAAAGTTTGAGAGACAACGCTTAATCCCTTAATTATACTGAGGTGTATCTTTTCCATACCTATTTTGTTGAGTGTTTATATCAGGAGTGGGTGTTGGATTTTGTCAAATGCCTTTTCTGCAGCAAATGATATGATCATTTGGTTCTTTTCCTTTGTTTTATTTATATGGTGGGTTATATGTTGATTGTTTTACTAACATAGAACCATCTCACATACTTGGCATAAATTCCATTTAGTCATGATGCATTTTTGTTACATATTGCTGGATTCTACTAGCTAGATTTTGTGGAATTTTGTTTTTCACCTGTGTCCATGAGGGATGTTGGTCTATAATTTCTTTTTTTAGTGATGTCTTTGCTTGGTTTTGGTATCAGGATTGTATTTGCTTCATAAAATAAAGTTAGAAGCTTTTCATCCTTTTCTACATTCAGAAATGGTTTGATTAGAATTGGTTTCAGCTCTTCACTGAATGTTTGGTAGAATTCACAAGTAAAGACATCTGAGCCTTGCCTTTTTGTTTTGGGACATTTTTAATGTCTTGATTAGTTTCCTTTTTTGTTGTAAGTATGTTCAAGTGTTCTATCTCAGTCTTTGTTAGTTTAGATAGGTTTGGTGTTTCTAGAGTTTTGTCCGATTCTTCTAGATTTTCTAATTTGTTGAAGTACAATTCTTCATAGCATTCTATAATTATTCTTTTGATTTCTGTTGATTCTGTTGTGACATCACTCATATTATATTAGTACTTGCATCCTCTTCTTTTCTTTTGTTGCAATTAGTTTCAAGTTGATTTTATTAATCCTTCCAAAGAACTAACTTCTTATCTTGTTGATTCTTTCTATTGGTTTTCTGGTTTGTAATTCATTTATTTTTGCTAATCCTGGTGGCACTTCAGGATAATGTGCTAGACCGCAAGGTCAATTTGAGCTGCAAGATTAGCAGTTCAAACCCACCAGCCGCTCATTGGAAACCCTATATGGGTCAGCATGAGTTGGAACCAAGTCAACAACACTCAACAACAACCTTTATTATTTCTTTTTTTTCTGGTGACTGTAGGCTTAGTTTGACCTCTTTTTCTAATTACAGAGGTTGGGTTGTAGTGTTGATTTTGGTTCTTATTTTTGGATTTGTTTGTTTGTTGCTATAAACTGCCTTGTAAGCACTGCTGTTGCTCTTTTCAAGACATGGATGGAGAGTTTGAACTATTGACCTTGCAGTTCAAACTGATCTTACAGTCCAGTACTTATCCTACAGTGCCTCACCAGGACTCCAACAAAAAGTTTTTGGTATATTGTGTTTTCATTATTGTTTGATTCAAGAAAATTTTTATTGTATTTTTCACTTGTTCTATGATCCAGTAACTTTTAAGCAGGGTGTCATTAAGTTTTCATGCACTTGATTTTATATTCTACCAATTCCCAGAATTTTGTTTAACATCAATATCTTCAGTGCAGCTTGGACTTTTTCCTTCAGTACCATTGGTTCTTGATCATATGCTGCCTCTTGAAATGGTTGAGCATCACCATTCCTTTTTGATACAGCAACTCTGTGATACCTTCTGTCTTCCTTGGATAGGTTATGCATCATTCAATCCTTCACTATTTCAAGTCAAGATTTGATTTTTTTTTCTTCAGTTCTTTCAGCTTGAGAAAAGCTGAGTGTTTTCTTCTCTTTTGATTTTCTAACTCCAGGTCTTTACACATATCAGCGTTCCTTTGCATCTCTATAAAATATCATGTGTTATCCTCTAGAATCAATAATGTGTAAAGTTTTCTCTCTTCAATCTTCTCCTCTCTATATCCTCTTCTTATTTTCTGACCTCAGAAAATATTTAAAATAAATAATCAACCTTTGAGCATGGAATTGTACTTTCCCCACTCCCTCCACCACTAAGCATTGGCTCAACTTTCAACCAAATGATACATTGATCCATAACTGGACAGTAACACCAGGGAGATACCACTCATTAGGACAATCAAAAGATCAAAAGGCCAACATTTGACCAGGGTTGAAGCTCAGAAACAAGGAAAGGATAGGGAAATAGGACCAAAGGAAATACCAAGAGAGAAAGTAGAAAGAGTGCTTTTATACTGTGGGGATTCCAGTCAATGTCACAAAATAAAATGTGTAGGAATTTTTGATGGACAACTAATTTGCTCTATAAACTTGCACAAAAATCACAATAAAAAGTTTTAAAATGAATAAAATGTTTAAATAAATATATAATTAGATGGCAGTTGCATGTCATTTACCTGTTTCTTGCCTTTTGTAGCATATATATTTTGGTGATTAATTGTGTATACTTGTAGGAGGTGGTGACGTTGTATTCTGTAAACTCGGTTCGGACTTATAGAGACCCAGTTTTTCTGAGGCTGTATATCCTTATGAGAGCAGAAAGTCTCCTCTTTCTCTGGCCTAGTGAATAGTAGATTAGAACTCTTGGGTTTGCAGCGCAACTTGTAACCACTATGGTACCAGGGTTATATGTATGCTTGTTAGTGACTCAATAATGTAGTTTTTTAAGTATTTTAAAATTTTCATTCAGCCTTCTTGATGTATCAGCAGCAGAAAATAAAAATTATATTTCAAGATGTGTCTGTATGCATCTAAAATCAGAAGATAAACTTTTCCCTAGAGTCTAGGGCATAATAGCAACTTACAGGATAAGTACTGAATTGTGAACTTCAGAGTCAGCAGTTCGAGCCCACCAACTATTCTACAAGAGAAAAATAAGGCTTTCTGCTCCCACAAAGATTTTTAAAGATCCGGAGACCTTATACAGGGTCACTATATTTGGAACCAACAATATAGCACTTAACAAAAACAATAACATATATAAAACAGGACCAATATAGCCTCTTCCCATTTTTATAATACCATTTTATAATACCAAGAATGATGAGAGTAAATGAAAAAGAAAGAATAAACAACTCCCCACAGAAATGGCTTATCTTTAATAAAGTGATCTGAAACCCCCACTTTATGTATTTAACAAAGTCATAATATTAAACATACCTTTAGAGTTTTAAAAGAACATTTGGATGGAAAATCTTTTACTACGATCAGTTTATAGCACTAAAAAACAAAAGAAATACATAAAAGGAAGACAGATGCTTACTGATCTCAGGAAGAATCTGGCATTCTTTTATACAAGACGCTCTCTTGTCTCATTCGCTTCTCTAGTCCTCTGCCCAGGATCAATCAAGGTAAAGGGCAAACACATTTGGATGTACCTCAGCGCTATAAGTTGTGGTGTTCGTAGTCATGGGTGAAGAAGTTAAAAGTCTAAGCCTATCTGACTCTTCTCTTCCCAGCTCCCGTTTAGAATCTCTGTGTTTGTTCCCGTGCCGCTGCAAATGAAAATCTCGCCTTTAGAGAGATGTTGTTGTTGTTAAGTGT
>NW_006408577.1:9626163-9643775 GCF_000296735.1 Chrysochloris asiatica
GATTTTGTGTATGTATTTGTGTACTTAGACCAAGAAATATGATTATTTGCATCCTTAATCAGCAGTAATTTGAAATACTTCTTACAGTATGTTGTAACAAGAGATATATAATGTTCTTTGGTTAGTAATGAAAATCTAGAAAATGGATAATGACACTTTTTAAAAGCCAAACTTCTCTTATGTTTTAGAATGGCCTGAATACAGTTGTACACTGTAAAACTTCATCATCTTTCTTTGTTGTTGCAGTTGTGTGCCATCAAGTTGATTCTGATGCACACATAGTGACCCGGTAGAGGGTTTCCAAGAAGGACTGGTGAGTTTGAGCTGCCGACCTTACAGTTCCCTACAGTGCCACAATATTAATATGACCATAAGGAAAATTATTTCAATAAACATTCTTTCCAAAACACATCACTAGATTTTCCTTAAGAAGCAATTTATGAGCATGCAATATATACTCAAAATAGCGCTGCATCAGATAACGGCTATTTCCCACAACTCGCTCAGAGAGCGTTGGAAAATCAGAAAAAAAGGAAGAAACAACACAAAAGAATTAAGTAAAAGTTGGTACCAGATGGGACACAGAACTTAATGGAGATACTATGACTCAGACCTAGTGCTACAAGTTTATTTTACACACATATTCAAAGAAAGTGCTGGGGGCAGGGAAAAGAGTGTTAAAACATCTGGTGTTGTTGATGCATGCAGTAAGCGGGACCTTATCAGAAGAGTGTAACTTGTAGTTGCTAAGGAAACGGAAATAGAGCAGCTAGATGTTCTTGCAGACTTAAACTGAAGGTCATATAAGAAAAAACCTTGCAAGTTCCCTGTCCCCAGAGGCAGCCCTGCAAGTTCCTCAGGGCGCAGCTTGACCTGGGAGCAGCCTGAGTTTCTGGACCACAACTTTAGGTTGCAATCCTTTGGTTAAACTACACCCAAGTCTGAGATCCTCAGCTCAAATCGCTCCCAACAAAACAACAAAAATGCTGTTTGCCTACATTATTGGTTATTTACTGCTGTGTATAATTCATGAGAAAATAGCAATAACTGAAGTCACCATAAGATCAGAAAAAGCTTTCCCTTATCTGGCATTCATTTCTTGAAAAAACAAGGAAATGTGTCACCTGTATATTCTTTGAAATCAGAAAAGACATAGAACTTGTTTAACATCCCAGATACAGAATTCATCAGAATAAAGAAAAACAGAATACTTCCTAGTTAAGAAGTATGGCACTAGACAAAAGTGTGGTGTGCAGATGGAAATAAAAAGGACAAATTCAGTTTGAGAAAAAGCATTCAAAATTCAGTGACGTGAAAACATAGAACAGGCCAAATATAAGTTATTGCCACCACAACTGATTTCCTGAATAGATGTCCAATCAGCAATATCTTCTCAGACAAATTACATAATAGATACACAAAGAAAAGAAATTACAATTACTATTTAAAAGTACACTTACTGAGTCTCCTACATGCTCAGCAATAATAGTTTAAGTACTTGCTACATGGGACTGCATTGTATTTATTGAGTTAATAATGCTCTCCAACAATTAATGAGTGTATATCTAGGCCAGGCATTGTGCTGTTTTACATGGATTAATTTATTAAATATTCAAAACAAGCGCACATTTTTATCCACGAGATAACAGACTCTTAGATTAAATAGACAACAAAAATCCAGTGCTCTTCAAGTGTTGAAGCCAAAATTCAAATCCAGCCTGTCTGATCTAAGATCCCCCTTCCATAAACACTGTAGTACCTTTCAAAAGTACTTTTAAAAATATTTTTATAATTTAGAAATGTAGAAAATTAGTCTCAAGGTTTCTAAAATTTCCAAAGAAATATGATATAGTCAAAAATGGGGTTTTATGTTGGACTCAAACTACTTGTTTGAGTATTGTATATACTACTGCTTTATGAACAAACCAGTAGAATCAGTTTAAAAAGAAACAAAAACAAAGCTCTAGAAAGAAAAATTGAACTTGAAAATGTAATCTCTAAAAAGAGATGTTGTTATGTTGTTGTTGTTGTTATGTGCCATCGAGTCGGTTCCGACCCATAGCTAAGTTCCCCATTTTCATTAAATCCTTCTTTTATTTACAATTACAATGTTTATTGGAAGCAATGCAACACCAGGAAGCAGCATGTCCAAGTTTCCATCATTCACCAGGCAGGAAAGAACAGGTTTCCACACTAAACATTATTTTGAAATCATTTTATACTAAGATTACCAGAAGAAGCTGTCACAGCTTCGTAGTAAAGTAACAAACACACGAATTCTGTTGTGTATAATATTCAGTCCTATGATAAGCAATGAATTAAAGGATTCAAATTCCAAATTTATCCAAGTCACAGTAACTGGCTGCTAAATCCATATGATAAATGGAACTTTTTAATAGATTTTTTTAATGATGACTTTACATGTAATTTTCATCTTAAATGGCTTATATCAAATGATTTGTATCAATCTACTAATAACTCTAAAGTAATGTTAAAATGGTTACTAACATAGCCCTTGGATTAGATAAATTCATAATGAGTGACATTATCACTAACGGAGAAATAGAGACAGTTCAATTTTTCAGAGCATGGATTAAAGAAATACAGAAGTCGAGAGTTAAGGGGACCTAAAAGATTATCATGATGCTTTCTACCTCATGATTCAACTTTTGGGGGGAAATGGTATAGAACTAGAAAACCCTAACATAATTCTCTC
Organism: Chrysochloris asiatica; assembly: GCF_000296735.1. Lineage (NCBI taxonomy): Eukaryota > Metazoa > Chordata > Mammalia > Afrosoricida > Chrysochloridae > Chrysochloris > Chrysochloris asiatica. Next base: position 9,628,880 of record NW_006408577.1, read on the forward strand.
TGTATAAAATGTACTACAACAAGAGCATAACAGAACTTTCTCTCTGAAATACTTATGAAGACACAGAATATACATACCACCATAAAAATGTATACTGGCATTAAACTCACTGAATTCAGTTTACTGAAACATCCACCAGCATATTGCAACTGTTGTGACAATTGATTTAATTAAGAATCGTCCTTACCTTCATGGGCCTTCTACTTCAACAAACAGGATTGTCTTCTTTAGAGCTTGATCCCCCCTCTTGGTATGTGTCCAAAGCAATCAAGTCAGACAATGTTCTGTTGTGATGCATAAGATTTCATTTTTAATTAACTATTCCTAGCCTGTCTTAGTCTGAAGACTCTACAGAATCCTGCAAACCAAGGGTGACCTCAGAGGTATTTGAAATACCACTGGCATAGCTTCCAGCACACCATAGCATAACAGTATCTCTATGTGGTTGTTAGGTGCCATCAAGTCAGTTCTGACTCATAGCGACCCTATGCACAACAGAAAGAAACACTGCCCGGTCCTGGGCCAACCTCACAACTGTTGCCATGCTTGAGCCTATTGATGTTGTCACTCTGCCAATCCATGTCACTGGGGGTCTTCCTCTTTTTCACTAACCTTCCACCCTAAAAATCATTATATCCTTTTCCAGTGACTGGTCCAATTTGACAACATGTCCAAAGTATGAGAGACGAAGTTTGGCTCCAAGGAGCACTCTGGCTGCACTTCTTCCAACACAGCTCTGTTTGTTCTTTTGGCAGCCCAAGGCACTTTGAATATTCTCCTCCAACACCATAACTCAAAATCATCTAATCTTCTATGTTCTTCCTTAGTCACTGTCCAGCTTTCGCATGCATATGACGTTTTTGGAAAATATCATGGCTTGGGTCAAGCGTACCTTAGTCCTCAAGCTGACATCTGCTCTTCAACACTTTAAAAAGGTCTAGTGCAGATTTGCCTAGTGCAATATGTCATTTGATTTCTTGACTGCTGCTTCCATGAGTGTTGATAATTGATCCAAGAAGAATGAAGTCCTTGACAACTTCAATCTTTTCTCCACTGATAAGAATGTTGTTTATTGGTTCAGAGGTGAGGATTTTTGTTTTCTTTACATTGAGATGTAATCCATACCGAAGGCTGTGCTCTTTGATCTTCATCAGTAAGTATTTTAAAGCCCCCTCAACTTCAGCAAGCAAGGTTGTATCATCTGCATATTGCAGGTTGTTAATGAGTGTTCCTCCAATCCTGATGCCCCGTTTTTCTTCATAGAACCCAACTTCTCAGATGATTTGCTCAGCATACAGGTTGAATAAGTATGGTGAAAGAATACAACCCTGTCTCACACCTTTCTCAATTTTAGAACATTCAGTTTTCCCATGTTCTGTTCGAACAACTGCTTCTTGGTCCATGTACATATTCTTAATGAGCACAATTAAGTGTTCTGGAATACGCATACTTCACAATGTTGTCCATAGCCTGTCATGATCCACACAATTGAAAGCCTTTGCATAGTCAATAAAGCACAGGTAAACATCTTTCTGATATTCTCTGCTTTCAGCCAACATCCATCTGACATCAGCAATGATATCCCTCATTCTGCGTCTTCTTCTGAATCTGGCTTGAACCTCTGGAAGTTCTCTGTCAATGTATGGTTTCAGACATGTCTATATTACCTTTAGTAAAACTTTACTCACATGGGATATCAAATATATTGTCTGATGATTTCCACATTCTGTTGGGTCACCTTTCTTTGGAATGGGCACAAATACATATCTCTTCCAATCGGTTGACCAGATAGTTGTCTTCCAAATATCTTGGCATAGGTGAGTGAGTCCCTCCAGTGCCACCTCACTTTCTTGAAAGATTCTTGGAGTCTTGTTCTTTGCCAATTCCCTCAATGCACCTTGAACTTCTTCCTTCAGTATCATTGGCTCTTGATCATATGCTAAGTCTTGAAACGGTTGAACATCAAAATTTCTTTTTAGTACAATGACTCTGCGTATTCCTTCCATCTTCTTTTGATGCTTTCTGCATCATTCATTTATTTGGCCAGAGAATCCTTCAATAACAAAAGTTGAGGCTTGAATTTTTTCTTCAGTTCCCCCTGCTTGAGAAATTCTAAGCATGTTCTTCCTTTTTGGTTTTCTGACTCCAGATCTTTTCATATTTTGTTGTAGTATTTGACTTTGTCTTCTCAAGCTGACCTTTGAAATTTTCTGTTCAGCTCTTGGACCTCCACATTTCTTCCATTTGCTTTAGCATCTCTACACTGGAGACCAAGTTTCAGTGTCTCTTCAGACATCCATTTTGATCTTTTTCTTCATTCTTGTCTTCTTAATGACTTTTTGCTTTCTTCATGTATGATGTTCTTGATGTAATTCCACAACTCTTCTGGTCTTCTGTCTTTAGTGTTTAATGTATCAAATCTGTTCTTCGGGTGTCTCTAAATTTAGGTGGGATATATTCAAGCTCATATTTTGGCTCTTGTGGGCTTGTTTTCATTTTCTTCGGTTTCAGTTTGAATTTGAATATGAGTAATTGATGTTCCACAATCTGCTCCTGGCCTTGTTTCGATTGATGATATCCCTACAAATTCTGAAATTTCTGTGATTAAGAAAAATAATTTTACTTTTAAAAAACTGTTTATTGGGAATCCAGTGTACATTAGCAGATAAGATCATCAGTTTTATAGTCAACAAATCATATACTTTGTTTTATCTCCATGATTGCAATCTCTTCCATGCAACATCAGTTGTCCTGCTTCCTCCCTGTGATTGCCAATGTACAATTATCTGCTTTCAAATTCATCTATTCGTGGGGCACATATCTATTCATATTTTGGTTCTTATTTCTTGTGGATACATATAAAGTAGAGGATTTCTGGGCCATGTATTATTGCTATTTCCAACTTTCTGAGGACATGCCATACCATTTTCTACAGTAGCTGAACCATTTTAGAGTCCCTCCTGCAATGTAGAAAGGTTCCAGGCTCTCCACACCCTCACCAGCATTTGATGTTTTCTGGTTTTGTGAATTTTGCTGTTAATGCTGGTATGAGATGATATCTCCTTGTTGTTTTAACTGCAAGGTTAGTAGTTCAGTCTCACCAGCGGCTTCTCAGAAACCCTATACAGGGTCACTATAAGTCAAAACTGATTTGACAGCACTTAACAATAATGGCTAGAAGACTTCTGGAGTGGCACTTCAGGATAAGCAGTGGACTTCAAATCACAATGTCAGTTGTTCAAACCCACCAGCTGCTCCTTGGAAACCCTATCCTGGGTAGCTATGAGTCAGAATCAGCTGGACAGCACTTAGCAACAATAACAACAACAACAATGGCTAATGACTGTGAACATTTCTTCATATGTTTGTGGGCTGACTGAATGTTTTCTGTGGTGAAGTGTCTGTTGATGTCCTGTGCCCATTTTTAATTGGTTTGTCTTTTTATTGCAGAGGTGTTTTGCTTGTCTATAAATTTTAGAGTTCCTTGTCTGGTATGTCATTGCAAAATATTTTTACCAGTCTGTAGGCTCACTTTTTACTGTTTTGGTGAAATCTTTCTATGCACATACTGTATTTTTAATAATGCTTGATAGTTTATTTATGTCATGAATGTATTAGAGCCCCTAAATTTATTCCTGTTTTTTTACTGATGACCTTTATAGTTCTAGGTTTTACATTTAGGTCTTTAATCCATGTTGAGTTTGTTTTTGTATATGGTGTGGGATGCGGGGGGTTTTTTCTTTGTTTTTTTGTTGTTGTTGTTTTTTTGACTTTTTCTTGTGAATTGAATGAAGGTCTACAGACAAGATCATCAGTTTTACATTCAATAAATAATACACTTTTTTTCATCTCAATGTGAGCAGCCTCTCCATAGAACAACAGTCATCTCGCTTCCTCCCTGTGGCTCCGATTTCCATTCCACCACTTTCACATCCCTTTTCGCCATTGTTCTTAGATGCATACATACTGCCCCTTTGACTTTGAATGATTGACATTTCCAACAGTCATAGTGAGCATACCTTACTAGTGCTGTTGTTCCCTTTATATATCTCTTTACTGCTTGGCTGAAAGAGGGAGGTTTCCTTTCCAGGCCTGAAGGGTGGTCAAAAGCCTCCAGTCTTTCTGACCAGTTAACCTGTTTTTGTTGTTGTTATTGTTTTTAATAAATTTGAGTTTTGTTCCATACATTATGTTGCTCTATCCAGGACCTTCTAATGTTATCCCTCTCAAATCAGTTGGTAGTGATAGCTGGACACCATCTAGTTCTTCTGGTATCAGAGTCATAGAGACTGATGTTCATATGTTCCATTAGTTCAGTGGACTAATTGACTCCAAGCATCTTCAATTCTCATCACTCTTCTTTCTTCAGCACATGGAGAAACCAATAACTGCACCTTAGAAAGCTGCTCATGAGCTTTTAGTATCCTGGACTCTAATCACCAAGATAAGATGTAGAACATTATCTTTGTGAACTATGTTATGCCAATTGACCATGATATTCCCTAAGACTATGGTCCTGAGCCCCCAAACTCAGCTACTCATTGCCTTTGATGATTGATAATATCTAAGAATTTTTCATGATTTCGCCTGCTGTATGTTCCACCACATTCACAGTTGTGTTTGCATAAAAGATAAATACTCGAGTACCAATGTCTTCATTCACACTCTTGTATGTCTGCGGAATATATAAACATATACATACATATACAGATACATGTGTATACATGTATGGAGTCCTGGTGTGGCACTGTGAGTTAATGTGCTGTACTGAAAAGCTGGCTTGAACTACAAGGTCAGTGGTTCAAGCTCACCAGTAGCTCCTAGGAAACCCTATACAGGATTGCTATGGGTCAGAACTAATTCAAAGGCACTTAGCAACAACATATATATATGTTTACATACATATATATTTATTTATACATAAATATATATTTGCATGAATACATTATATACAAATACATATGTTTATATAATATATAATGTATTCATGTAAATATATTTATGAATACATTTTCAGTACAGTACAATTAACTCACAGATATATATATATATACATTCTACTCTTCCGCCAATAACCATTTCACATATGTCTCTGCCCATGTATTTACTTGCAGAATACTGTTGTTCTAAGGTTGTATAAAGAAGCTCTGGTAGTGTGGTGGTTATGAGTCAGGCTGCTAACCTCAAGGTCAGCTGTTGGAAACTGTCAGCCTTTTCACAGGAACAGCTTTCTGCTCCCATAAAGATTTACAGCCTCAGAAACCCTATACAGGGTTGTTATGAGTCAGAACCAACTCCACAGCACATGGTTGTATATATATCATTATTTACCTGTATCCCCTATAGCCCTACTATACTCCCCTGTGTCTTTACCTGTCTTCATCATTCTTCTGTCAACCTTCCTCTTCTTATATATTGCTCTTCCCTTTCTTGTATATTGTCCTCCCCATCACCTGAGTTAACATGTATCTATCTATCTATAGCCTGTGAATTATTCTTTCTTCCCTCCCACCCCTGGCAACCATCCAAGATTGTTTCTTTTCTTCTCTTTCAAACTCATATATTTGTGGGATATATAAATATGTGTGTCTCACTTTTCCTCCCTTACCTATTCAGCATATGTCTCAATCCATGTATCTATGCACAGAACACTATTGTTCCAGGGTTGTGTGTATATCATGATTTACATCTACCCCCTTTAGCCCATGCATACCTGTGTCTTCAGCTATCTTCATTATTCTTTTGCCACCTTCCCTCTTCTTGCATACTGCCCTCCCCATCTGGCTAGTGAATTACTCTCCCTTTCCTCACATCCGTGGTAACACTCAAAGAATGTTTCAGCATACTCATTCTCTGCAATATTGTACATAGCTTGTAATGATCCACACATTCTAAAGCCTTTGCATAGTCAGCAAAGCACAGGTAAACATCTTTCTGGTATTCTCTGCTTCAGCCAAGATCCATCTGACGTCAGCAATGATATCCCGCATTTCAGATCCTCATATGAATTCATCTTGAACCTATAACAGTTCCCAGACAATGAACTGTAGCAGCCATTTTTCAAGTTCACACTGAGTTAGGTAGGTAGGTCGTATTTTTTGTAAAAATGTATTCAGTTCTAGATTTTCAATTTGAGTACAATTCTTCAGAGTATTCTGTTATTATTCTTTTTTTTTTCTAGTGGTTCATGTTACTCATTTCCTATGCATGTTATTTGTATTGCCTCTTTTTTTACTTTTGTTAGACTTGCCAATGGTTTGTTAATTTTTTACTCTTTTCAAAGAGCCAACATCTTGTCTTGTTGATTCTTTCTATTTTTTTTTTTTTCTGTTTTCTAATTCATTTATTTATTCTCTAATCTTTATTAGTACTTTTCTTCTGGTGACTGTAGGCTTGCATTCATGGTCTTATTCTAATAGTTGGAGATATTGTGTTAGTGCATTGATTTTGGTTTTCTCTTTTTGAATGTGTACATTTATTGCTATAAGTTGTACCCTATAGCACTGTCTTTGTTATGTTCAAAGGTTTTGGTATGTTGTATTTTTGTTCTCATTTGAGTAAAGAATTTTTTTTATTTCACTTTTTATTTGTCATATTACCTAGAAGCTTTTCAGCAGGCTGTTATTCTACTTCCATGCATTTGATTTTGATCCCTTCAACTTCCTATTGTTGATTTCTAATTTTATAGCATTTTGATCTGAGAATATGATTTGTAGTATTTTTATATTTTAAATTTTATTAAAGCTTGCTTTGTGACTTAATATATGGTCTATTCTGGAGAATGTTCCATGTGCACTGGAAAAGAATGTGTATTGTGCTGTTTTGGTCTTGAGTGCTCTGTATAAATCTATAAGGTGAAATTGATTGTGTTATTTAGTTCTGTGCTGTACCTTTGTTGCATTTCTTTCCACTTGTTCTGTCATTTATTAAAAGTAGTGTATGAAACCTCCTACTATTATTATACAGTTGGGTATTTCTTTCCTCGATTCTATTGGAGTCTGGTGTATGTATTTTGAGGCTCTTTCTTTGGGAGCATAAATATTTATTGTGGCTATGTCTTCTTTTGGGGGGAACATAAATATTTATTATGGTTAGGTTCTCTTTTTTCAATGACCCTATAATCATGAGATAATGTCCTTCTTTGTCTCTTATGCTGGCTTTTGCTTTCATGTCTATTGTATCTGAAATTAAAATTGCCCCTCTTGCTCATTTGTGATTGGGATTAGTTTGCTATATTTTTTCCATGCTTTGATTTTTAATCTATTTTTGTCTATGTGAGTCAGGTGTGTCTCTTGTAGATGGCATATTGAAGAATTCTATTTCCTTTTCCATTCTGCTACTCTCTGTCTCTAGCAGTCAAAAGACATTGCATTTAATTCATTTACATTCTTTATAAATATCAATAGGTATGAATTGATTGCAGTCATTTTTCTGTAGGGGTGTTTTGTGGCGCCATTGTTTTTTTTTTCCACATATGTTTCCATGCCAAGTTCATTTTGCTTGTGCATTTTCTTGCAAATTTATTCACAGCAGTTGTTTCAATGTTTACAAATCTTCATGGGTTTCCCTTTTCTTGACTTGATGTGAACGTGTATTAATTTTCTTTGAGATTACCCTGTAATTTACTCATTTCTTTTCCAATTTAAAGTCTGTTTTACCTTGAAATATACTGGACATCCTCACCATTTGAAAGTTCTGTAACTATACTTCTCCATCTTTTTACTTTGTCATTATCTTCATTATAAATTTATAACTGTGAATTCCTACAAAACTGTAGGCTTGTTTTACTTTGGATACTTTTATATCTGCATTGAATTCTGGGTAGTATTACCGTGTATGTCAGTCTCAGGTTGTTTTCTGCTGTTGTTGGTTCATTCTCAGGTCAAATGAATCCCTTTAGGATTTTTTTTTTTCTTTTAACTTGGTCTTTTTGGGGGTTTTTTTTGTTGTTGTTTTTTACAATTTTCTTTAATTTCTGCTTATCTAGAAATGTTCTAATTTTGTTTTCATATTTGAAGAACAAATTTTCTAGGTATATGATTCTTGGTTGGCAATTTTTTTTCTTTAAGAGTTTTGTATGTGTTCACCCATCATCTTCTTGTTTGCATGGTTTTTGCTGAGAAATCAGAGCTTAATATTATTGGTTCTCCCTTTTAGGTAACTTTTCATTTTCTGTCGCTGTTTTCTGGATTCTTTCCTTGTCTTTGATTTCAGAGTTTCATTCTGTATGTCTTGGTGATTTTCTTTTGGGTTCTATCCTGTTTGAGGTGTGTTCAGTTTCCTGAATTCTAATTTTTTCATCTTTCATGATGTTAGGGAAATTTTCTTCCAATAGATCTCTGACTATCTTTTCTGTGTTTTTCTTTTTCTATTCTAGTTCTGGAATTCTAATCACAGTAAGTTATTTCTCTTCAGGTTTTCCATATGAATCTTATGATTTCTTCATATTTTATCATTCTTTGTATTATTATTCTGTTTACTAGCATGAGTGATTTATCTTCAAGTCACTAATTCTGGCTTTCATTGATTCAAATCAATTCATTTGCTCTTCAAATGCCTATTTCTGAAATCTCAGTATTAATCTTCTTGATTTCTATTTGCAGGTTTTGTGTTGTCTTCAATCCTTTATCTATTTTGTTTGACTGTTCCTGTAGTGCTTTCCTGAATTCTTCCTTATTTTCCTCTACTTTTATGTCAATCTTCTGAATGTACCTAAATATCATTCTCTTGAGTTTTGTTTTCAGGTAATTCCAGTGACTTTTTTCCTCAAAAATGTTTCTAACTCTGCCTCTTGGTCACTTGCTTGAGTCATTCTGTCTTGCTTTTTAAAGTGAGCAGAATTTATCTATTGCTTTTGAGACAATTTGATGCTGTATTTGTATTAAGCTGATGATTTTATTTTGGTGTTCTCTTAGCCACTCACCAATTACCTCCTGGGGGCTGTGATCAGGAGATGACCTTGTATACTTTCTTTTTGCTGTCATGCAGTTGAGTTTAGGATGGATTTGACTTATGTTAGTTTTTATCGTTGATCCAATGTATAGTTGCTGGTATTGCCTCTTACCCAATGGGCGGGGCTATAGAGGGTGCAGCTGTGGCTGGGCTTGCTGCATTTGTTGTCTCCTGTCAGGTCAGACAAAAAAGAGAATTCACACAAGCAAGAAGGAAAAATCACAAACCAGCAAGCAGTAGTAAAAAAAGAAAATAATACAAAATAAATAAATAAATAAAGCAGGCTACAGCTAGAAAAATAATACAAAATTCAAGAAAGAAAAGAGGGGGAAAACTAAATCGTTTTTAAAAATCAAAGACAGAAAATAAAAAGAAAAAGACCTACGCATAATTAGGAAGAGAAATTACTAAAAGGGAAAGAGATCAGAGAGTAGTGAAAATTTTCAATTTAGAGGGATAAAAACTTAAAAACAAGAAGAAAGAAAGAAAGCAGCAGCAGTGGGTGAGAAAGAGGTATAGAAAAAAGAAGGAAAATTGAAAGGGGAGATAGGAGAGAAAGCAACAGAGACAAAGGCAAGGGGGGAAGATTAAAAACAAAAACAATGAAAGAGGAGATAGGAGAGAAAGCAACAGAGACAAAGGCAAGAGGGAAAATTAAAAACAAAAACAATGAAAGAGGAGATAGAGAAAGCAACAGAGACATTTGCTTCTGGAACCTGAGAGTGTTGGAGCAACACTGACTATTACCACCAGCTTTATCTTTCCTGTCCTGTCACTTACATTGAACCCAAATACTTCTAGTCTGTGCCTAAACCTACACAGTGTCTTTGTGAGATAAAACTAAGGAAGTGCTATGGGACTTAAGCAATGGAATGTGATCGTGGTCACTGGAACCCCATCAACAACAGCCTTTTGTGTTGAAACTGGACACTCAATTACAATTGCTTATTTCACAAAATCACTTTAAACTTAAACTAAAAGCAGATAAGCATATTTTGTTTCAAGAATGTTTGTTTTGAAATTGTTACGTTGTCACTTAACATAAGGAATACTAAAGAGGACACTCATTTTTTAGCATAGCTGTTAAGAATATAAATTGAAGGTACTCAGATAGCGTAGTGGTTATGAATCAGGTTGTGAACCTCTAGGTCAGCAGATCAAAACTACCAGCTGCTCCTCGGGAAAAAGATGAGGCTTCCTGCTCCCGTAATGATTTACAGCCTCGGAAACCCTGTACAGGGTTGCTATGAGTCTTACCCAACCCCACGGCATACCACCACCACCATCAGAGACCTATTATTTCAATCACATCTTTTTCCGATGGAGCAGAGATTCAAATCTAATTATGACAGAGGCCCTATGTGTCTAATTCTACTATTGTTCTAACATCCAATTTTGTTCAACCACATGAGATAAAAAATGATTACGTTTATGATTTCAACCACTTGAGAAAAAAAGGTCATATAAAGAAAGAAACAGCAGGAGACTTGCACACCAGGTAATTATCTTGACTTTGACCAAAAAAAGAAAATCATGTTTCCTTTTTTTCCTAATTAGTATCTATATGAGGTTTACTTTTTACTTACATTCCTCATTAACTTTTCTATTAAAATTCTGTGAGTGATTATACTTAGGCAGATTTTCCTCTGTTAATGAGTTAATGTGTGTTATCTGTTGGTAATTATTCTTAACAAACAAATTGGTGTTTCAACTTGGATTTTGATATGTGAAAAAATAACTCACTTTTCAAACCTGATTCTGGCAGATCTTACCTAACACACTATAATCTGAAAAATAGAAAAACCGGAAGTCATTCACCTTATGGCCTCACTATATCAAACATGCAATTCCAGTACCAAAGCAAACAAAACAAATTATTTTCTACTTCTGGTGTGGCACTGTAGAATAAGCATTAGATCTCAAGGTTAGTTTGAACCACAACATTGATAGTTCAAACTCACTAGCCATTCCTCGGAAACCTATATATGATCACCATGAGTCAAAACAAACTTGACTACACTTAACAACAACAACAACATGTAAATTGAAGGCATCACACTGTATGAAGAGATTTATTAGTGAAGAGGCAAGTCCTGATTTTAAAAAAGAAGATTTATGTGCTGGTTTAAATGGTGCTTTCAGTAATTGGCATACCAACTAGCTATAACCGTTATACATACTTAACTGCACACAGAAAAGGTATTGGTAAATCATGAGTTAAGGTGCTCAACATTTTGAATTATGATCGTTTCCAATACTTTATATTTATCTATGATCTGTTCATATTCTGCCTTGTTCCTATTGTGATCTAAAGGAACAAAAATAAAGGATAAAATATAACCAAAATACCAAAAAAAAATTTTGAACAGCAAGATAACAAAAATTTCCAGTTTTTAAGATAATTAACCTAAGTAAAATCAACTGAGAAACATATGATGTGAGGGAGGTAGGGGTAAGGAAGAATGGAAAAGTCTAAATTAGATAATATCCTCATTCTTAGCTGATAATATGTAACAAAGTTACAAATTACTTTCTGACATTGAAAATAAATGGTTTTAACAATGCAATGACCTTAATCTCTTAAATTACCTAGGCTTTTATTTTTGCTTTTAATCTTAGACTACTATAGAGAAAAGTATTGTTTTACGATTTAAAAGCAAACAAATATTTAATCTGAAGTCAAGAGATTACTTCATTTTCTATTAAATTCATGTTAAATGTTTTATTTTATTTTAAAATGGCATGAAAATTATTAGCCCATCTGATGGAAGATTATTTCTACTTATCTATCTTTCTTTTTATCTACACAAAGAGACAATTTAAATGCTATTCAGCAAATGTTTATACTAAGTACTTCTATACCATAAGTTGGTGTTTATTTTCTAAAATTCCCTTTATAATTTTTTGCATTTTCTCTTTTATATGTGTAATGAAACCATGTCATGTTTAAGAAAACAATAAAGATATTATTCTTTTTTTAAAACTAAGTTGTGTGTATATATTTGCCATGACTCATCAAACTGTAAATATAAAATGTATGTATTTTTTTGAATGAAAATGAAACCAAATTTAGCATTCATTATTCTTGGTTATGGAGTCCTGGTGTGGTGCTGTGGGTTAATGTGCTGGATTGCAAGGTCAGTTTGAACTTCAAGGTCGGCAGTTCGATCTCACTAGACATTCCTTTAAACATCCTTTATGGAGTCACTATTGACTTGACGTCACTTATCAACAAATTCTTGGTTGTAGAAAGAGAGAGAGTTGCATGTGGAAATATATACAGATGAAATATATACACAAAAATGACCTCCCCCACCAAAAAAAAAGTGGCAAATTTGATAACATTAATAAATCTCAAAGCTCAATGTTAAGTATGTGTGAATTCATTATACTATTCTCTCTACTCTTATGTATATTTTTAAATTCCATAAAGTTCTATAAAAACTTGTTAGGAAAAATCTATTGGTTGTGAATTTTTAAATATTTTCATGTGCATTTTGAACACTTGAATGAGTTTAAATGTATGCAATGCAATTTAATCTGCTAGTATCCTTATGCCACAGATGACATATTTTGATGCAGTCAAGAGCTAAGGTGTAAATTACAAAGATGCAGGGCTCCAAACCACAGCCATTTTCATGAACACTACCATTACAATACAAACATGTATAAAGAGCCACATTCCTCCCCATTTGGGAAATGTCTTCAAATCCCTTCATGTGAGTGATTTTTGTAGCCAAAGAAGAAAAACCAATTATTTCCTCACTTCTGGTAAGTCCTATGTTATTTTCATTTCTACATTATTTCAACATTCTCACTATTATCTGTATGTCCCTTCTACCAATGGAAAGAGATTTTCTTCACTTCGTTTACTTCAGCAATTAAACCAACAAGAATTTATACACGTGACTTTATGTTTTCAGAACCGTCTTTACTAGCGAATCTATTGAAGTTCCCAAAGGCAGATACTACAAGGTCATTTGAAGTAACCTAGTGTAAAAATGATTCACTTTTCAAATCAATACCTACCAACTATGAATAGTATTCTGAGAAAGGGTGTATTTAAAGTGCCTTTTCTCCTGTCCCAGAAGATGATAGGTTTCAGTATGAATCCTAGTCTTGAATACTAAATATGAAACTTGAACACATGACTTAACCTCAATGCATCTCATGTTCTCATCTGTGAATTTCCTTACCTTCCATTGTTATGAAGATTAAATGACATAACTTAACATATCTAGCACAATATCTAAAAGGCAGAAACTCAACAAACTTTTCTAGGTTCAACTTTCCTGCCTAACATGATAATTCTTTCCTTTTTCCCTTTAATAGTGTCTTTGCTCTTCTTTTTATTTCTTCTTTTCTATTTTCCCTTCCCTTTTCTTTGTTTCTCCACCCACTCTCCATTTACTCTAAGATATCCAGGCAGCCTTCACTTAATTTTTTTTGGCAAATTCTGATCTAGGGTTAATGAAGACCTGACCATCTGATACAAATAATAAAACAAAACCTTTGAAATCTTGGTTTATGATATAAAGGTAATATCAAATGTGAGCTACTGCATACATAATTACAAACCATTCAATCGATAAATATATGTGTAAAATTATCTGCTGAACATGAGCATAACAGACTTAGTCCTGCTTGGTTTACAGAGTGTATGATCTTCTGCCAGGACTTAAAACCACAGGAGAGATTTTAGTTAGCATGTCTGACCATGCTCTAACATGAACTAGAGTTGTGTCACCTGGAGTTAATGCTTTAACATCTTTGACCCTCAAGTCTATCGTTTATAAAAAGAGGTTTTTAATTACACAATCCAATCATCCCTTCCTGTCGAATAATTCAATAGAACAGTTATTTCCTACTTCTAATTTGTAGGAATAAGATAACGACATTGCCTGCTACACAGCATTTCATTAGAGAATCATTGATCCATGTGACCCTTGCTTGTAACTACTGGGCATGTAATGATAGTTCAGTGCCGCTTCTCTTTTTATACACTATTTACATGATAACACAAAACATCAACATCAATTACTCCCTGGAATCCCTATCTTCCTTCTTATTGCTCATTATCCACACCTAAATGAAAGGTAATGGTATCTGTGAGTAAACATCTCTTTAGTTTATTAGTAATTTCTATCAAAACATATATATACAAATTACAGTAAAATTGTAGCTAGTTTAGATTCCACCTTCTGTCAGAAATTATTCACGCCAATTAGCTAAAATGCTGAGGTGTCCCATTGGCTTTAAAACACTTATTTTCTAACACGGTGGGTTCAGAATTTCGAGAAACAATGCCTGTATACTGAATTCAAGGAAATTTATGCTTTGTCAAATCTCTCTATGATATTTTCTTAACATTTTACTTAGTATAACCATTCATTCATTTGTTCAGCATTTAATGAATTTCTATGATCATGTGGAATTTTGGTGTGGCACTGTAGGATAAGTACTGGATGGCAAGGTAGTTTGAACTGCAAGGTCAGTGGTTCAAACTCACCTGCCACTTGTCAGAAACCCTATAAATGGTCACTATGAGATGGAACTGACTCAATGACACTTGACAACAATGACTATGCCAGGTGCTAATCACATTATTATGAATAAGATACATTATCTGCTCTTTAGAAGCACATAGTCCAGTAAAAGAAACAGATAATTTTGAAAACGCTAACAATTCAATCAGATAATGTTGTTGCTCCTTGCTAAGCACCGTCGAGTAGGGATATACAGGGTTTGCAAGAAGCAGCTGGTGAGTTGGAACTGCTGGCCTTTATAAACGGCCCAAACCGAATTTGCAGTTGACCGCATTAACCGGCAGCGCCACACCAGAAGTCCTATCAGATAACAGCTAAGTCCTATCAGATAATGTTGTTGTGAAGTGCCGTCGAGTCGATTCTGACCCATAGAGACCCTGTATAAGGTTTCCAAAGAT
>NW_006408577.1:9644433-9646088 GCF_000296735.1 Chrysochloris asiatica
ACAATTGGCTAGTATAGAGCCTGGCACATACCTGCTAGTGTCAAGTTGATTCCCACTCATGGCAACCCATGTGTTGCACAGTGTAACTCTTCCTTAGGTTTTCTTAACTATAATCTTAATGAAAGCTGAGTGTTAGGCCTTTTTTGTCTTTAACATTACTTTATTGTGTTTTTGGTAAAAAGTTACACAGTAAATTAGGTTCCCATTCAACAATTTCTATACAAATTGCACAGTGACATTACTTACATTTTCCACAACTTGTAAACAGTTTCCTTGAATGCATTCTGGTTGTTCACTTTCTGGTAATCTAGTACCCTTGCCCCTTTATCTTTGCTTTAGAGTAATTGTTAATCTTGTAGTATCATATACATTTTTTAAATTAATCTAATGTATTAATGGCTAATGTTTTTTTTTATTTTGTGCTACTAATCTGTTAATTTTCTAAAAGGCAACCTCGGAGGGTAGTTTCAGTTCAAGGTTTAAAGAGTGATAATTTCAGGGAATCCTATGATCTCTACTAGTCTAGTAAGTCTGTACTTTTCAAGAGTTTTAGTTCTGTTCTTCCTTTTTCTACTGTTCAATCAGTGTCCACCTATTGTTGCCCTGATCAGAACAGTTGGTAACAGTAGCTACCATCTAGTTCTTCAGGTCTTAGAATAGGTGATGCCATAGTTCACATAGGCCACTAACTCTATAATTTAGTTTCTTCTGTAAAACTTTGGTTTTCTTCTTTCTCTTTTGCTCCTACAAGTACAGGCCAGAAGTTATATCATAGATGACTGCTCACAAACTTTTAAGATCTCACTAGTATGCTGAACATGAACTTTGTGAACTATATTATGCCAATTGACTGTTGTCCTATAAATTTAAGATGAGGCTTTTCTTTTCTGGCACTGTTTGGCAGGCTCAGATCACCAATTTTTAGTTTAGTAGTGGAACACAAACCACCCAGTGACCACTCAGGCTTAATAAGAATCTGCTTAACTTTAAATAAGTTGACTTTGAAACTGAGAGTTACAGGATGTGTATAGACATTTCTAGGATGACACAAGGAAGGGCATGACAAATACAGAAAACAATTTATGGGAATAAAAAGTTTTAATATTGCACAATACTTCCATGAGACAGATAAAGTTCAAGAATTAGGTAAGGTCTGACCACTTGTGACCTTGTATGTTAGGCTGAGAAGTTCAATTTTACCCTGATGAATACAGAATCATGTTTGAATTCTAGAACAACGACTTAAAGAATTTTCAGAAAGGAAAAAGAGAATTCAGGTGAACATGTCAGAATATCATAGCCATAATCCATGCAAAGTGGGCCTGAACTTAAAGTCTTAACAGAAATATGGATAAGAAGAGAGCATGGAAAATAATTTAGGCGGCTACAATTGATTACTAGAAGGTAAGACAAGGGAAGGGCCTAAAAATTCCTAGGATTCTGGTTTGAGAAAGCCAGTCAACCACTTAACAGCAACACTATTTACTGAGAAATTAAGAGGCAATTGTACAAGAAAGGGAAAGAAAGAATTAACTTAGCTTTGGATATGCTAAAACTTAAGTGTTGTTGTTGTTGTTAAGTGCCTTCGAGTCGGTTCCGACCCATAGCGACCCTGTACAGGGTTTCCGAGGGTGTAAATCTTTACGGGAGTAGAA
>NW_006408577.1:9646853-9648699 GCF_000296735.1 Chrysochloris asiatica
ACGCGATAACACTTAACAACAACAATTCAAATTAAGGCAAACAATCCCATGCTATCCTGTCCACACATTAGCTACTACTGTAAGGAAATCATTGTCCACTTTCTCTCTGGTCACAAATGTACTCTGCACACACTGTCTGATTATATTTTCTAAAACTTGTGTTGTGAGTTGGTTCCAACTCATAGCATCTCTGTATAGGGTTTCTGAGGAGAGGCTACTGGGTTTGAATTGCCAACCTGCAATTAGCAATCCAGTGCTTATCCTACAGTGCCACGAAGCCTCTTGTTGTTGTTGTTAAGCGCTATGTAATCGGTTCGGACCTATAATGACCCTATAGAGGATTTCCAAGGAACGATGGTGAGCTTGAACTGCTGACATTACTATTCAAGCCGACCTTGCAGTCCAGTACGTTTATCCACAGCACCGCACTGGAACTCCACAAAGCTTGTATCCCATCATTTTACTGCCTGGCTCAAAAGAATTTTATAATTGTCCACATTCTCCAGAAGTCCAAACTCAGAGCCAGGTATTCAAGTATATTCACAAAACTTTCCCCAATTTTTCTTTATCTTTATCACACTCAAAGACACTTAGTCAAACTGAACTCATATCAGATTCAGACACCTGAGGTTTCCTTTCAGTTTTATCCACCTGAACTTCCCTTTCCCCACGTCTACTTATGAAACTCCTACTTCCACCTCAGAATGCTCCTAAATACCACTTGTTCTTTAGAGCTGTGCTTTACTCTTCATTTCTCAGTGAGCTTTCTCTCTTTCAAATCACCATTTAACTTGTTTTGAACTATTACAGATTGTGTTGTAGTGATCTCTGTACTCCATGCAGGAAAAAAACAACAACTCCCTAGGCCTGAACTCCACAGACTTCTGTAAGACAGAAAGTCAATGGAATTTCCCTTTTAAAACTAATATATATAATAATATTCCTGGCGTTTAAATAAATTCAGTCCAGACATTTTTTTCATGTTCCATTTTGTATTATGAATGAGGAGCAAATATAAATTTTCTATTCTATAGGCTTCTCTTGCATTCACATGTCTTTAAGGTATTGTGAATAAAATGTCTTTTCTTTTATTAATTCAAAACTTCTGCCTATTAAGAAAATTACTTTGGATAACTATTATCCATGTAACATTAAATGCTTGAGGCTGTTGGATTGTTGCTAGGTGCTGTTAAGTAGGTTCTGACTCATAGAGACCTTGTATATACAGCAGAAAAAACACTGTCAGGTCCTGCACCATCTTTGTAATTGTTGTTGCATTTGAATCCATTGCTGCTGCCAATGTGTCAATCCTTCTCATTGAGGTCTTCCACATTTTAGCTCAATCTCCACTTTAACAAGCATGATGTCATTCTCCAGGAGTTGGTACCTGTTGATAACACATCCAAAGGATGACGAGGTAAGTATCACCATCCTGGTTTCTAAGGAGCATTCTGACTGTACTTCTTCCAATATCGATTTGAGTGTTCTTCTGACAGTCCACTGTACTTCAAATATTCTTCTCCTATAATACAAATTCATTGATTCTTCTAAAGAGATGCCTTAATCATTATTCAACTTCCACATGAATATGAGGCAATTGAAAATACTATGGATTGGGATAGGTGCACCTTACTCCTCAAACTGATATCTTCACTCTTCAACACTTTAATGAGGTCTTGTGTGGCAGATTTGCAAAATGCAATATGTAGTTTCATTTCTTGACTGCTTCAAAACACCAAAACTGCAATTCAAGATTTGAATTTTTTCTTGGTCGTTCAACTTGAGAAATGTTGAACATGTTCTTCCCTTTTGGTTTTCTAACTCCAGGTCTTTGCACATTTCATTA
>NW_006408577.1:9650619-9653796 GCF_000296735.1 Chrysochloris asiatica
TTTGATGGTTATCAGGGATGGGAAGGAAGGGAGATTATTTCACTGGCTAGACAGTAGACATACTCAGGTAATGGGGAGAACAATATATAAGAAAGAAGATGGGCAATATACAAGAAAAGGGACGTTAGTAGAAGAATGATGAAGACAGGTGAAGTAACAGAGAGGTATGCAGGTGCTAAAGGAGATAGCGGTAGAGGTGGTTTGGAACTGCTGACCTTGAGATGAGCAGCCCAACTCATAGTCACTATGCTACCAGAGCTCCTATATGTATAAATAAAGATAAATGATACATACTATTGCTTGATTAACTTTATTATTCACACCAGACTAAGCTACATAATGTTGGTTAGTAAGCATCATGTTGACATCAATTCCCACTTTTTCATATATATGCTGTTATTATGTGCCATAGGCTTCCACACATAGTGACACTGTATAAAGCTTTCTAAAGCAGCTGATGGGTTTGAACCATTGACCTTATGGTTAGCAGTTCGGTGTTTATCCTACAGCACCTACAGAAATGAGTCCTGGTGTGGCACTGTAGGAAAAGCACCAGATTGCAAGAGTGGTTTGAACCACAAGGTTAGCAGTTCAAATTCACCAACCACTCTTTGGAAACCCTACACAGGGTTGCTGTAAGTCAGAACCAACTGGATGGCACTTAATGACATGTTACAGGAAAGTTCATGGTGGAGTATAAGCACTGGATTGATAACTGCAAGGTCAATGGTGCAAACACACCAGCAACTCCATAAGAGAAGCAGTAGCTTTTTGCTCCTGTAAAGATTTCAGCTTGGGAACCCCTATACAGGCTTACTATGAGTCAGTATTGATTGATGGCAGTGGTTTGGGTTTGGTTTTTGGTTGTCCCAGGAGTGTGTAGAATTTTCATAGAATGATGTCAAGTAGCCCAAGTTCATAGTTTTGGTGCTGCCTCTGACTTGCCTTAGTCCTAGGAAATAAGGTGAGGCTTTTCTTCAACATATTTATCAACTGCCTGCTAATGTGCTGGCCACAGTTCTACACTAGTGAATAACTAGTAGAGGGTTATTGTTGTTTTTAAGTGCCGTCAAATTGATCCCAACCCATAGCTACCCTGTACAGGGTTTCCGAGGAGTGGCAGGTGAGCTTGAACCGCCAACCCTGCAGTTCAAACAGCTTTGCTGTCTGGGGCATTAACCCACAGAGCCACACGTGGATACACAATAAAGAGGATAAACACAACTTACTAAGGTTTGAAGTGAGGTTCTGAAGAGAGGCTTCTCTTCTCAATCATCCAGGTTACTTTCGGAAGGTGGGTATAAGACTTTGCCACTTGAGGAAGAACCAGGGTTCTGACCAATTGTCAACCTCAATAAGACTGGAGCCACTCCCATCATTGGTATGATTTGATTGGGAAAGCAAGTTAGATATATTTATTGAATTCATAGATCTAGTCTCTCGCCTTAAGTCTATCCTATATATTAGCCAGTTACCTAAAAGATAATTCGTTTGTTAGAATTACCACATGTATTTGGCCATGACCAAATTCTTCCATACTCCATGTCCTGTCTTGCTCCTTTCTTTCCCTCAACAGAAGGGGAACACAGATCAATTAAATGTGATTCAAGGAAAACATTTGGAAGTAACCGTTTGTTTTGTTTTTTTAACTTTTGTGAATTGAGTGAAAGTTTGCAGAGAGGATTATCAGTTTTGCATTCAACAAATCATATATTCCGTGTCCTTCCAATGATTGTAATCTCATTAATGTAGCCTCACTTACCCCACTTCCTTCCCGTGTTTCTTGTTTCCCTTCCTTCTTATTTCCCAGTCCTTCTGAATTTTGTCCTTAGGTAAATACTGCCCCTTTGGACCTTAAATGATTGACCGTTCTATGTGCATACCTCACTAGTGTTGTTGTCCCCTATAGACTTGTTGAAAGTGCTGTCAAGTCAGTTCTGACTCACAGAGACGCTGTATAGAGTTTCCGAGGAATGGCTGGTGAGTAAGCTTCAAACCGACCTTATGGTTGAGTGCACTTCCTACAACACCACGCCGGGACTCCACGCTATAGACTGCTTGACCGAAAATTGAGTGACGAGGGTGAGCTCAGTTCCAGATCTGAAGATTCACCAAGAGTATTGTCTCAGGTTCCTCAAATCTCTTTCTGACCAATAATCCTAGTGTTGTTTTTTTCAAAATCAAAAATTTCATTCCACATTGTCTCCCACTCTATCCAGGGCCTTTTAATGTGATCCTTTTACAGGAACTAGTAATCATAGAAAGGCATCATCTGTTCTTTTGGTCTCAGAGACATGAAGACGTTCATGTATTCCAGTAGTCCATTGGACTACTTAGAGGCCAAGATGGCCAAACTTCGTCTCTCATACTTTGGACATATTGTCAGGAGGGGACAGTCGCTGGAGAAGGATGTCATGCTGGGTAAGATGGAGGGTCAGAGAAAAAGAGGAAGACCCCCAACTAGATGGATTTGCCAGGTGGCATCATTGATGGACTCAAGTGTGGCAGCAGTAGTGAGTCTGGCCCAGGATCGGACATTGTTTCGTTCTGCTGTGCATAAAGTCGCTATGGGTTGGTTCTGACTCGATGGCACCTGACAACAATTGGACTAATTGTTTCCAAACTTTTCATGACTCTCCTTTCCTCTGCACAGCGAGAGAACAATAGTTGTATTTTACATGGTCACTTTCATTTTCTCATTTTAGTTCCTTTCCTCTTGAATGTCATTCTAATCAGTAATATTTATGTTCTTACTGTAATTGCACTGATTAGCACAGGTTTGCATTTCTTGCCTGGGTCATTGGCAGCAACCTCATAGCTGGTCTTTCAGCACAAACCTTATCTTTATTTACATGAGGCATCACTCTGATCCTTCAGTAGTATTGCATTCATCACAGAATAAAATAATAATATGCTTGATTGTAGGAGTCCAGGTATGGCGCAGTAGGATAAGCACTGGACTACTAACCACAAAGTCAGTGGTTCAAACCCTCTAGCCACTCCTTGAAAACCCTATATAGTTGCTATGAATCAGAATGGACTCAACAGCACTTACTAACAACAACATGCTTGCTTGTCATTCAAGACTCAACATACTCTTAAGAGATTTACTCTCAAAATCTCCCTAGGACAAGGAGCCCTGGTGAAACTGTGGGTTAGGCATTGGGCTACTAACTC
>NW_006408577.1:9653896-9655742 GCF_000296735.1 Chrysochloris asiatica
TATTTCTCCTCATTTTGAGTTGTGGCCCATAAGCAAATGAAAGTCCCAAAATAATTTACTACTTTCATGCCATTGTGGTCAACTGTACTTTGAGGAGAAAGCTCTTCCACAGTCATATTTTTTGAGTACCTTCTAACCTGAAGGTCTGGCACTATATCTAACAATATTTTGATGTGATTCATACTGTTTTCAGTAGTAAACCATTCAGAAGTAGTAGTCCGTTCTCCTTCTTCCTAATCTATCTTAATCTGGAATCTCTGGTGAAACCTGTCCATCAGCGGTGACCCTCCTGGTATTTGAAATACCAGCTTCACAGCTTCCAGCATCACAGCAACATACAATGTATGACAGCAACATCATAGTATGACAATCTGACAGATGAACGGTGGAATGCTTTAAGTATATATAATTAATTCATTAAAATCATAATTATTGTCTTGCTGAGTACATGCCTATACATATTCAAAAGCATTTTTAATTAAACATAGTGAAAAGCTTATGTTCTAAATGGTCAGTTTTCAGTGGACAAATTAGACATTCTGACCTATGTTTCACTCTAGTCTTAAGTCAAGTATCACTAATTAAAATTCATACTGATGATCTATCCCTCAACTATTAATATCTTATTAGATTTGACTGCATTTAATTAATTATTACATAAAATCAGGTTTTTTATAAACTTCTCATAAATTGACAGGAGTAAAATATTTTTATAAAAGCTATTTTATATTTAAACACTAAATAATCTGTAACACATCAATTTCTAAAGGGATTCTTATTTCTATAAAACTTACTTTGACCCTGAAACAGTTTCCAACTATAGGAAAACCATTGTCTTTGTAACTTCATAGAAATTTGGAAGACGGCCAGATTTACAACATGATGCTTAAAGGCTATCCAAGTGAAGATTTTGATAAGTTAAAAGTGAATTAAGCACTCACATTGAAGGTGTAATTGAAATCAGTGAAGTCACAAGACAGTAGGGCAATTAATATTTCAAAAAGCATAAAGCTAAAGATAAA
Source organism: Chrysochloris asiatica (assembly GCF_000296735.1). Classification (NCBI taxonomy): domain Eukaryota; kingdom Metazoa; phylum Chordata; class Mammalia; order Afrosoricida; family Chrysochloridae; genus Chrysochloris; species Chrysochloris asiatica. Next base: position 9,654,919 of record NW_006408577.1, read on the forward strand.
AAAATAAGGCAAGAAAAACAATCTTTGCTAAACACAATTTGGGAAAGGCAGAAGAGAGACAACCTATAAAAGAACATGCTAGAAGAAAGAAGCAGTGATTAGAGTGTCATAATAAATGATAAGGGAGAAGAATATTTTATGACACTAACAATTTCAAAACTTCAGGTTTTCTGGGAAAATAAATCCTAAATTGACAGTTTATTGGTGACCATTGAGAGAATAGTTCACAAGAATGGTAGAATAGCAAAGTGGCAAAATAGAGTGGTTGGAATATAGTTTATTGTTTTGCAAAGACTAGTTGTAAATGAAAAATTAGACTGTAGTTCAAAGGTGTGTTCAAGTTGAATATTTTGATTATTATTGTTTTGGGGTCTTTTGACTGGTTTCCTCTGATCTCTTTTTGATTTGTTGATGTTGTTGGACTTTTGTGTACTGCATTGTTATTAAAGTTAATTCTGAATATACATCTGTATATGTGTATTAAGTGCCTTTGAGTCAGTTCCAACTCAGAACAACCCTATGTATGGTTTCCGAGGATTGGCTGGTGAGTTGTTTGCAGTTCAAACTGACCTTACAGTCTTGTACTTATCCTACCCACCCCACCAGGACTTCTATTCTTTCCTTAACTCACATCAATCCCCAAATCCATTCTTATACCACCTCTGAGATTCTTCATGTTAAGGTCACTATAACCTCTATGCTATCAAATGCCAAAGATCACTTCCTTTTCTGTACCTTATATAAAATATTTTTTGCTGCATTTGAAATAGCTGTTCAAAAGAAGGCAGCAAGATGGCAGACTAGGCAAAAATGTTGTACAGACC
>NW_006408577.1:9664417-9667395 GCF_000296735.1 Chrysochloris asiatica
TATGTAAATTTCTATGAATCAATTAGAGACTTTCTTGAGATGGAGTTTTAATAAGGGAGAGAAAAGAAAAATGAATATAAGAGGTTCAGGCTACTTTGAGGGGTCAATACCACTAAGTAAAACCCAAAGAAGAATAAAGTAAACTGTATTATTGGGTTGGAGACTGAGGGTAGCCTATGTGGAGTAAATGGGAAATTATTCACTGTTCCAAGATAATATAAACTATGTGGTGCTGTAGAACCAGCAGTGGACTGCTATACATAAGGTCAGTGGTTCAAACCCACCAACCACTCCTTGGAAATCTTATACAGGATTGCTAGGAATCAGAACAGACTCAATGGCACTTAACAAAACAACATGCTTGTTAAATCATCAAAGGAAATTATTGGTTTTGAAAATACATCATTTTACAGAGAAATTGAGTTGCCATTTTATTTTATACTTAAACTTTTAATCACTAGAGCAAAACACAAATTTACTAAGAAACATGTTATAAGACAATAGAGTCTTAATCAGACACATTTAAATTCCACACTGCTGCTTTGAATAGTTGATGAGGATTGTTCTTATGGCTCCTTCTTACAAAAAGAAAGCAAAGATGATTTTTTTCTCCCTTGAGTAAAGGCATTTTACCAGCTGTTGATCTGTAGAAGTCAATAATCTGGGAGTGACTACGCAATGGGGAAAACTGAATCTCTTGATGTGTTTATTAGAAATATGAAAGAACTGCTGCCAAGTTGGACTGGCACACAAATAAATCAACAAAACTTGAGTCCTTAATTCCTTTCACTTGCTATTTATTAGAAGTGATCCCAGGGGATATAAAAGAAAGTGCAGTCCCCAAAGGAGATGCCTAGGCAGAATGGCCTGACTGATAAGCAAAAAGATAGCTTGGTAAAGGAAAAAGAGAGGATTAAGATAAATGCCAGTGTTTTCAGAACACAATCAGAAAAACTGAGACCAGTAATCCCATGTTGATACATGATAGGAAACACTGATGCAAAGTATCTTTCAAGTTACTAGCATTATGAACTGAATTCATTGAAGAACATTATTTACCTGTGCTTCATCTGTGAATGTACTCTATAGAAAATAATGAAGGAGATCAAAAATTTCCATCTTACTGACAGTGCCTAGGGATGATAGTAGAAGACTGTGCTAGCAACTTCATCCTAGAGTTCTGCTTTCAATTATTATAAATTTTCTCAAAAAAGTAATACTTCAGTGTTGATGTTTCTCAACTGGTCTCTTGGTGACTGCTATAAGCAAGATTGAGCAAATTCTAGTCAACTGTTTCCTTGGTATTTCGTCTAGTAAATATTTATTATTTCCTGATATTAATCTACAGACCTGTCACAATTTCCCATACTACCAAAATACATTCCCTGGGGCCTGGGATTAGATACATTCCATCCATACAATAAATAGCAATTTAAGGTTTTAACAAAACACAAAATGAAAAATAGAACAAGCAAGAAATACACAAAATAAATGTTCTTGTCAGGTGCCATCAAGTCAGTTTTGACAATAGCGATTCTAGGTACAACAGAATCCTCACAGCCAAGGTGTCACTCCATCTTGTTAAGGGGCTTCCTCTTTTTCGCTGACCTTCAGCTTTACTAAGTATGATGTCCTTCTCCAAGGAATAGTCCCTCCTGATAACAATCCCAAAGTACGTGAGACAAAATCACACACATAGGTAAAATGTATTTGTTATTAGAAAACCACTAAGCCTTTTTTACAACTCTTGGTGTGGCACTGTAAGATGAGCACTGGACTTCAAATTAAAAGGTTGGCAGTTCAAACCCACCAGCTGCTCCTTGGAAACCCTATACAGGGTTGCTATGAGTCAGGACCAACTTGATGGCCCTTAACAACAACAAGCTTTCTTAAGGACTAAGTTGACTTGGATGATTTCAAAAATTTCCTACCAGCTTTTCTAATTGACACCTCTGACCTCTAAAATTTCATAATTAAAGGTTGCTTTTTTGGATTAAGATATTAGCATGAACTGTAAGTATATATTATTTTTAAGAATTTAAAATATTTCATATAATATTAGGAAAAGCCATGCAGCATAATTCAGGTAATTAAAAATATTATAATTTGTGCTGCTGTTGTTAAGTGTCATTGAGTCGGTTCCAACCCACAGAGCCCCTTATAGGGTCTCTGAGGAGTGGCTGGTGGGTTTGAGCTGCCGATTTTGAGGTTCAAACTGACCTTGTAGTCCAGTGCATTATCCTGCAGTGCCACACCAGGATTCTGTTATTTCTAATGGTATATTTTAAAATAACTATTCAAAAATAATTAGTTATTTTTAAATATACTATGCTTTAAAATTGTATATTGTGGCGCTGTGATCTAATGTGCTAGACTGCAAAGCCAGTTTGAACTGCAAGGTTGGTGGTTCAAGCTCACCAGTTGCTCCTTGGAAATCCTCTACAAGGTCTCTATAGGTCGGAACTGACTCGACTAACTTAACAACAACAATGCTTAAAAATTACATATTAATATTGGTTCTTTAAATACTGGCATATATAAAAATAACTATTTGAAAATAACTAATTGTTTTTAAATATACCATGCTTTAAAACTACATGTTAATTTTGGTTCTTAAAATAATCCTAAAGAGTTTTTTGTTTTTGTTTTAATCTCTCTTTACTATTAGGTTGTGCAGATTTGCATAGCTCTTTTAATGATAATATGTGTAATTACTGTTTTTTAAAATATATAATCTATTGTGCTCTGTGATATTTTCTAATTCTTTAATACTGAAAAATTCTGAACTGAGAGTCAGAGAGCAAAAGTCGAGTACTTACAGGAGTATTGAGCACAGAGAGATGCAATCAAAGTCTTCATCATTAGTTAATTGTTGTTAAGTTAAGTACCTTCGAGTCGGTACCGACCCATAGCGACCCTGTACAGGGTTTCCGAGGGTGTAAATCCTTACGGGAGTAGAAAGCCTCATCTTTCTCCCG
>NW_006408577.1:9676835-9678742 GCF_000296735.1 Chrysochloris asiatica
GCTCCATATCATCAGTGAAGACAAGGCCAGGGGCAGACTGTGGAACAGACCATCAATTACTGATATGCAAATTCAAATTAAAGCTGAAGAAAATGAAAATAAGTCTACGAGAGCCAAAATATGATCTTGAATTTATCCCTCCTGAATTTAGAGAACATCTGAAGAACAGATTTGATGAATTAAACACTGAAGACCAGAGGGATAGAGAGATCAAATGAAGACCTCTCAATGGCCAAAGTTGGAACAATTTGAACATAAATGATAATAATAATGTTTAATTTATAAGGTTAATGGGGTCTGAGTAGATAAGGTCACATATTGAGTAAAGTCAGCCTGTGATCAAAATGTGTATGATCTGACTTTCATTTCAGTGCTTCTTACATGTCTACCAGAAGGCAACAATTTGATCTCACTCCCACTCTATTTCTGTCTTTGCTTATTTGCCCTTTAAGCTAAATTTGTTTTAAATTCAAATACTAAAGTGCATTCAAAGACAAAATGATAGAAATTTTGCTACTGATAAATTATACATTCAAAAATTACTTTAAAGGCAAGTTTGTTAGAGGCTCAAATGAATACCATGTATACTGTAAGTTCACAAACATATAATGTATTTTAAATTATTCCCTCTTAAATTAAAAGTGATAAATGAATTGTGTTTAATTGTATGTACAAAGATAGCACAGTCATGAAAAATTAGTCCTTGGTGTTGACTTTTGCGTGCCACAGCTACACACTTTCTTATTTCCTAAAAAAACATTGGATTTTCTTAATTAAACAAATATATCATGTATACCTTGTAATTACAATTCAACAATTAAAATCTTGGAATTAGAAAAAACATCATTTATTTTTGAGTATGTAGAATTCAACATCTTCCCAAATAACTTGTTTTCCAAATAACAGTTCATATATTGTGCATGGAAGTAATATTGTGTAATTCATCACTAGAAACTACATGGCAAGCAAGTTCAAGGTAAGTAATGAGAGTTTAACTTTTAAGCTTGATGAAGCATATGTAAGAGTGAAACATTCTGCGTGTTACTATTTCATTGTATTGGGGCGTGAATTTTTTCTCACCTTGTTAAATGCCATTGATTCATTTCTGACTCATAGTGCAATACACAGTTTGTGAGGATTTGAACTACCAACCTTTCAGTTAGCAATCCATTGCTTGTCCTACAGTGCCACACCAGGACTCCTTCTTTTACCTTAGTTCCCATAGTTATGTTACTATTTAGAACTTCCATGTTATCTTTGAACTAAGTTTTCATTATCTTCCATATCACCTATATCAATAAATCTATTTCACATTTTCTTCTTCTACCTTTGATAAAATGCTTACTATGTATTGTGGGAGCTCTGGTAATGTAGTGGTTATGAATCAGGCTGAGAACCTCAGGGTCACCAGGTCAAAATGACCAGCTGTTCTGTGGGAGAAAGATGATGAGGATTTCTGCTTTCATAAAGACTTACAGCCTCAGAACCCTGTACAGGGTCACTATGAGTCGAATCGACTTCATGGCACATAACAACAACAACATGTGTTGCTGGTGTTAGGTGCCATAGAGTTGGTACCGACTCATAGTGACCTTATGCACAGCAGAACAAAATACTGCCCGATTCTGGGCCAACCTAACTATTGTTGCCACGCTTGAGTCCATGGATGCTGCCACTTGGCCAATCCATCTCGCTGAAGGTATTCCTATTTTTCTCTGACTCTCCACCTTACCAAGCATGGTATCCTTCTCCAGTGACTGGTCCCTCCTGACAATATGTTCAAAGTATAAGAGACGAAGTTTGGCCATCCTCCAAGGAGCACTCTGGCTGCACTTCTTCCAACACAGATCTGTTGGTTCTTTTGGCAGCCCATGGCACTTTCAATATTCTCCTCCAACACCACAATT
>NW_006408577.1:9678842-9680227 GCF_000296735.1 Chrysochloris asiatica
CCTTGGAAACCCTGTACAGGGTTGCTATGAGTTGGAACCAACTTCATGGCATATAACAACAACAACTCTGTTATATGGACCTGCATTTTCATTTGAAAGCAATGCTTCTCAAACTTTACTTGCATTTGAATTAAGTGGGGATCTTGATAAAATGCAGATTCAGCTTTAGAAAGTCAAGAGTGGGCTATAGAAACTTGCTGTCCAACGTGTTATCGTCAAAGCACCAAATAGTCATCATCTATAGTTTGTGGTAGCGTAGAGGTTACGAATCGGGCTGCTAACCTCAGGTTCAGCAGTTTGAAACTACCAGCTGTTCTGTGGAAGAAAGATGAGGTTTTCTGCTCCTGTAAAGATTTACAGCCTCGGAAACCCTGTACAGGGTCGTTATGAGTCGGAATCGACTCCACAGCACATCACAACAACGACAACAACATAGCTTGTTAGCGGTATAAAATTTCAGGGTCTTCCCCAGACCTACTAAAGAATATGCATTTTTATAAGGTAACTGAGAAATTCACACCTCAGTATTAAATTCTGAGAATTACTATTCCACAGGACATGTGATCTGGTACAAAAGCAGAAATGGAGAGAAAGGGATTTTTCCTGTTTCTTTTCTCTTTTTTTAATGCTTTATTGTGAATTATGTGATAGTTTACATGGAAGGACATCAACTTCACATTGATCCTTTCCTATATAGTTTCCTTGCCATGGTTACAATCCCTTCCATGCATCATCAATCAACCGAAAGGTACACCCTGCAAGCCTGCCCCCCTGTCACCCACACACAGCCCCTCTCTCTCTCCAGGTCCAAAGTCTCCAGCCTCTCCATCTCCCCACATCATCATCTCTGCCTCCATCCCTGGCATCATTGCTTCTCCGGGTACAGTTCCATTCTCTGTTCTTCTCCTTTGATGGTCCCAGGCACCTCCATTCCTAGACTGTAAGGATAATCACTCCCCTCCCTTTGCCCTAAAATGTACACCTGTACATTTCCAGCCCTTACAATCAGTCCTGATAACAATTCTTCACTATTGTATCACAAGGGACCTATCTGCATCTCCATTTATCAGCCCAGACTAGGCAGAATGGATACAACTCGGTGGAGATTCTACCTTGCTCCATGCCCTCTGAATCTAGGTTCCCTCTTGAAAGCTTGTAAGCCAGTCACTTCTTGTCTCTGTAGCCCCCCCCATTCTATGTAGCCAATGTCCAAGTTGCCCATCCCTGTCCTCTCCCATGTGCAGTGGATGTGGGAATGATCTTTGCTGTGAAGATTTGTTCACTCTTTTGAGCTATTGCTTCCATATGTGGATGTCAAGTTCATCAAATTGTGTCAGATTATTCTTTTTTCCCTCTTTTTTCTTCTTCTGTTTGAGCTCTGATCA
>NW_006408577.1:9680998-9683492 GCF_000296735.1 Chrysochloris asiatica
AGCTAACAGAATAAAGAGGGTTGTAAAAATTTCATAGAGTCAATTCTCAAAAATCACCAATGAATATTAAATTAGTTCATATTGAACTATTGCTCTAAGAGAAATAGTTTCCTCTGAGTGTTTGATTACATTTTCAGTCAATTAATACATAACCTTATTTAATGTATATTTCTGTTTAACACACCTTAGTTGATATACATTAATATTGAAATAACAGTCAACAACATTATAACTCATGCCTGAGCAAAGTTTATATATTTTTTCCACCTATCCCAGCCTTCATGTGCTTAAGAAGACTGGATGGCACTTTACCCCTATGTTTGGAACAATTTCAAACACTGAAATCACCAAGAAAAAGTAAAGAAATGTTGCACTACATAAGCCATGAAAAGGACAGGTGTTTTAAGATGATCTGAAACAGGAAGTCAGAGTATCACTGCCTTTTTACCTCAGCTAGGAATGTTCATATTGTGCCAGTTTAATTTTCCTCCATTCTTTGCATTGTTGGGGAAATAGAATTAAAAACAAAATCTGCTAACTCAAAGTCTCCACAATAGTGTATTATTATTGAATACATATTCAAACAGATATGATGTGCATCACAGGCAATATGCTAGAGGATGCAAAGATAAAAAAATGTTTTATCCTACGTACAAAGTAGATACAAACCATTTCATATATGTTCTCAAGATAAATAATAACTAACTTATAGTAAGAGAATTTAATATCACTTTTTGTCATGCATAGTTCATCCTAAAGAAACTTGGTCATTATCTACTAATTGCCTTTATTCAAAGGAAGAAATTCATTTCTCCTACTTTCTAATGAGCAGTGACTTTGCAACTTGGAGCCAAGCACCAGCTGAAGTTAACCTCCTATCCTCCCAGGAAACTGGGACTCGGAGTACTATCTTCCTTCATTTATTACATCTCAAAGAGAAAACTTCTGAGTCATGAGTTGCAAAATTGTCAAGAGGCTTATTTACACTTTAAAAATATTTACATTAATTTCAAAGACACAGATAGAAAGTTTTATTGCAACTTTCCCAAATCTAATGCTCTAAGAAAAGGAAGGAAGGGAAGTCTCTTCATTTTTACTTAAAATGCTATGTTGTAAACCTAAGGACAACTGCTCTCCCTCTCCGCCCCCTTCCCCCTCAAAAAAAAAAAACCTTTAAAAGAAATATAACAGATATGCTAAGAGGAAAAGAAACTACAACAATATCGTTATTGAGAGCTGTCAAGTCAGTTCCGACCCATAGTGACCCCATATAGGGTTTCTAAGGAGCAGTTGGTGAGCTTGCACTGCTGGCCTTGAGGTTCAAGCCAATTTTGCAGTCCAGAGCATTAATCCACTATGCCAGAATGCTCAGTTAAAGCCACTGTTGTTAATTGCTCTTGACTCAGTTCTGACTCATGGCAAGCCTGTATAGAGTTTCAGCGGAGTAGCTGATGGAGTTGAACCTCCACCCTTGTAGTTAGCAGTCCAGTGCTTATCCTATGTCACTACAACAGGGCTGTAGTTACAATCACAGGAGCTAGAAAAGAAAGGAAAAAGAATAAATGCAATATAAAGAGAGCAGAAACATGGTAGCTATTCATCAAATTCATTAAGTAAGATTAGTGTAATACACCAATAAAAAGACAAAGATTAACAAAGTCGATTATTTTTTTAAATCCAACTACATGTTATCTATAATAAATTTGCTTTAAATAAAAAGTCAGATTAAAAGAAGGAAATAGCCTAAGAACTTTGATTTGAATGGAGTCTATACACATAAAGGCAAAAGAAATGACAAACACTCTATTTTAGTTGACAAAGTTATTCCCCATGAGATTATAATATTCTGACCCTCCTATAACTGCATACTGGTTGTTATTGTTGTTCAGGGCAATCGAGTTGGTTCTGACCCATAGGGACCCTGGATAGGGTTTCTGAGAAGGGACTGGTGAACTTGAACCCCCGACCTTGCAGTTCAAACCAACTTTGCAGTTCAGTGCATCAACCCGCCGTGCCACACCAGAATTCCTGCATACCGGTTGTTGTTGTTGTTATGTGCTGTCAATTCACTTCTGACTCATAGTGACCCTGTATAGCATTTCCAAGGAATAGTTGCATAGACTTGAACCACAGACCTTGCAGCTCAAACCAACCTTGCAGTCCAACATATTAACCTGCAACACCACACCAGGACTCCATTATACAACAAGGGAAGGAAGCTAAATAATTCATGTAGTAATAGATTCGAGTTGGAGACATCTATATAAACTAATTTTTATATTAATGAGAGTTATGGTAGAACAGTGATTAAATGTTTGGCTGTTCACATAAAAGTTGGCAGTTTGAACTCACCATCCGGCTCCCCAGGAGAAAAATGTGACAGTCTGCTTCTGTAAATATCTGTTGTTGTTGTCAGGTGCCATCGAGTCCGAACCGACTCATAGCAACCCCATGCACAGCAGAACGAAACAATGTCCGATCCTGGGCCAACCTC
>NW_006408577.1:9691049-9695276 GCF_000296735.1 Chrysochloris asiatica
AAAAAAAAAAAAAACTATTTAGAAAGTAATACAGTTGAGTAGTAAAACTTGCCGTATAGTACAAGAGTACAAAAGAGTTTGTTGAAAAAGTGAAAGTAAAAGATAATGGAAATTTTCTTGAAGTCCACTTATATATATACCTGTTGCCATTGAGTAAATCCCATTTCATAGCAACCCATAACGTTTCCAAAGCTGTAAATAGTTTTACAGAAGCAGACTATCACATCTTTCTCTTGCAAAGAGATTGGTGGGTTCCAACTACAGATGATTTGGTTAACAGCCAAGCTCTTATCCACTGCACCACCAGTCTTGCTATATAGCAGGGGTGGGGAACATAGAGCCCACAGGTCATATAAGGCCCACAAAATTATTTGGTCTTGTCCTACCAAGGCAACCACAGTTCCAGCCATCACATTAGGGGGTGAGTTAATGAAATGTTTGATCAAATATAGCAGGCTAATTTTTAAGCTGATAATTTTGTATGGCTGGTGAATGATGTTATAAATATCCAAATGACCCTTCCCTACAGTTGCTATATAGTATAAGCTGTTGTTGCTGTTAAAAACTGTTGAGTCTGTTCTGACTCATGGCAACCCTGTATAGGGTTTCTGAGGAGTGGCTGGTGCATTTGAATCACCAAATTTGCAGTTAGCAGTCCAGTGCTTGTCTGATAGGTCAAATTTGAATAATATTTTAGAAACAAGTAACTTTAGTTATCTGAGGAAAAACAGGCTTTTACCAAAAACAGCCAGTGGAAAAAGGACACTGGAAAAAAAAAAGGTCAATTTTTTTGCTAATTGACGTCTGTAAGATGAACAGAAATAAATACCTTGAGTTTTTGTTTATTTTTCTCTTTGTTTTGTGCAATTTAGATCATAGAAGTATAATATTGCTTTAACACATGTCAGAGTATATCAACAAGGATCATAATTATCACTGGGAAAGGACTGCAATGTTACAAATAAGGAAGCTTAAGGCTCCAAACTTCTCTCCATATTATAGTGACATAGTCGTACAAATAGTGGATGACCACGTCTAATAACGGCATGAAGACTGACCAGGAAGTGGTGTGTTGTTCCTAATGTAAAACTAAGGGGAAAAGCTTGTGGTGTCAAAAGAGGGAACAAAGAAAGTAAGGGTTACTGGATTTGTAAAAACACATAAGTACAGGCATGCTTATTTACACCTATAGGAGCCTTGGTGGTGCCATGGCTAAGCACTCAGTTGCTAACCAAAAGATCAGCAGCTCAAACCCACCCAGCAGCTCCAAGGGAGGAAGATGTGATAGTCTGTTTCCATAAAGATTACAACCTTGGACACCCGACGGAACAATTCTCCTTTCTCCTATAAGGTTGCTATGAATCAGAATTAACTTCATGGTGATTGTTTTTTAAGGGCTATTTAAGGAGCCCTGATGACACAGCAAATTGAATGGATAGGATTCACCAGCAGTAATAATAATAATAATAAAGTGACAGTCTGCTTCCATAAAGATGATAGCATTGGAAACTCTGTGGGAAAAGTTCTAGTCTGTCTTGTAGTATTGCTGTGAGTTGAATACAACTCAAAGACAATTAGAAAGGGCTGCTGACTTGTCAGTGCTGCCACTAACTTAGTGTAATAAATCAATGTAAATAAATCAGTGCTATCAGATGCAGCTTCTCCTCTACTCTTCAGCCCTTTGGTATCTCTATAGATTTTTATAGATTCTTAGAATAGGAAACAAAAGAGTAACTCTCTGAGCAGTATTTGAGAGCTAAATTAGCTTTAGATAAATCTGGGCAGACCACTATTTTCACCTTCTTTAAAGCTGCCCAGGAAAGGTGAAATTTCCTAGATAAAGAGAAAACAACGGAGCAGAAAATAGAATACATTAAGATAGAGCAGAGAGATCATAATGATACTGAACACAAGAAATAATAGCCAACAGTAACTTCATCAAGAAAACTATTAAATAGATGAACTTTTGTTGTTGTTAGGTGCCATCAAGTCGGTATCAATTTATAGAGACCCTATGTACAACAGAATGAAACAGTGCCTGATCCTGGGCCAACCTCATAATTATTGCTACATTTGAGCCCATTGATGCCACCACTGTGTCTTCCTCTTTTTCTTTGACCTTCCACCCTCCCAAACATGATATCCTTCTCCGGTAACTGGTCCCTCATGACAATATGTCTGAAGTATGAAAGACGAAGTCTGGCCATCCTGGCTTCCAAGGAGCACTCTGGCTGTACTTCTTCCAACACAGACATATTTGTTTTCTTGGCAGTCCATGGTACTTTCAGTATTCTCCTCCTGTCCGGGTCCTGCCTCAACAAAGGTGTGGGCTTCATGAAGGAGGGATGTCTGGAGGCGAAAGAGAGACGATATAGAAACAAAGACACAGACACACAAGTTTGATACAAACTGCCAGGCAGGCTCTTCTGCTGCAGACAGAGCATCCAAAACTAGCCAAAACGCAGGCTTTTATTCAGTTTCAGATCAAGGAAATCAAGACAGGAGGTATAGGTTTAATATGATTATTCATCTGAAAAGGGTACAAAGTGATGTCACAGAATCTCATTCAAATCACAGAAAATCATCTTGTGCTTAATTCAAATCACAGAAATTATCTTGTGCTCTTTTGGGGATTTTTTACTGATTTCTCTCTGGGAGCAAAAGCAGGTTTATTATTATAAATGGACATCAGTATTTCATGTTTTTTGATTAATATCAGACATGGCCGAATAATTATTAAATGAGCAATTTGTGCATTTGTCCCATGTTGCCGCAGCCTGTTCTTAAGAAATGGCACTTCCTAGTACATTATGCACAGCTTGTATTGCCAAACTGGTGACATTTACATTGGTATTGTTATCTGGAACATTAAGTGCATTCTTACTTAGAATAGCAACTTTCCCAGAAGCCACAACTACCAGGAATAAGAACATAAAGATCAGATAGAGAACAAACAAGATAGGAACAAGAACAAACTATGACACTGGCCAAGAAATGCGTTTGCCAAAGGTCTTGAGGCCGGGGTCTCAGGAGCTTTCCTCCCTGACCCTCAGGGTCCAAGACTTGCAGATCTGGAGTGGGCCCCTGGGCTGGAGCCTTGTCTGTCTTCTCAAGGGGCCACAGCATCTCAGAATCTGCATATGCCGTCTCCGGCATCCTCCAACGTCATAACTCAAATGCATCAGTTCTTCTACCGTCTTCTTTATTCACTATCCAACTTTCGTACATGCATATGAGGTTATTGAAAATACCATGGCTTGGGTCAGGTGCACCTTCGTCATCATATTGACATCTTTGCTCTTCAACATTTTAAAGAGGTCTTATGCAGAAGATTTGCCTAGTGCAATATGTCATTTTATTTCCTGACTGTTGCTTCCATGAGTGTTGATGGCTGATCCAAGCAAAATGAAGTCACTGACAACTTCAATCTTTTATCCAATTACCGTGATGTTATTTATTGGTTAATTAGTGAGGATTTTTGTTTTCTTTACATTGAAGCGCAATCCATACCAAAGGCTCTGGTCTTTGATATGCATCAAGAAGTATTTTAAGTCCTCTTATTTTCAGCAAGCAAGGTAGTATTATCTGCATATCACAGGTAGTCAATGAGGCTTCCTCCAATCTTGATGCCACATTTTTCTTCATATAACCCAGCTTCTCAGATTGTTCAGCAAATAGATTGAATAAGTATGGTGAAAGAATACAACCCTAACACACATCTTTTCTAATTTTAAACCATTTGGTGTTCCCTTATTCTGTTTGAACAACTGCCTCTTGGTCTATGTACAGGTTCCTCATGAGCACAATTAAGTATTTTGGAATACTCATACCTCACAATGTTGTCCATAGCATGTCATGATCCACACAATTGAAAGCCTTTGGATATTTAAAGTTCATCTTATTAACTACACAAAGATGATCTTTAAAGTATCTCTACTATGATGCATGGAGTTCTGGTGTTCACTGTGAATTAATGCACTGCACTGCAAAGTCAGTTTGAACCTCAAGGTCAGCAGTTCAAACTCACCAGCTGCTCCTCAGAAACGCTATACAGGGTTACTATGGGTTGGAACCAACTCATACTTAACAACAACAACATGATGCACATATCATACCTATTACTTATTTTAAAAACAAAACTGACAAGAACACCCAAACTTGCAGATAGCACCCATTTGACCTAGCCTTGATGGCTTGATAATCAGAACTCGACTAGAAGAAGATATT
>NW_006408577.1:9696099-9710490 GCF_000296735.1 Chrysochloris asiatica
TTTGAAGCCTGTTTGTAAAAAGTCGGGGACTCTGGACTTTTCCTTATGCTATAGAAAAAAATTTTGAGCAAGACTTTCGAAAAAAGGAGTTTGAACAAGAAAATCACAAGGATAAAATTGTCTTACTTCACAGCTGGCAGGGATCCTCCAAACATGTATTGAACACCTCTGTATGCTATGCAAAGGAGCCCTGGTGGTGTTGTGGTTAGGCATTGGATGGCTAAATGCAAGATTGGCAGTTCAAACCCGCCAGGTGCTCTGTGAGAGAAAGATGAGGTTTTTTTGTTAAAAATAAAATAAAAAATGCTTCCATCAAGTTGATTCTGACTCATAGTGACCCTATGTGACAGAGCAGTTCTGCTTCCACAGTTTCCAAAGCTGTGCCCCTGGTGTGACGCTGTAGGATACACACTGAACTGCAAACCACAAGTTTGACAGTTGAAACCTAAAAGTTGCTCTTCGGAAACCCTATCCAGGGTCTCTATGAGTGAGAACTGACTCAACAGCATTTAACAACAACAATCTTTATGGAAGAATACTGCCATATCTTTCACCTTTGGAATGGCTGGTGAGTTCAACCACCAACCTTTTGGTTTAACAGTCAAAAGCTTTACTACTATGTCGCTGGGGCTCCTTCTATTATCAGATAAAAAACATACGTTAATCCAAATTTAAATATTTTAATTAATGGTCTTGGATTCTACATCTTCATAAACTATGCTGTATTGCCAAGTAGATTTTCAAAAATCACTATTTTATGATAAAACTTTAACTTTATGGCATCAGATATAACATATACACACACACACACATGAACATACTTACTGGTTGGATAGGTGTGCTTGTAAAGATTAAATCACATGAGGATATAAGTAGAGAAATAGGGAGAGGTAATATGTATATAGACAGATATATAGAGATCTCTTTAAAATTTTTGCAGCATAATTCAAATTCAATTTAAATGATGAGAAATTAATTATAGAAAATGTTTAGGATTCATTATTCTACACATTTTATTAAGACAGGTCTTTAGGAAGCCAGTTTATTTCAGAATAAATTTTAATGCAAGTGCATTTTAGAATGTTGTGAATAAAGTACTTATCCTGAGAATGTTGAGACCTGATTTTTAACCAAGGATTTGTCACTAAATAGCTAAACTATCTTGAGAAAAGTAGCCTTTCTAGATTTCAATTTCCTTCCCTTGAAAAGTGTTCTTTTAAATTATCTCTTCTAGCATGAAAATTCTTTAACTAGATACTGTTAACTATATCAAACTTTCAATGGCAAAGGAAATTCAGGGTTAAGCTTGAGGTAAAATGAATTATTTGCCCTTGACTTGACATAAGGCACTCTAACATCGCCAGCCAATACAACACTATGTGCTGCATTTTTTACATCTTCCTTTCCCACTTTTCTTCCTTCCTGATTGTTTTCTTGTCAAGATGTCCAACATCACAGGTTGATTAACATCAGCCAGCCACTGACAGCTGATTTACTGGTCAGCATAAACCAGTCTATGAATCTTTGCTGAATCAGTTCTGAATCCTAGAATTTGGAAATGTCAGAAAGCCATAAGTTTAATGTATTTCAGTTAAAGAATACAGAAAAAGTCAACATATATTAGATCATAATTTTAGGATATTATATACATTCCTACATAAAATAATCATTAAACTATTTCAACTTCTCTATTCTCTCTCTCACACACATATACAAACACAAACTTACATATTTTTGGCTACTCAATATTCTCTAGCTTCTCTAAATTCAATCTCCCCAAAATTGTTTCAATCTGAGAAAAGATAAAAATATCACATTGGAACACATAAACCTGGAAAAACAGCCAAGAAAAAGTAATTTGTAATCCCAATGCAACATCTTATAGGCTACTTAAAAATAAATCCTTAAGAATACAGTCAGTATTTCTAAAGAACAACATCCATTCCTACATTCAATTTTAGCTACCTTTTCCCAAAAAGACGACTACTGAACATAGGGAAAAGTTTAAGCCTTCATTTAAAGTAAAAACACAAAGAAATAGTGGAATTGAGTAGACTACTGTCTTAGGCGGAGCTTTCTAGAGAAGAAAAATCAGTGAAACATATATATGTTATATATAGAGTTTATTATCAAGGAAATGGCTTATAATTGTAGAGTTCCAGGTCCCCAGTGGAAGACCTGGAACTTTCCCACATGTCCATTTTATTGGGAGCAAGACACATCCCTAAGGAAGCATCCCTTTAATAGTTCACCCATCATAGAGTGAACTATGCCTGTATTAGGTTTCATCACCATGGGAATAAGTATATCCCAATTGCTAAACCTCTGGAAATCCTGGCCTAGTCAAGTTGGCATAAAACCTTAATTATTACTGTCCACCCTAATCAACTTGAAACCTGTCAACTGTATGCCTATTTTCTAAATACAGAAAATTGTAAAGTCATACTTACGCTTAACAGGACATAATTAAAACATGTACAACCAAAAATGCACTGGTCCCATTTAGATCTTATATGTCACAAAGAACAAAGCAAAAATATTTGATACACATACAGAACAAAAGAAAAAATATATGTCTAAAAGGCACATTCTTCAAGCCAGTCCCCTTCCCATATTATGGGCAGACAACCTTACTCAGTCTTTAGCCTAGAGTCCAAAGCTACTGTATCTCTCCATGTCACCACTACATGTCACACCACAGTCTCTGTTGTCACTACTTTTCCAGTCAGGGATCCCATGCTCCACTTATGCTCTTCCTAATGATGGTCCTGTGATCATCTATTCCTGAAATAAAAGATAACAACAATTCCCCTCTTACTTAGACATTTTCTACAATTGCAGTTGTGACAATCACAATTAATCCTGGTAATAATTAGTCACAATTAAATAATAAAATTCTAAAAGCATCATCCCAGAGGAAAAGTATCCAGTGGGGGTTCTCCTTTGTCCCTTCTAAAACTAAGCACACCCATGAAAGTTTTAAGCCAGCCACTTTATGCCTTTATAGCCTGCTCCTCCTCCCAATTTTTTGCTAACCAATCACTAAATTACCCATCCCTATCAACCCAGCATACTTAGGAGACAAGAATTTTCCTTGCTCTGAAGAATCTTCCATTGCGGTTGGAATTTTGAACAACTGCATCCATAAACGCAAGTCCAGTCCCACCAAACTGCAGCAATTGACACTTGTTTACAGTGTCAAACATCTTTATCTTGTTTTGATCACAGCTCAGCCTTAGACATCCAAGCTAGGTCAAATGGGTACTGGCTGCAGTTTTGGGAGTTCACACACACCTCCCTGCACTTCAAACCAGCAGGCTCCTTCACTCTCAGTCACAGCCCCCAGAGGTTAGATCAATACCTGTGAGCTCAGGAGTTCACACAACTCCCTAAACTTCAAACCAGCCTTCCCTATTCTCTCATCTCAAGGTCAACTGGTGCCAATAGAACATATCTGAACTCATGTCACATCTTCATTGCTGCATTTCCTCCAATTCCTCTCACATGTAGACCCATGTGGTCACCAGTGAGCATAAGACTTGTTCCCTTTAATTTTAAATTCTAGAAGGGATTTTTTTCTAATGGGCCACCAAAACTGTCTTCTGTTTTCTCAGATTTCCTTCAATCTTGAATCTTGAATCTCCTGTTTTTTCCATCAGTTCTGGGTTGGTCTGCATGATTGTCAAAGGAAATGTTCCAACTTTAAAGGTTCTGGGTGGGATTCAGGTTTCCACCTAAGGTCCCATATTATACAAAGGCTTAAAGCAAAAACCTCTTTTTTTTTTTTTCTGGGCAAGTTCTAACTCCACTTCTAGCACATCCAATCAACTATAGGCTGAAGGCAGGCTTACAAACTCTCAGCAATCATAATTCTCAATATTCATTTCTATCACACATGTATATCTAATTTGCAATAATATGGAGAAACCAATATCCAAAAGGAAGTCAAACACATAAGCCTTTTAAAAATCTCAAGTTCCATCTTTTCTTCTCCATTAGACTGACCCCATTCATATGCACATGGCTTTAGGCCTCTGGCAGGGTGGATTCTAGTAGGCCCTGGATACATATCAGTCATCCTTTTTAACCAGCATGACATCAGCTTCAGGCAACTCCAGAAGCTGCTGCTCTCCCCTCCTCTTAAACATTTGATCCTCTACATTCCTTTCAGTCATTATAGACTTTTAAAAATACAAACTCTCATGCTTTCATGAGTCTAGATCCATTGCAATGAATCTTGCTCACAGTACCAACTGCTTAACCACATGGGGACTATGTCTGACTTCCTCTGACTTCACAAGAGGAAAAGAGGACCAAACTTAAAATCATCCCAAGGCCGTTTCCTATGAAGTGGAGGTCAGACATGCCACCAATTTATATCATCTGTGCCTTTAAAATTAGTCAGACTTGAGTACCCATTTAGAAAACTCATGAATTTTTTTTCTCTAGAACCCTACTCTCTCAGTACCACATGTCTTGGGCCAGGTTTTCTAAAGAAGCAAAATCAGTGATATATATATGTGTGTGTATACACATATATATTTATTATCCAGAAAATTGCTCACAGTTCCCAGGTTCCCAGTGGAAGAGAGAGAGTATTTCCCATGTGTCCATTATATTAGGAACAGGACATGCCTTCAAGGAAGCATCCCTTTGGTTGATTAGCTGCTTATAGCCACTCATCATAGAGTTAACTATGTCTGTATTAGGTTCCATCACTATGGAATAAACACATTCCAACCTCTAAACCTATGGAAATACTGCCCTAGTCAAGTTGACACAGAACCCTACCCATTACAACTACTACCCATTACAATCTATTCCACTGTAACACACTGCATTCTACTCACCTAAAACTATGTAGGAAGAATTTCTATTTAAAACATATATGAAGTGTCACCATAAAAATAAATACTATGTTCAAAGACAAAGTGATATCAGCTAGCAGTTACCAAGAATTTATTCAATAGATAACTACATATTTTATTATAATCACATAAAATTGCTCAGATCAGCTTATATTCAAGCATAATATGTTTGAATATTAACTTTTAGAATATATTCTTTAGACAATAAACAAAAAATAGCCAAATGAAAACAACTCACCTTGCTGGATTTTCTCTTACAGAAAGTTTAAGAGAATCAAACATTCTGGCTAGAGGAATAAATGAATAAAAATATAATGTTAAGTGAAAGAAGGCATATTTAAAGGCCATATTCTTTATGAAATATCCAGAAAAGGCAAAGAGCCAGACAGTAGATTAGTGACTGTCAGGGATTGAGGGCAACAGGGAGTAGTTGCCCAATGTGAATAGAGTTTCCCTTTAGGATTATGAAAAAGTTCTTGAAATAGATGATGATGGTTGCACAATATTGTGAATATATATATTTAATGTCATTTAATTGTATACTTTAAAGTGATTGTCATAAACCATTCTGGAAACACAAAAATGTCAAGGTTTAAACTGTATTTAACTGCTTTATTTAAATAGAGGAAAATAAAGATTGTTGTTGTTGTTATGTGCCATGAAGTTGGTTCTGACTTATAGCTACCACATATACAACAGAATAAAATACTGCCCAGTCCTGCACCATCCTCAGAATCACTGTTTGAGCCCATTGTCTCACACATTATGTCAGTTTGAGCCCATTGTCTCATACATTGTGTCAGTCTATCTCATTAAGGGTCTTTGTCCTTTTAACTGGCCCTCTACCTTACGAATTATGATGTCTTTCTCCAAGAACTGTTCCCTTCTGATAACACATCCAAACATGAGACAAAGTCTCACCATCCTTGCTTTTAAGGAACATTCTGGATGTACTAGTACTTCTTCTAGGGCAGATTTGTTTGCTTTTCAGGCATTCCATGATATATTTTGTTGCCAATACTATAATTTACCTTAGCTTTTCTTCATTCAAGAGCAAATATCAGAGTCTCTTCTGTTTGTAAGATGATTTCTAAATTCAGCTGGCATACCCTCAAGGTGGCATTTTGCTTCTTGTGGACTTCTTTTGATTCATCTTCAACTAAAAATTGCATATGAGCTCACAGTTAGCTTTGTTGTGACTGATGAAATTGAGCTTCTCCATATCTCATTCCAAAATGTAGATAAATTGACTTCTGTATATACCGTCTGGGGAGGTCAAATGTATAGTTGCCATTTGTGTTCTTAAAAAAAAAAAGGCATTTGCAATGAATAAGGCATTCATCTTGTAAAGTTCTCTCTGGCATGGTTTCTATCATTAAGGTCAGATGTTCCAACTGCCATTTCTTATTTGGAGTCCTGGTGTGGCGCTATTAGTTAATGCGCTGGACTGCAAAGTCAGCTTGATCTGCAAGGTCAGCTGTTCAAACTCACCTGCCGCTCCTCAGAAACCCCATACAGGGTCACTTGGGTCAGAACCAATTCCCAACTTGAGGGCACTTAACAGCAACAACAAATCCTATTTTGTTTCATTCTTTTGCATTCCAATCAACAGTAATTGTTAATGAATCAGTAAGAACAAACAAACAAAAAAATCTTTGTTCCATCTAGGTTACTAAGGTTGACTCTACTTCGAGGAGGCAGCTGTTCCCCAGTTTATTTTGAGTGTCTTCCAACCTCAGGAGCTCATCTTCCAGCACTGTATCAAACAATACTCCATTGCTATTCATAATATTTTCAGTGACTACATTTTTAGAAGTGGAACACCTTTTCCTAGTCTGTCTTCATCTGGAAACTCCACTGAAATCTGTCCATTATGGGTGACGCTGATGGTATTTGAAATACTAGTGGCTTTAAGCATTACAGCAACATACAATCCACCACAGTACAACAAACTGACAGTCAACTGATAGAAATAGAGATTGTTGTTGCTGTTAATGTACCGTGGAGACGGTTCCAACTCATAGTGACCCTGTACAGGGTTTCTAAGGCTGCAAATATTTATACAAGCAGAAAACCTCATCTTTCTCCCACAGAACAGAAATAGAGATTGGGAGAGCCTAAATTTTTTTTTTTAAGATATTATGGAAAAAATAACAGGAGAGTCTATATGTATAGATTAAGATGGCCAAAAGGTAACTATATGAAAAATATGTACATATCTTTGAATTTGTGTAACAATTGAAAGAAATAAAAATACATATTTATTTTGCTTTGTACATACATTGAAATTATATGGAAGAATAAATTTTATAAAATAAAAGTGGCAGACTGTTGTCAGAAAGAAAACTGAGCCTTAGGAGACAGGGATAAAAGTCACAGATGTGCATTGAATAGCTTTCTATAAAAGGGTGAGTCAAAAATTATTCACACTCCTGTTATATTAAAACACCCATCCACCATAGCTGATGATATTGAGTTTGTCTATGAAATGATTCTGCTGAATAGATGAGTGACAGAGGATTATGTGGCAAATCATTTGCAAATCAGCCATGACTCTGCCTATGAAATAATCATGACTGCTTGGGTTTCAAAAAGTTTGTGTGAGAAAGGTACCAAAACAACTCACAGAAAATCATACACAGAAGCATTTGGACATCTGCAAACAAAATTTGGACTCATACTAGAAGGAAATAAAAATTTTTCTTTTTAAAAAAATTATTACTGGTGATGAGACATGGATTCATTACTAAAAGCCTGAGCGCAAACAGCCAAATATAGAATGGAAGCATCCTCAATTGCTGGCCAAGAAAAAGTTAAAAAGTCAACCATCAGTTGGAAAATTGATACTTACAGTTTTCTGAGACTCTCAAGGGCCAGTATTGGAACACTATCAGGAAAAAGTTCAATAATCAACACTGCTCATTATAATGAGACACTCACTGAAGAGATGAAACATAAATATTGGATTAAACACAGAGGACTGCTATCCAAAGGCATTGTGCTCTTGCATGACATTGTACTTCTGCACACCTCTGCCCACACTGTTGATACTCTGAAAAAACTTCGTTTTGAGGTGTCAAACCATCCTCCCTATAGCCCTGATCTTGCTCCATCAGACTTTACTTGTTGTTCCCCTAAAAGCAACCCTTCAAGGACGAATATTCACCTCTGATGAAGAAGTGAAGACAGCAGTGCATCCATGGCTCGCAACTCAGCCTAAAACATTTTTTAATAAGGGAATACATAAGCTTGCTGACAGATGGACAAAGTGTATTGAAAACCAAGGAGACTATATCAAATAAACGATGTATTTGTCTTTTATAAAAGTTGATTGACACAAATTTTACAATCATAGTGCAGATAATTTTTGACTCACCCTTATATATTTGGTTTTTAAAGCATGGGATTGTATAACTTATTTTTTTTAATTATGTTTAAGAAATCAACGTAATATACTAACCTTCCATGATACTTCTAAATTACTACTCCTTACTTCCAGTCTGTTGTTCTTATTAAATGCCATCGAGTCAGTTCCTACTTATAGCATTCCTGTATAGAGTTTCTGAGGAGCAGCTGCTAAATTTGAACTGTCACCAATCTTGTGGTTCCAAGTCCATTGCTGATCTTCCAGTACCACATGATAGTTTATTCTATCCTTATTTTTCATTTCCAAACATTTCTAGTTGACATCTTTCTTCCTCCATCTTTTTTTCTTTCTTATTGAAATTTCTTGTTGTATATTGAGTGAAGGTTTACAGAGTTCAACAATTTTACAGTCAACAAATCATATACTTTGTTTCTTCTTAATGATTGCACTCCTCTCCATGTAACAATAGTTAATCCCACTTCCTCCCTATGGTTCTTATTTCTAATTTAGTCTCCTTCCCATATCTTTCTCAACTTTGTCCTTAGGTTAATGTCGCCCTTTTGATCTTGAATAATTGAATATTTCAAAGTGAGCATAATTTACTAGTGTTGTTGTCCTCTCTATGTACCTATCTTCTCCTTAACTAAAAACTGGGTCATCAGAGTGAGAGGATGAGTTCCATTCTAGACCTAAATGGTGACCAAGGAAATAGCCTTGAGTTTCTCCAGACTTTCTGACCAGTAAACCTGGCCTTTTATATATATATATATGTAATTTGGAGTTTTGTTCCATATTGTCTCCCACTTTATCTGTGACCTTCTAATGCCTTACAGAAAAGTCAGTAGTGGTAGCCAAGCCCCATCTAGTCTTCTGGTCTCAGAATCATGATGGTTGATGTTCACATGTTCTATTGGTCCATTGGGCTAGTTGATTCCAAGTATTTTCAGTTTTCATCACTCTTTTTTCTTCTTCATATGGAAATACCAATAGTTGTACCTTAGAAGGCTGCTTGTGAGCTTTTAAGATCCCAGTCACTACTTACCAAAACAGGATGTAGATATTATCTTGTGCATTATGTTATGCCAATTGACCATAGTGTCCCCTAAGAGTATAGTCCTGAGCCTTCAGGCCCAGCAATTCATTGCTTTAAGATGTTTGGCAGTATCTAAAAAGTTTTCCTCATTTTGACCCATATTTGATCCACTACCAAATCTACTCTTCTAGTTTCATATTATTTATTACTCTTTAGGATTTCCCTTCATTTATCTCTGTGATGATTCCAATATATAAAATTATGATAGAACATTTTCTAATTAATTTTATCTAAATAACTACATGTTCCCACTTTTATTCATGTTGTCTTTCCTACTATTGTCATCTTCTTATTTTCTAGGATTCATGTTTGTTAGAGAATTTGGGTCATGAAGGAAAAAAGAACATATTTTATTCTCCAATAGAAAGAGTCTTTTCTCAACAGTTCAACAGGAAACACAGTGTGGGTGTATAGGAAATTATTTTATTGCATTTCTCAATGTAATTTTGAGATCATAACGCCAAAGTATAACTAATGGAAGCAATTCTGTTAGACAAAACCAATCTAATCAAATATATATTTTCCTGATTATCTTGCTTCATATGGGAATAAAAATTCTAGAATATCTGTTAAAATGGTTGGAAATTTAAGACCATTTTCATGTTTCATGTCACATTCAATGATGCTTTAAAAAAAGCTGAGAAGTGAAAAGTTTACTTCTTTTTTATGCTTATGACTGAGAAAACTAATAACCTCTACATTGAAGAGGCTACAAAATTAATGCTAAAACATAGTAAGACTAACATCCTTATGTAAAAGGTAACTTAAAGGAAAGACATGCTCTGCAATGGTCTAAGGAAGCAATTCTCAGTCTTTCTGGACTCAAAGTCCTTTTACACTCCTAAAAATATATATAATCCAAAGAACTCTCATTATATCAAGTATATACTTAAATATTGAACATGTTAGATACGAAAATTGAGAAATATTTTAAACACATCTATTTATTTTGAAAACAATAACACACCCTTTCCATGTGAATGTCAATGCTATATCATCAAGAAAAATTACTAAATTTTACAACTAAAATGTTAATGAGAAGAGCTCTATTGATTCATATTTTTACAAATCTCTTTAATAATTGGTTCAACAGAAAACAACTGTATCATAATATCTGATTCTGCATTCGGTCTTTTGAAATGTTATGTTTATTAAAATACATTTCTAAAAGTACAATCTCACATAAATGCAATTGTTAAAATGAAAAGCATTTAATATTATTTAAATATATTTGGGGACCTTTTCTTTGACACAACAGCAAATCTTGACAAATGGGCTTTTATTAAAGGTTAACAACATCATGGAATTAGGAACACCAATGATTCGTCTTCCATTTTGAATGAATTTTTTACCTATGCATGATTTTGTAATGTCACATACTGCTTATTTAGAAGACAGTTAACTAATTTTGCATATCTTCCAAATGTTGAAATATTTCATTTTATGTCATAAAAAAAATCACATTCTTTAATATTGTAACCCATTTCTTTAATAAGGTTTTTAATAATTGTGAAGATGTCAAGCTCACAGTGGCAGATATGCTTTCCAAAATCCTAATTTTCAGCAAAATTCTTATTATGCACCAACAACTAATGCCCAAAATGAAAATATTGAAGAGCTTTAAAAACTTCTACAATCTAATATTTATCAAGCATTCAATCAAGATGCATTTGTTATTACTGGTGATTAAAATGCAAGAGTTAGAAACAAAAAAGAAAGATCTGTACTTGGAAACATGAACTTGGTCACAAAAATGATGCCAGAGATCACATGATAGAATTTTGCAAGACCAATGACCTATTCATTGCAAATACCTTATTTTCAAAAAACTTAAACATCTATTATACATGTGGCCCTCACAGGATGGAATACACATGAATCAAAATGTCTATATTTTTAAACAGACACAATGCAGAAGCTCAGTATCATTAGTCAGAACAAGGCGAGAGGCTGACTGCAGAACAGGTCACTCATGACTCATACAAGCTGAAGAAAACTAAACAAGATCATGAGGCTCAAACTACAAGCTTGAGTATATACCACATGACTTCACAGACCATCTCAACAACAGATTTGACACATTGAACACTAATGAGCAAAGAACAGAGAAGTTATGAGATGACATCAAGGACATGAAACAAAGAAAGCAAAAGATCATTAAAAATGAAAGAAAAGATCAAAATGGATATCAGAAGAGACTCTGGAGCTTCCTTTTGAATGTAGAGTTGCTAAGTGAATGAAAAAAACAGGTGAAGTAAAAGAGCAGAAAATAGGATCTTAAAGGTTATCTCAATAAGAGAAAGTAAATTTTTATAATAAAATATGCAATGACCTGGAGTTAAAAACCAAACAGGAAGAACACACTTAGCATTTCTCAAGTTGAAAGAGCTGAAGAAAAAACACAAGCTATAACTTTCAATATTGAAGGATTCTACAGGCAAAATATTGAACAATACAGGAAGCATCAAATGAAGATGGAAGGAATACATAGTTACTGTACCAAAAAGAATTAGTTGGCATTCAAACATTTCAGGAGACAGCATATGTTCAAGGACCGAGGGTTCTGAAAGAAGAACTTAGAGCTGTACTGAAGGCACTGATCAAAAACAAGGCTGAAGGAATTAATGGAATACCAATAGATGTGTTCTGTACAACACTGGAAGCACTCACTATTCTATGCCAAGGAATCAGAAAAACAACTACCTGGACAACCATTGGAAAGGATTCATTTCTATGTCCATTTGAAAGAAAAGTTTTCTAACAGAATGCAGAAATTATTTAGCAATATCATTCATACCACACACAAGTGGTTTTGCTAAATCGAGTTCAAAACCAGTTACATCAACAGATAACTGCCAGAAATTCAAGCAAAATTCAGAAGAGGACATGAAACAAGGAATCCCATTGCTGATGTCCAGTGAATATGTTGGTTGAAAGTAAGAAATACCAGAAAGGTGTTAGCTGGGTTTTATTGACTATGCAAAAGCGTTTGACTATATGGATCGTGACAAATTGTTGTTAACATTACAAAGAATGGAAATTCCAGAAAACTTAATTTTAATCTTGAGTAACCTATACACAATTAAATAGGCAGTTGTTGGATTAGAACAAGGGGTCACAATGTGATTTAGAATCAGAAAGGATGTGCATCAGGGTTGTGTCTTTTTCCATACTTATGCTATTTGTATGCTCAACAAGAAGTCCTGGTGTGGTGCTGTGGGTTAATGCTCTGGCTGCAAAGTCAGTTTGAACCACAAGGTTGGTGGTTTACGCTCACCAGCCACTGCTTGGAAACCCTATTCAGTGTTGCTATGCGTCAGAATTGACTCAACGGTACTTGACAACAATAACAATGCTTAACAAACAATTTCAAAAGCTGAACTATATGAAGACCACAGCATTAGTGTAAGACTCATTAACAGCCTGCTATATGCAGCCAAAACCTTTCTTGTTGAAAACCAAGAATTTGAAATACTGATGAAGGTCAAAGACTACAGCTTTCAGCATGGATTACACTGCAACATAAAGAAAACAAAAACCTCCACAAGTGGACCAATAAAAAGCATCTTGGTCAGAGAAAAGATTGAAGTTGGCTAGGATTTCATTTTATTTAGATATACAATCAATAGTCATAGAAGCAGCAGTAAAGAAACCAAAAACTGTATTGAAATGGGCAAATCTGCTGCAAAAGACCTCTTTAATGTATTCAAAAGTAAAGATGTCATTTTGAGGACAAAGGAGCATATATCTTATCCATGGTAGGCGAGCATGATAAAGCACTTAACAGTGTTTTGTTCTGCTGTTCACAGGACCATGATGAGTTGGAACCTACTTGACACTTTATACTTAAGACAAATTTTTCACTTGAAAACTCCAATTTTATTATTGACAACAAATATTGTTAAATAAAATGAAAGTCTCACCGTAATGATTCTTGAGAAAATATATGCAAGTATCTAAATCTGAATAAGTATTGCTTGTCTTTCAGTCATTCTTTAAAGTAAAAAATGATGTTTCAATACAACGACACATGTACTTTCCCACAAGACCGCCATCATAGTTCAGTATGCAACAGAAGAGCTTATGTATACTTATATAATCAGGCATACAGAATGTTAAAATGTAGAGTCCTAATGAGTTAGGTATTAAGTTTAACAGCATCCTCAAAGATATTCTTAAGTAGAACTGGCTTTTTTTTTTTTTTTTTGAAGAGACCCATTTATTAAGTCCTAAAAATGACAAAGACAAATCATCTGGATTAGGGAGACCATCAACATGAGGTTATAATGGTACCCCTTGTTTTGTTTTCATGTGAATATATGGCAGTGAAAAATATACTACCTACCAGTATAGTTAGTTTGATGTCTTCTCTTGATTTGTGATAAGGTACCAGGATTATTATCTACCACTACTTTTGCAATGGAATGCAGAAATCAGACAATATCATTAATATCCCAATGTCAGCAAAATTTTGCTAAAAATAATTCAAAAATAATGTCTGCAACCATGCATCAAGAGAGAACTTCCAGGGTTACAAGCTGGATACAGAAGAGGATATGGAATGAGGGATATCACTGCTGACATCAGATGAATCTTGGATGAAAGCAGAGAACACCAAAAATATATTTGCCTGTGCTTTATTGACTATGCAAAGGCCTTCGATTGTGTGGATCATGACAAGCTATGGACAGCAATGCATAGTGTAAATATTCAGAACACTTAATTGTGCTCATGAGAACCTGTATATAGACCAAGAGGCAATTGTTCGAACAGACCATGAGAATATTGAATGGTTTAAAATTAGAAAAAGTGTGCGACAGGGTTGTATTCTTTCACCGTGCTTGTTTAAACTGTATGCTGAGCAAATAATCCAAGAAGTTGGATTTTATGAAGAAAAACATGGCATCAGAATAGGAGGAAAACTCATTAACAATCTTTGCTTGTTGAAAGTGAAGAGGACATAAAATACTTACTGATGAAGATCAAAGACCACAGCCTTCAGTATGAGTTGCACCTCAATGTAAAGGAAACAAAAATTCTCACCACAGGACCAATAAACAATA
>NW_006408577.1:9715742-9719389 GCF_000296735.1 Chrysochloris asiatica
CTTTAGTGATTAATGTGTAGATTTGAATAATAGTCATATTAACTGGTCTGGGTAGTATAAGTACATTGTTGTTGTGTTGTTAAGTGCCAGAGAGTTGGTTCCAACTCACAGTGGCCCTATGTAGGGTTTCCAAAGAGTGGCTGTGGATTTGAACCATTGAGTGGTCCAATGCTTATCCTTCAGCACCATAACAGCACTCCAATATAAGTATATGATTATTAAATAGGATACTGTATTGAGCACAGTTCATGACAAATAATCATTTGTCAACCAGTGCTAATTTCCTCCCTTGCTCTTGGACCTTTTTTCTTCAAGTTCATATAATCTTGTTACATATACCATCATAATTCTGTTGATAATTTGTTCCAAAAAAATTTTGAGTGCACATTATACACGAGTTTCTCTGCAAGTAACTGCAGAAAGCTGTATACAAATCCAACAAATTCCCTTCCTTTGTGGGATTTACACTTTAGTGGGAGACATAGATAGTAGTTATGCTTTACCTTAAATGGTGAGACTTTCCGAAAGAAGTGAAGCATATAATCATGTAAAAGTCTGGAAAGATACTTCCTAAAATGAATGATGAAAGCATAGGTCTGATGGGGACATGGGATTATAAGAGTTTAATACCAAGTGCCACCATTCATCAGTCAGTTTGTCATACTGGAGTTGGTTTGCCTGTTTCTGTGCTGTTGGAAACTATGCCACAAGTGTTTTGAATACCAGCAAGGCCACCCATGATGAACAGATTTTAGTGGAGCATCCAAAATAAGGCAGAATAGGAAGAGGTAGCCTATTTCTGAATGTTTAGCTACTGAAAATCTAATGAATATCACTGGGACACCATCAGATATAGTACCAGAAAATGAAAACATTATGAATAGTACCAGGATATTTTCAGAGACAGTGCAGAAAAGTGAGCCCTTCAGGTTGGAAGACACTGAAGCTACTGGAGAAGACCTGACTCCTCCAAGTAGAGTTGACTGTGATGAAATGAATGCAGGAGCAAAGCTTTCGAGACCTTCATTTGTTGATGGGACACAACTCAAAATGAGAAGAAACAGCTATAAATATCCATTAATAATTGGAATGTGGAATGTACAAAGTTTGAATCTAGGAAAGTAAATTGTCAAAAACGAAATGGAATGCAAATGGTCTTGTTTTGGCTGAAATGGACTGGTATTGACCATTTTTAATCTGCCAATAACTATGTTGGGAATGACAAACTCAAGCATTCATCACTAAAAAGAATATATCAAGATCTATATAGAAGTACAATGCTATCTGTGATAGGATACTATCCTTATACTTACTAAGAAGACCATTTAATATCACTTTTTTTTTTTTCAAATTAATGCACCAAGCACTAAAGCCAGTGAACTTGAAGAAGTCTACCAATTTCTTTAGTCGGGAATTGATAAAACATGTGATCAAGATATATTGATAATTACTGGTGATTGGAATGCAAACACTGGACACAAAGTAGAACGAACAGTAGTTGAAAAAATATAATTTGGTGATAGAAATGATGCTGGAAGTTGCATGATAGAATTTTGCAAGAAAAATGACTTATTCATTGCAAATACCTTTGTTAAACAATACAAAAGGTGACTATGTACATCGATCTCACCAGATGGAATACACAGGAATAAAAGTACCTATGAGGGAAGAGACAGTGGAAAATCTAGGGGCAAACTGTGGAACAGACCATCAGTTGCTTCTATGCAGGTTTGGGATGAAGCTGAATAAATTTAAAACAAGTCCATAAGAGCCAAAATATGACCTTAAACAAATCCCACAGGAATTTAGAGCCACAGTCAGCCCCTGGTCTTGTTACGGCTGATGATATTGAACTTCTTCATCTTCTCTTCCCACAGATGTAGTCAATTTGGTTATGACCAAAGACCAGAAAGCTGTGGGATGACATCAAGATCATACAAGAAGAAACCAAAAGGTCATTAAGAAGACAAGAAAGAAAGAAAATAACAAAATGGATGTTCAAAGAAACTTAAACTTGCTCTGAGCATTGAGATGCTAAAGTAAACAAGGAAGTAACAAGCTGAACAAAATATTTCAAAGACAGCTTGAGAAGACAAAAGTAAGTATTATAATAAAGTGTATAAAGATCTGGAGTTAGAAAAACAAAAGGCTTTGTTTTCACACTCAGCATTTCTCAAACTGAAAGAATTAAAGAAATAATTCTTGCAGTATTGAAGGATTCTACAGGCAAAATATTGAATGATCAAAAGAAGATGGAAGGAATACACAGACATTGTATCAAAAAGAAATGGTCAATGTTCAACCATTTAAAGAGGTAGCATATAATCAAGAACCAATGGTACTGAAGGAAGAGGTTCAAGTTGCTCTGAAGATATAGGCCAAAAAATAAAGGAGGGGGTTTCAGGAATTGATGGAATACAAAGTGAAATCTTTCAACAAACTGATAAAGCACTGAAGGTATTAACTCATCGAAGACAAAAGATTTGGAAGAGAGCTACAGGCAACTGATTGGAAAAGGTCCATATTTGTGGCCATTCAAATAGAGGGGACCAAACAGAAGGCAGAAATCATTAAACAATATCAGTAATATTACATGCAAGTCAAACTTTGCTGAAGATAATTAAAAAACAACTGCAAACAGTAAATCAACAAGAAACTGTGAAAAATTTAAGCTGGATTCAGAAGAGGGCTGGAACTAGTGATATTATTGCTGGCATCACATGGACTTTGGCTGAAGGCAGAGAATACCCGAAAAAAAAATGTTTATTTTTGTAAAGGCTTTCAATATTGTGTATCATGACAAGCCATGGTTAACATTGCAAATAATGAGTATTCTATAACATTTAATTGTGCTGATGAGGAACCTATACATAGACAGTTGTTCAAATAAAACAAGGTGATACTGAATGGTTTAATATCAGGAAAGGTGTGCATCAGGGTTTTATTCTTTCACCATACTTATTCAATCTATATTCTGAGCAAATAATCTGAGTAACTAGATTAAATGAAGAAGAGCATGGAATCTGGATTGAAGAAAGACTCATTAGTAACCTCTGATATGCAGATAAGATGATAAAACCTTGTTTGTAGGAAATTCAAAGGACTTAAAATATTTATTGATAAAAGACTACAGCCTTCCACATGGATTGCAATTCAATGTAAATAAAATAAAAAATTCTCACAACTGGACCAATAAATAACATTATGATAAATGGAGAAAAGATTAAAGTTGTCAAAGATTTCATTTTGCTTTGAACCACAATCAACACTCAAGGAAGCAGCATTCAAGATATCAAATGATGTATTGCTTTAGGCAAATTTTCTGCACAAGACTTATTTAAAATATTCACGTGAAAAGGTATCAGCTTTAGAATTAAGGCACCCTTGACACAAGCCATGATATTTTCAATCACATCATATACATCTGAAAGTTGGACAGTGAATAAGGAAGACTGTAGAAGAATTGATGCATTTGAGTTATGGGAATGGAGAAGAATATGCAAAGTACTATAGACTGTCAGAAAGGAGCTCTGGTAGCGTAGTGGTTATAAATCGGACTGTGAACCACAAGGTCAGCAGTTCGAAACTACCAGCTGCTCTGAGGGAGAAAGATGAGGCTTTCTGCTCCCGTAAAGATTTACAGCCTC
>NW_006408577.1:9719489-9734971 GCF_000296735.1 Chrysochloris asiatica
CTGTCAGTTTGAGGACTAAGATGTGTCTGACCCAAGCCATGATATTTTCAGTAACCTCATATGCATGTGGAAGCTGGACAATGAATAAGGAAGACCGTAGAAGAATTGATGCATTTTAGCTATGATGTTGGAGGAGAATATTCAAAGTGCCATGGACTACCAAAAGAACAAACCAATCTGTGTTGGGAGAAGTACCGTCAAAATGCTTCCTGGAAGCCAGGATGGCCAGACTATCTCTCATACTTTAGATATATTATCAGGAGGGACCAGTCCCTGGAGAAAAGATATCATGTCGAATGGAGGATTGGAGAAAAAGAGGAAGACCCCAACAAGATGGATTGGCACAGTGGCAGCAGCGACGGGCACAAATGTAGCAACAATTGTGAGGTTGGCATAAGACTGGACAGCGTTTCATTGTGTTGTGCATAGGGTTGCTATAAGTCAATACCGACTTGGTGGCACCTAACAACAGCAACAACTGTTGCAACACCAGGGCAAATGTAATCACAGTGAAAAAGGCAAACAACATTTTGGTATTATGACAGTAGTTTTAACCTCTGGAAGACTGTTATATTCAGGGCTGCTTAGATAATGATTGGAGAACCTCAGTCTATTTTCTTTATTTCACATTTCCATAAAGGAACAAGCACAGCTGTTGTTTTCTACCAAAGCAAGTTTGACAAAATGACAAGATCCTGGACTTAGAGACTTAAAGAGGCTTATTTACCTATAGCTGTGGTACAAGTACTGTTGAATTATTATATTAAAAAATAAAATAAAAATAATATTGCTCAGTAGAAACAAAGATAATTAACTGATCAAAAGTACAGTAAAGACAATAGAAAGAAAAAATTCCATCCTAAATGTGTTTATTTAAAGTCTTCATTGCATGCTTGGTAGTTTTAATTTGGCACATGAGTTCTTAGTTTTTGTTAACTGTCATTGAGTTAGTTTCAACTCATATCCATCATGTATAAGGTTTCCAAGGAGCAACTGATGAGTTTGAACAGTCAACCTTGTGGTTAGCAGACCAGTAGTTATCTTATAGTGCCACACCAGAATTCCTTTTTCTGAGACTGTAAATCTTCATTCTTCTTGGATCAACTATCAAAACTCATGGAAGCAGCAGTCAAGAAATTAAATGACATATTGCATTAGGCAAATCTGCTGCACAAGATCTTTTCAAAGTGTTGAAGAGCAAAGATGTCAGCTTGAGAACTAAGGAGTGGCTGACCTAAGCCATGGTATTTTCAATTACCTCATATGCATGTGAAAGCTAGACAGTGAATAGGGAAGACTGTAGAAGAATTGGTGCTTTTGAGTTATAGTGTTGGAGGAGAATATTGAAAGTGCCATGCGCTGCCAAAAGAACCAATAGATCCATTTTGAAAGAAGTGCAGCCATAGTGCTCCTTGGAGGCCAGGATGGCCAAACTTCATCGTTCACACTTTGGACATATTGTCCAGAGGGACCAGTCCCTGGAGAAATATATCATGTTTGGTAAGGTGGAGGGTCAGAGAAACAGAGGAAGACCCCCCAGTGAGGTCTTCCTCAGGTCTTGGCCAAGTGGCAGCATTGATGCGCTCAAGCTTGGCAACAGTTGTGAGGTTGGCCCAGGATCAGGCAGTGTTTCGTTCTGCTGTGCATAAGGTCACTATGAGTCAGTACTGGCTCAACGATGCCTAACAACAGCAACAAAATCTTTATGGGAGCAGACAGATTCATTTTTTCCAATGGAGTGAATGGTTTGGGAGGCTAGAAGTTTGGATCCAGAGCCTGTCTTTATCTACTTTCAGCATCTGTAAGCCCAGAATTCCTTGGAAATCTCTATGTCTCTTGGCATCAATCTTTTCCTGGTGAACATGGCTGCTCTGTAGGATAAATACTGGACTGCTAACCACAAGGTCAGCAGTCTGAGTTTACCACCTCAGGATAAAGATGAGACTTTCTTCTCTCATGAAGCTTGTTACAAACACTGTACAGGTCACTATAAATTGAAACTGACATGAAGGCACTTAACAGTATCTTCACAGTTGTTGTTGTTGTTGTTAAGTGCCGTTGAGTCAATTCCAACCCATAGCGACCCTGTACAGGGTTTCCAAGGCTGTAAATCTTTACGGGAGCAGAACACCTCATCTTCACAGTTAGAGACCCCAAATCCAAAAGATGGACTCCACTACCAGTTTTTCTTTATCAGTGGTAATAAGTTTCCCTTGTCTGCTCACGTCTATCTCCTTTTCTCTTTTGTAAGCTCAAAGGTATTGCATGCCACACCCCTGGAATCACCCTTACATTGGATCTGTGTTGAGATGTGATTAAGGGTGCTGTTGCTCCATAAAATAAGCACTGGGCTGTGAACCATAATATCAATGGTTCAAACCCGCCAACCGCTCCTTGAAAATCCTATATAAGGTCACTATGAGTCTGAACTGACTTGACAGTACTTAACAATAACTGCCATTAAATATCATATGCATTATTTAAGTTTACTTTAGGGAATCCCTGGTTAACACAAATGGATAAGTACCTAACCACTAGTCAATTGTTGAGTTGAACCCAACCAGAAGCATCTTAGAAGACAGACCGATGATCGATCACTTGCAAAAGGTCACCATCCTAACGAAGTAGTGGAACAGAGCGACTCTGCACATGTGGGGTTGCCATAAAGCTGTGTCAACTAGATGGCAACTAGAAATATTCAATTTAATCTTAATTTTCCCAAAGTTTCAATACCCATAATAATCAGAATATGACTCTATGAATTTGAGTAGAATAAGATTGCCTTATAATGCTATCAGATCATCTTATCTGAATCACTTCAGCAAACTTAACCTGTTAGTCTGACCTTTTCTCTACTGAGAAAAGTTCTCAATAGAAGTTTTTTGAAAATTTAAATGTAATCTCTATGGTGTAGTGTTTTTGAAAAATATAGAACCTTTCACAAATTCTGTCCTAAAGCAAAGAAAAAAAAGGGTTATTAAAATTACTGGCTATAAACATAGTTCTAATACATAATGCACAAGTATATTCATCACTCCTATAAATAATACTATATAGTTTGCTCTATTTTTTAAAATTATTTGTCACAGGTATCAAAAATTAGTTTTATTCTTAAGGATATTTTTTATAGCACTCCTTTGAAGAAAAGAGTTTTTGATATCAAAGTTATGATTTAAAACTAAATTACAAAAAGAGAACAAGTTAATATATTCACAATAAATTTTTATTCTTTTCTTATTTATATGGATATTGTATACTTTCCCACCTTCAGATATACTATCCCTACTACTATAAGTCTTATATACAAAACTTTAAAAGCAGCAACTTATCTTCTCATGCTTTTATAATCTAGGATAAAATGTTTTAGAAAAGAATCTTATATACATGTTCGGGAAACAATACTACATAGCAATTATTAGCGTAAGCTTGTAAAAGCATTTTATTTAGAAATGTCAATCTTATAGATGTGAATGTTTAGATTCTCCCAGACTTTAATTATGCTGTTACAATAGAGCAGAATGTCTGTCTTAATTGAGTAAGTTCTTTAAAGGTAAAGAATCATTAACATTTCTAAGTGTCAAGTTGTTAATTTGTTAAATTTTGTTTACTAGCAATATTTGAATGCAATAGTATGTAATAGATATGTGATCTGAAAGAACCATTTCGCTTTTCACTTTCTTTGTTGGTAAAATGGAATGATTCATACTGATTCCTAGGATCGCTTCCAGCTAGAAAATACTTTGAAACCATAAAGGCACATCCTAGAATGTTCTTTTCCAATTTAAAAGTAAAAAGTGAAAAAATGACAATAACTGAAAGAGAAATAGCATCATAAAATGTGATCTATTTATTGCTTCTATTTGGGGCCAATTTAGTCTAATCTTTTTTTTTTTCCTACCAAAGACAAATACTGAGTGGCACTTTGTCCTAACTGGATAACAGATGGTTTATGTGAGGGCAGCCAATGAGGTTCCCACAGTAATACCTGAATTTTTTTCTGTATTCCAAAATTTCAGACCTTTCTATTTTTCCTTAAATGTAGCTAGAGAACAGGACGACTGGGTCAAGGTCATACTGTATCTACTTTTATAACAAGAGCTGAGCCAAATTCAGACCACCACAGATATCCTTCATGCATTTCTGTTGTTCGGTGCCATCTAGTTTATTCTAATTCATGGTGACAGCATGTATATAGAGTACATAGTTCTAAGAGTTTTCAGAACAGATCACTAAATCTGTCTTCCAGAGATCTCCTGTGGGGGTTTCATCCACCAACCTTTTGCCTTCTAGGCAAGCATTTAACCATGTGCCCCACTCGAGGACCCTTCCTCATTCGCTTATTGTTTTAAGGTGCTGTGAAACTTATTCCAACTCATAATGACCCTGTGTACAACAGAACAAAACAGTGCCCAGCCCTGTGCCATCTTCACTGTCATTACTGTTTGGTTCCATTGTTGCAGCCACTGTGCCAATCCACCTCATTGAGGGTCTTCCTCTGTTTTCTGGTAGCGTGGTGGTTACGAATCGGGCTGCGAACCGGAAGGGCAGCAGTTCGAAACTACCAGCTGCTCCGCAGGAGAAAGATGAGGCAATCTGCTCCCGTAAAGATTTACAGCCTCGGAAACCCTATTCAGGGTCGCTATGGGTCGAAACCGACTCGACGGCACTTAACAACAACAACAACAACAACAACTTTACTAAGTGGAAAAATAGTAAGGACTCCATGCCAGACTTCCTCAGGCTTCAAAAGAGGGGATATAGAATCAAACTCAAAATCAGCCCAAGGCCAATTCCTATGAGGCAGAGGTAAGACATTCCTCCACCTTTCAACCTTTTTTGACCTCTTCTAACGCCAACTATCCATCCCACAGCACTCTGCTTCACATCTAAGTTCGATAATCCATTGTATGGCCACACGCTATTCATAGAAAATATTCACAAGTGTGGGGTTTATGAGAGACGTGAACAGGATGCAATCCAGGAGCAGAAACAACTCAGGATGCAACAGTCCTCCAGTCAGGGTCCCTCTCCTCTGCCATACTGCAGACATGCCTGGCTCTTGTCTTCAGTCTCTGAGTCATGTGGCCCCACAGCCTCTGCCCTGCGTGGACAAGTTATGTAGCTCCTTTAGCACTGTCTGTAAAGGACCAAAGGGCACATTTTGCAGGCCAGACTCCTACTCCAAGCTTATGGACTGGGAAGCCCACAGCTGCTTTGTCTCCCCAAATTGCCACCTGCTGCCACTTTTCCAGGTAAGGATCTCCAACTCCCCTCATGGCTCTTCTTTCTTGAAGGTCATGGAATCATCTGTTCCAGCTCTGACATGGTTCCTTTTAAACCTATAGTGGGATGACAAAACTAACCAATTCCATCTTTAGAGTCCTTACCCCTTATTTGTATGGTCCTGGTTTGACTCTCTGAATTAATTTGTTAGACTTGAAGGTCGGTTTGAACTGTAAGATCAGCAGTTCAAGTTCACCAAGTACTCCTCAGAAACTATTTACAGGGTTGCTATGAGTCAGAATCAACTCACTGGCACTTAACAACAACAAACAACAACCCAATCATTTGGTGGAATTAAGACAACTTTAGATAGAAAAGTCATATCCCCCTTCATCAGGAACTGTCTCCTGATAACATAGGCAAAGTATGCAAGACAAAGTTTTGCCCTCCTCACATCTAAAGAGCATCTGACTATACTTCTTTCAAACTTTATCTAGTAGTTATGTTCAATGACAACTCTGTTTGAAAAATCAAACAGCATAGTAAGTGTATAGCTAATGTATGTATACATTACTATTTCTTAGATTTTCTAATGCTAAAATCAAATGCTTGTTTTATAGATATAACAACTTTGTTGTTACTAAGTGCTGGCAAGTCAGTTCTGACTCGTAGAAAACTTGTATAGCATTTCCAAGGAGAGGCTGGTGGGTTTGAACTACCAACATTGTGGTTAGCAGTCCAGCGTTGGTCCCGCAGTACCACAACAGGACTCCGTAAGTTTTATAAATTTATAAGACTAAGCAGGTAAGCTTGAAATATATTCATTTAGAGTAACAAAATAAATGACTTCCTAGCACATCTTTTTTCTCAAGTAAATATTATTATTTTCCCTGCCTCTTTGCACAACAGGATTCTATGACTTTTTAGGGTCTAAAGAGAATAGAAGAGCACAGACATGTGAGAGCCATAAAAGGAATGCATGTCAGCCATATTTAGTAAATATCAACAACTGAGCAGCTTCTCACACACTGCCATTCTTCAATAAAATGTCATTTCTGAGCAATGAGTTTTTATTTATTAATCAAAGTAAACTATTCTGTGCAAGAAATGTAGTAGTTCTTCTATTATAATTCCTGGTGTCCTGATGTGATGCTATAGGATAAGTACCGGGCTGCTAACCACAAGGTCGGCAGTTCAAACCCACCAACCACTCCTTGGAAATTCTATATAGGTTTGCTATGAGTCAGAATCAACTCAATGGCACTTATCAACAACAACATGTGTTACTAGAGCCATGGTATGGTGCTGTAAGACAAGCATTGGTGAATTCGTTTCAAGGTTGAAAGTTCAAACTCACTAGTCACTCTTGGAAACCTTATACAGGGTTGTTATGAATCAGAACCAACTCAATGGTACACAGCAACATTTGCTAAGCATAACTTTTAAGAGGGCAAATATGGGAGAAGGATGATCAGCCTAAGCTAGATGACAGCTTGGGCCAAGGTAGCAATGACAAAATGGTTAGAAATTGTTAGTTTCTGGATGTATTTTGAAGGCAGAGCCAACGGAATTTGCTAGTGAGTTCAATATGTGGTATGCAAGAAAGAGAGGACTCAAGGATAAATCTGAGACATTCAATTGAGCAGTTGTAATGGTGAAGCTAAATAGTGAAATAAAAAGGCCTTCTAGAATATACTGAAAGAGTAAGGTCAGAAAAAAAAAAAAAAAAACGATGAGGCAATGGAAAATACAGGGAGGGGTACAAGGTTAACAGATTTATAATTACTGTTATATACACAATCCTCCAATAATGATGATCTACGCAAAGTCAATTGAACCACAAGGTTGGCAGTTCAAGCTCACCAACTGCTCTGTAGAAACCCTATGCAGGGCTATTATGGGTTAGAAACAAATCAACAGCATTTAACAACAACAGCATAAGTGGCTGTATGCATAGACACAGGCTGACTGTGGAGGGAGAGTGGAATTTTGTCTACAAGTATGTACAAGTTTAAAGGAGCTCTGGTAGCATAGTGGTTACAAATCGAGCTGCTAACCTCAAGGTCGGCAGTTAGAAACTACCAGCTGTTCTGCAGGAGAAAGATGAGGCTTTCTGCTCCCGTAAAAATTTACAACCTCGGAAACCTATGCAGGGTCACTATGAATTGGAACTGACTCTACGGTACTTAACAACAACAACATATATGTTTGAAAGAGAATATTTCTATATGTATATAAGGGAGCTTCAGAAAGTTCATGGAGCATGGATTTAAAACAATAGAATTTTCCCATGGATTTTTGAAGCCTCCTCATATTTTCCTATGCTGCAGATATACTCATGAATGTGGTCATGGGTCAATGTTGTGAAAACTTCTTAAATGTAACCAAACACTTTGAGGTAATGAGTTACTGACTTGGGGTCTTAGGACCATAGTCTTGGGGGACACCAAGGTCACTTGGTGTAACATAGTCTACAAAAACAATGTTCTGCACCCTTGGTGAGTAGTGACTGAGATCGTAAGAGTTCATGAGTGGACATTCAAGGGGCAACTATTGGTCTCTTCAAATTTGGAGCTAAGAAAAATGAAGACAATTAAAGATGCAAGGAAACAATCAGCCCAAAAGACTAATACACCATTTGAAATCCAGTCTCCAGGACTCTGAGACCAAAAGAACCAGAGTTTGCCTGACTGTCCTATACTGCTGACTAATCTGAATGGAATCACAATAAGAGATCCTGGATAGATTGGGATAAAAATGTGTAACTAACAGTCATTAAAAAAAGAAAAAAAAAAGACTGGTGGAACACCAAGGCTGTAGCCCTTAGTTGCTCACGGCTCAGTTTTCAGCCATACAATAGTCTGGTTTATAAGGGGAACACCAACACTAGGGTGGTACGTATGCCTTAGAATGAATAATCAACTATGTGACTGCAAAAAGGCAGCATGTATCCAAGGAGAAAGTCTAGGAAAGAAGAATGGAAATAGGAAACACAGGAAGAAGTGGGGAAATTGATGCTACATTGTGGGCGTTACAATTAATGACATGAAACAATATCTATGGATTGTTGAACAGAAAACAGATTTGCTC
The DNA here is from genome assembly GCF_000296735.1 of Chrysochloris asiatica. Classification (NCBI taxonomy): domain Eukaryota; kingdom Metazoa; phylum Chordata; class Mammalia; order Afrosoricida; family Chrysochloridae; genus Chrysochloris; species Chrysochloris asiatica. Next base: position 9,727,803 of record NW_006408577.1, read on the forward strand.
TGTAAACCTGTAAACCTTCACCCAATTCACAATAAAGAGTGAAAAACAACAACAACATGCAGGATGAGAGAAGATTTGGGTGTCAGTTAATTCAGTTATAGATAGACACCAATTTGATATCCAAGTGGAATTTGAATAGAAATTTTTTAATTTAGGGGAAAAATCTGAGTTGATTTTTAATCATTAGAGTGGAGATAAAGGAGTCTAGAGTTCAGGGGAAAGGTATGGGTAGAATGATTATTAAAGTAGAGGTCAAGGAATTGCAAAGGATATTACAATCATCAAGAATTAAGACTGCAGCTTGGGGAGGTGGTAGTCTGGACACAGAAGATGGGACCATAAGGTGATGAGATGGGGCTGGGCCAGAGCTGACTAAAGGTCCATGCCCAGAGGCCCCCACACTGACCTGCATGCCTGGCTAAGACTGAGAAAGAAAAGGAGGATGATCTCCAGATACACTCTAAATGCAGCACCACAGAGCACAGAACTGAAAAGGAAAACTAGATCTTAATCATCATCCCTTTCCAGAGCAACTGGATGACATTTCTTCCTTCAATGATTGTTGTTAAGTGCTGTCGGGTCAATTCTAACTCTTAACACCTTTGGGTAAGGTTTCCAAGTATCAGCTGGTGGACTTGAACCTCCAATCCTGTGGTTAGCAGTCCGGTGCTTAGTCACGAAAAAGACACAATTTAACAAAGTGAGTCTGAAATCATACAGCAATCACCTTTTACATCAGCTGACACTGGGAATTCATGGTCTTTTATGAGTTACACAGGTACAGCTGAATGTAGCTTAGACTTCTCCTGGGGATACAGAACTTGATCAAAATGTCACAGAAAAGGTACACGCAATGCACTCTTGTATGAGAAAAAGTTGAGTGTACATACAAAGTCTTCAAGAAAATGCCAACAGTTGTTATCTAGCTTTCCTCACCTCAGGATTCTAGGTAGGCAAATAATCACTCCACATAAAGATTATAGATTGTAACCTAGGTCCCCTTCTGTTACTTCAATTTTATACGAGGCAACTTTGCCTAAAGAAAGAGATTCTACTGTATTTGGTATAAGGGAAAAGAAGTTACATTTTTAATCTTCTTATGCTCACAATACATCTTCCATTGCCAAATATCCTAGCTTGCATTCTATGAAAAGAAAAAAGGAGGAAGAATAATGTAGGAATACCTAGCATTTAGCTACACACATAGGCCGGATAACTCACTTTATAAGTTACATATTACTCCTCTTCTTAAAATTCTCTAGGGACTCCCCATCTCATTACAATGGCCAAGTCCTACATGATCTGCATCACTTTTCCAATCCCCCTCTCCTGAAGTTGTCTGTGATATCATCTCCAAACACTCTTCCTATGCCAAATCTGCCCAACCCACATTGGTCACTTTGCTTGTGTATGGACATATCAATTATGCTTTCACCTCAGAAAGAGAACAGACACCTCCATCCCAGAATCTCCAGTCCCTTCACTGTGTTGATTTTCTTATAGCATTTAGCATCTGATATGCTGCTACCATGGTATATTGTTGGGTTGATTCTGACTGAAAGCAGACCTATAGGATAGAGCAAAAATGCCCCTTATTGTTGTTGTTAAGTGCCATCGAGTCAGTACTGACTCATAGCAACCCTATGTACAACAGAACAAACCACTGCCCAGTCCTGGACCAACCTCACAATTGTTGCCACGCTTGAGCCCATTGATGCTGCCACTTTGCCAATCCGTCTCGCTGGGGGTCTTCCTCCCTTTCTCTGACCTTCCACCTTACCAAACATAATATCCTTTTCCAGCAACTGGTCCCTCCTGACAATATGTCTGAAGGATGAAAGATGAAGTTCGGCCATCTTGGCCTCCACTCAGGCTGCACTTCTTCCAGCACAGATCTATTGGATCTTTTGGCAGACCATGGCACTTTCAATAATCTCCTCCAACACTATAACTCAAAAGCATCAGTTCTTCTATGGTCTTCCTTATTCACTGGCCAGCTTTCACATGCATATGAGGTTATTGAAAATACCATGGCTTGCATCAGGCACTTTAGTACTCAAGCTGCTATCTTTGCTCTTCAACACTTTAAAAAGGTCTTGTGCAGCAGATTTGCCTAATGCAATACGTCATTTGATTTCTTGACTGCTGCTTCCATGTTCCGTGTTGATGGTTGATCCAAGAAGAATGAAGTCCTTGACAACTCCAATCTTTTCTCCATTGCTAAGGATGTTGTTTATTGGTCCAGTAGTGAGGATTTTTGTTTTCTTTATATTGAGATGCAACCCATATAGAAGGTTGTGGTCTTTGATCTTCATCAGTAAGCATTTCAAGTCTTCTTTACTTTCAGCAAAAGGAGCTCTGGTAGTATAGCTGTTACAAATCAGGCTGTGAACCATAAAGTCAGCAGTTTGAAACTACCAGCTGTTCCATGGGAGAAAGATGAGGCTTTCTGCTGCCATAAAGATTTACAGCCTCGGAAACCCTGTACAGGGTCACTATGATTCGGAACCGACTTAACGGCACATAACCACCACCATCACTTTCAGCAAGCAAGGTTGTATCATCTGCATATCGCAGGTTGTTAAAGAGTCTTCCTCCAGTCCTGATGTCACATTTTTCTTCATAGAACCCAGCTTTGTGGATTATTTGCTCAGCATACAGGTTGAATAAGTATGGTGAAAGAATACAATTTTGTCGCACAGCTTTCTTATTTTTAAACCATTCAGTGGTCCCATGTTCTGTTCTAACAACTGCCTGTTGGTCCAGGTACAGACTCCTCATGAGCACAATTAAGTGTTCGGAATACTCATACTCCACAATGTTGTCCATAGCTTATAATGATCCACATAATCAAAAGCCTTTGCATAGTCAATAAAGCACAGGTAAACATCTTTCTGATGTTCTCTGCTTTTAGTCAACCCTTAGGATTTCCTAAGTTGTAATCTTGATGGAAAGGAGGTTTGGTAGTATAGTAGGTTAAACGTTGGGATGCTAACAGAAAAGTCAGGGGTTCTACCATCCACTCCTCAGGAGAAAAAAGAGACTTCCTAACCCCACAGAGATTTACAGCCTAGGAAACCCTAAATAGAGTCACTGTAAGTCAGAACAGACATAACACATTATAGCAGCAGAAATCTCTATGGGAGCAAATAGCCAAATCTTTTCTCCTGCAGAACAGCTGATGGGCTCCAACTACTAACATTCCAGTTAGCAGCAAAGAATTTAATCATTGAACTACTAGAGTTCCGTAATACTATGTATTTTGTTATTTGCATATTGTCAATCATCCTACACTACATGTAGGCTCCGTGATGAAACAAATATTTGTGATTTTTTTGCTCATTCATTTCACTATATCCACTCCTAAAAATTGTTTGGAATATAGTAGTAGCTCAATAAATATTTATGAATGAATACTTTTATATAGCCCAAAAGAAGAGCCTGGACCAAAGCAGCCTGCTATTATTCGAAAACACAGAATCTTCATTACTGAGCATTTTGATGAAAGATGCTATACAAAATTCCTGATTAAAATAGGGGAAATGCAGAATGGAATTCCAAACTCTCACAGAATCCAGATTTTCTGGATACATAGTGGCTAGATGATTCTCCGAAAATATTTCCCTAAGGTAAGCTTTCAATCTTAAAACAAAAATACCCCCTAAAATCTTCTTAAAATCCAACCATAGCTTAGCTAACTAATAAGAAATGTCTTCCTTGAGCACTGTGCTCTTTTAAGACCTATCTACATGAGATTAAAAGGAGCTCTGTTAGTGTAGTGATTACATGTCAGTTTGCTAATCTCATGGTCAGCAGTTTGAAACTACCAGCAGTTCTGCAGGAGAAAGTTGAGGCTTTCTCCTCCAGTAAAGATTTACAAGCCTCGGACACCCTATACAGGGTTGCTATAAGCCAGAACCAACTCCACGGCAGATCAACACCACACCACTATATGGAATTAAACTGACAATAATCATTTAAAAACTTAGATAGCAACCTCATGGAGGAGTGAGTTTATGTTAATGAAGGAAGAACTACTGAGAAAATGATGGTGATACTGGTTGCACAACTAGAAGAATATAATTAATGTCGCTGCACTGGACAGTTAGACACTGTTGAGTTAATATATGTTCTGTTTTGTTCATTCTCAGCAAAAACAAAAATTACAAAAATGGAAAACAGAAACTCACATTAAAGCTAGAAGGAACCTTAGGGACCAGCTACAAAAAAATAAATTATTTTCTTCAATGAAATCCCCCAAATTGTTCATGGGAGATTGAAAACAAGACAAATTTAAGTGTTCAATTACCACTTTGCCCCACCCCCAACTCAACCAACCATGTTTTTATTTGCTTTACATTTTAAACTAATAATTTTTAACATTTTAAGAGATAATTTTGAAGAAAATTCTGAAACCTAAAAACTAGAACTAGAGATCTAGTGTAAATCTCCATTCACAGACAAGAAGGCAGTTCTAGAATATAAAGTGAGTTAACTCAGTAAAATTGCCAGTGGTTAGAAATGCAAGAACAGAATTGTTGTTAGGTGCCTTCGAGTCGGTACCAACTCATAGCAACCCTATACACAACAGAATGAAACACTACCCATTCCTGGACCAACCTCACAATTGTTGCCATGCTTGAGCCCATTGATGCTGCCACTTTTCCAGTCCATCTTGCTGGGGTCTTCCTCCCCTTCCCTGACCCTCCACCTTACCAAATATGATATCCTTCTCCACCGACTGGTCCCTCCTGACAATATGTCCAAGGAACAGAAGTGAGTGTTCCTGATTCTCACACTCATACTCTACCACCTCCACACCAAGAGTTCTTTCTGGAGAGCTATTCATTCATGGAATAATGTTTGAATACTAAGATGCCTGTTTCCTTTCCAAATGATTCTAATATTATTAAGTTCGAATAAGAGTCATAATCCAAATTTTTTATAATTTTTTTTACATTTCAAACTCAAACATAATTCTTTTAGATTGCTAAAACTAAGATAAACATAGTTGAATTTTTAAAGAATTTTACAGAAAGAATTCTATTTAATGTTCACATGTGCTGAAGATTTGATTAAAATTTCCTTGATTCAAATATTTCCCTAAAAAGATTATATAATATAAATGTTCTGCCTGTAATCTCTCAATTTCTCTCTATATATTCTTGGACAGTCTCTTCAGTACACAGCTAAGAAAGTTGAATTGGTTTGTGATTGTAACAAATGAAAAAGAAAATGCATGACCCATGTGCATTCTACTAAGCTAACACAATATGTGTTTCTCTGCCAAGTTTAGATTAACCACTGATTCGATGCACCAACTGTCCCATTTCTTGTAAATAGGTTTTCTTCTACGTAGTGTTTAGTAAGCTCCTTGTCAACAACTCAACTCCCTAGACTGAATAAAAGTCCCCTTAGTCCCTAACAGACTTGGAGAATTATTTGCTCACCAATGATGCTTGAATCCTCTGACAACTCAATTTTGATATATTTTCCAAGAGAGTAATTACTAAAGAACCCAAGCAAGCACTATTGAAGTATAAATAAAAATAGGAACCATACCAAGATTTTTTGTAGCAATTTAGAAGATGGGATACTTAATCCATTCCTTCATTTGTTACAAAAAGGGCAAATTCAAGGCAGCAGTAATTTGTTTAGCCAAAAGATATTTTCAGCCATGAGGACTTTTTGTGGTTCCAACAATGGTCCTGAAAAACAGAAACAATAGAAACTGCAGACAAAGGACCCCCCCAGAATGGAAGGCCCAGTCATCTACGGTTCCAAGCCCTTATTTACTGGAAGTTGAATGCTGAAAATTTAAAAATTGATAATGTGGACAGCTCACAAATATATTCATAAAATATAGTTAAAACCCTATATGGTGGTGGTACTAGTGTGCTGTGGAGTTGGTTCCGACTCACAGCGACCCTGGATAGGGCTTCTGAGGCTGTAAATCTTTACTGGAGCAGAATACCTCATCTTTCTCCCTCAGAATCACGGGTAGTTTTGAGCTGCTGGCCTTGAGGTTAGCAGCTCGATTCATAACCACTACGCTACCAGAGCACCTTAAAACCCTGGGTGGTGGTGATTATGTGCTGTGGAGTCAGTTCCAACTCATAGTGACCTTGTACAGGGCTTCCGAGGCTGTAAATCTTTGTGGGAGCAGAAAGCCTCATCTTTCTCCCGCGGAACAGCTGGTAGTTTCTAACTGCTGATCTTGCAGTTCGCAGCCCAATTCATAACCACTACGCTACCAGAGATAATAGGTAATTATTTATAATACAATATAATTCATCACTTTCTTACTTTAAATAGTCAGTGATCCTTGACCTATAAATTCAGTATACTCAGCCCTTGAAATTCATATCTGTCACTAATGAATAGTATGACTTTGGCCTTGGTAGCATTGCTGATACTGTTGTTGTTAGGTCCCATCAAGTCAGTTTGACTAATAGCAACCCTCTGTACAACAGAACAAAACATTTCCCAGTCCTGGGTCATCCTTACAATTGCTGTCAAGTTTAAATCCATTGTTGATACCACTGTGTCAAACAATACCATTGAGGTCTTCTTTTTTTGCTGACCTTCCACTTAATTAAGCATGACGTTCTTCTCCAGGGATGGGTTCTGCCTGATCACATCCAAAGTACGAGAAGAAAAGTCTTGCCATCCTTGTTTTCATGGAGGCCTTCAACCGTACTTCTTTAAAGATAGATTTGTTTGTTCTTTTGGAAGTCCACTGACTTCCAAAATAGTAATTTTACTATTCTTTGCCAATACAATAATTCAAATTCATTGGTTCTTCTATAGCTTTCCTTATTTATTTTCCAACATTCACATGCATATGAGGCGATTGAAGATACCATGGCTTGGGCCAAGTACACCATAGTCCTCAAAGTAACATCTTTGCTCTTCAATACTTTAAAGAGGTCTTGTGAGGAAGATTTGCCTAATACAATATGTCATTTGATTTCTTGACTGCTACTTTTATGAGTGTTGATAGTTAACCCAAACAAAATGAAGTCTTCAACAACTTCTTTATTTCTCCACTTATCATGATGTTATTTATGGGTCCAGTTGTGAGTATTTTCATTTGTTACATTGACATATAATATGAATCCGTAGTCTTTGATCTTCATCAGTAAGCATTTCCCATCCAGCAAGCAATG
>NW_006408577.1:9741461-9749700 GCF_000296735.1 Chrysochloris asiatica
GAAACCCTGTTCAGGGTCGCTATGGGTCGGAACCGACTCGACGGCACTTAACAACAACAATAGACTCTCAGAAGAACAAACAAATCTGTGTTGGAAGAAGTACAACCAGAACACCCCTGAGAAGCCAAGATGGTTAGACTTCGTCTGTCATACTTTGGACATGTTATCAGGAGGGATCAGCCCCTGAAGAAAGACATCATGCTTGGTGAAGTGAAGGGTCAGCAAAAAATATGACCCCAAACCAGATGTATTGGCACAGTAGCAGCAATGCGCTCAGCCATAACAAGAAGACCAGAACAAAAGAAAGAAGGAAAGAACATGACATCAGGTGAAGCTAGAAGTGGACCCTGCAGCAGGTTCCTCAGGATACTAAAAGTCAAACGCATTTACCTGGGCCATTGATGGTTCTTGATAATGAGTGGGAGTGTTTATAATCCTGCCAGTGCTATAAGGAGCTCTGGTAGCGTAGTGGTTACGAATCGGGCTGCGAACCACAAGGTCAGCAGTTCGAAACTACCAGCTGCTCTCCGGGAGAAAGATGAGGCGTTCTTCTCCCGTAAAGATTTACAGCCTTGAAAACCCTGTATAGGGTCACTATGAGTTGGAACCAACTCCACGGCACACAGCCACCACCACCATACATCTATGAGAATGGTCTGACCTTGGAAGTGAAGTAATTGTTCTGTCTCCCATTAGGGATTCTGTCTATGACATCCCACTTAGTTGTTGTTGAGTGCCATCAAGTCAATTCCAACTCACAGTAACCCTATGTACAACAGAACAAAACTCTATCCAGTCCTGCACCATCCTCACAATTGTCATGACTGCTATCTTTATGTCACTCCATAACAGCAAAAACATGTAGCAAGAAAGAGGCAGAACTCTAAGTCATTTTAAAAAACTAAAGTAGACTTGTTTTGACAGGACCCAAATTGGGTATAAGGAGCTCTGGTAGCATAGTGGTTACAAATCGGGCTGCGAACCTTAAGGTCAGCAGTTTGAAACTACCAGCCACTCCGCGGGAGAAAGATGAGGCTTTCTGCTCGTGTAAAAATTTACATCCTCCGAAAACCTGTACAGGGTCGCTATGGGTCAGAACTGACTCGACGGCACTTAACAACAACCAAAAAATTGGGTATGGGTATGGGCATGCTGAAGAAGAATATACAAATGCAGGCAGGAGTCTGAAAGTCAGGTTCCTGCACACTATACCATGAAGGAAATGAGAGGGTAGAGGATTGTAAGGTAGCATGGGGTGTTTTAAAATTCTTCTCTGGCAACTGCAAGAAAGATGTTTTGTAAGAGCAAAAGGATTTTCTGCTAAATATTATTAAATGTCAACTGTCCTGAGTTCTGTGACATTTTTCAAGGAAAGATGATGCCTTTAAGTCAAAAGTCCCTGAGCTTGAAACCAAGCCAACCAGAGTTTAAAGTTATCTGGTAAGTTTGCTAGGAAAGTTAAATGGTTTGTACATAAATCTTTTAGCACAATTTATGACAAAAGCATGTACTCAGAGAAAAAGTTAGCTCCTTTCTTTCCTGAACAATAAAATAAATAAAAAAGCATGCATTTATTTGAGAACAAGAGAAAAAAATTGAATGGGTTAAAACTCTGACTTTTGAACGGGGTTTGATATTGATAATACCCTTTGGGAACAGCTGTGTCCTGTAAAAAGCAACAGCATGTAGCAAACAAATTCAACCTCTAGTCCAAGGGCTTGCCAGCATAAATTGTTGTTGTTGTGTTGTTATGTGCCGTCGAGTCGGCTCCGACCCGTAGCGACCCTTTACAGGGTTTCCGAGGGTGTAAATCTTTACGGGAGTAGAAAGCCTCATCTTTCTCCCGCGGAGCAGCTGGTAGTTTCGAACCACTGACCTTAAGGTTCGCAGCCTGATTCGTAACCACTACGCTACCAAATTAGTTGTATTTATATAACATAAAATATTGCTTGAGGAATATTTTTAAAAGATAATAAGTCTGAACCCCATTATTAATATTGAGACATTTATAATTCATGTAATTGATAGAAAAAAAATGAGTAAGAAAATGCTTTCGATTTAAAATTAGGCTCTTTATGTTAAACATCTACCTAAGTATATTTCTTACATTCCATTCATTTTTTAATGTAGTATTTGCCTCTTAATGAAATTTCTGCTTACATTAATTGATATATAACAATCAAGCTTTATGAATGCCCACAGTAGATGATTTATTCTGTATGTTTAGCTTTAAAAGAAAACAATGTATTTAGGAAAATTAATTTAAAGCATAACAGGCTAAAAACATGAATAAAATTTTCATACAGTGAAAAGCAGAAGTGAGAAGACAAACTTGATTTCACAATTCAAGATTCAAATGAAAAGAACTATTTGCTTAAAAAAAAGAAACTGAATCCAAAATTTTTAAAGAAGTGTCCTTTTCATATAATTAAGATTTGAATTCACTTTTGTGTTGCTGTCATCTCACAGTGTTATTTGCCTTACAAATAATAGATAAGAAGCTTACTTACAAACTTCCAATCACTAAGCAGTGGTTCTCAAACTTATAGAATCACCTTTTTAAATATACTAACACTAAACTTGAGATTCACTGGAAAAAAATGTTTGGGAGTAGAGTTTGATCATAAAAATCAGTTTTTAAATCTTCCCAAATTGTGGAGAAAGTTGCATCTCTCAGAACTTCCTTTTCATACTGCCTTTACTTTCTTCAGCCATTCAGTAACACTCACTAGAATCCTGCAATTACATGCAATGTATCTCCTCATCATCCCACTTAACCATTGCCAGATAAATGTACTAGAATAGTACTTACCAGACTTCACATGCATACAAGTTACTGAGCATTATGGTAAAGTAAAAGTTCTTAATTATAAGATAGAGTATGGGATTCTGCATTTCTTTCAAGTTCTCAGGTGATGTCCACACTACTGGTCCACCATAATTCTTACTGGCTTAGCAAATAAATTGATCACTAAGATTTGCTTTTATTATTTCTCACATTAACATGAACATAACATTTAGAAGAATAAAACTTCATTCTTACAAGCATAAGAAAATACATGTATATGTGAAATTACTTGTGTATAAAATTACATGTATATGTGTATATGTAATATATACATATTTCTTCAACTTTATATATATATATATTCAATTATAGTTAAATTACCAGACTAGAGGTCCTTAACTATTTTAATGACTTACAACTCTAGTCTTTTTTCCCAAAAAATTTTATTCAGATCTCTAGTCCTTTCCTTATTTCTCTTTAAGCTATAAAATTATTTTTGACCAATTAACAATTAAGATGTAATGATTGCCATATAATATGTTAAGACTACAGTAATTTGAAATTGCCATGGAGTTGACTCTGATTCCTGAGTATCATATGTGTGTAAAAGCAGAATGGCTGCTTTTTCACAAGTCAGATCCTCACTTTTCCAAGGTGAATCTGAGTGAATTTGAATCGCCATACAGAACTCAGATACCATACTCACACCATTACAGAGTTTCCTAGGGTAGTTAACAGGCTACAGTTCAGGATCAAAAATGTTTACAATACAGTTCTTCCACTCAGGACAGCGTCTCCTCAGCCATGCCACAGGCAGCTTCTCTCTGCCCTGTATGTATTACAAAGCTCTTTTAGAGCTGCTGATAATGTTCACTAGGCACAGTGCTCCACTGTATACCTCAGCCTGAAGGCACTTGGCTCTAGTTCTGTGGGTCAGTTAAGTTAGCTCCCAAGATTAAAGTGCCTTGGAGGCAACTTAACAATGGCAACAACATATTATCATTTTAATTGGAAGCACACTCATGAAAGTTTGTAAGCCAACCATTTCATGCCTTTATCTCCTCCCATTATAGAGATACAATTTTCTAAATCCCCTGCCCATATCAACCCAGTAAGAAGTCTAGGTAGCATAGTAGGTTACTAGTTAGACTGCTAACCACAAGATCAGAAGTTCAAATCTCCGTGGTAGAAAAATGAGGCTTTCTGTTCCTGTAAAGATTTAAAGTCTCGGAAACTCTATATACAAGGTTGTTGTGAGTCATACAACCACCACTGCCACCATTTTCAACCCAGTACTCTCAGGAAACAAACATGTTCTTTGATGTGAAGAATCTTCATTTTAATTGGAACTTTGAGCGTCTACATCCATAGCGAAGTTTGGTCCAGAGCAAAGCATCAAAATTGCAGCAGTTTATACAAACTCACAGCATCATAAAACTCTCACTTCATTAGGTTGGGTTCTGGTCAACTCAGCCCTTGCTATCCTAACGAGATAAAATGAGTATCACCTACAAGTTTGAGAGTCTACCTGTAATTCAGACCAGCTGACCCCTTCTCTTTCTCTATAATTCCTAGCCCATCCCATCCCCACCCCCATGGGCTAGATCAGTGACCTTAGCTTCAGTAGTTCACAAAGCTTCCTAAACTTCAGTGCATACAATAGTAAATTGCTTGCTCAAAATTCAAAATACCAGTCAGTTTTCTTTCTGCAGATATTTTCTTCAAACACAAATTTCCTTTTCTCTCACCAGTTCTGTGAAGGACTCATGTTTCCACTTAAGACCCTTACTCTAGACACTGGTTGTTGTTGTTGTTGTTAAGTGCCGTTGAGTCGGTTCTGACCCATAGCGACCCTGTACAGGGTTTCCGAGGCTATAAATCTTTACGGGAGAAGAAAGCCTCATCTTTCTCCCACAGAGCGGCTGGTAGTTTTGAACTGCTGACATATACTGGTTACTGGATTATAATAAAGTCTGTTCCTTGCTGGCAAGTCCTAACACCACTTTTAGCACACCAATCAAGTACAGACTGAAGGTGGGCTTAAAAGCTCTTTGTAATCAAGATACCAAATAAACATCCAACAGATATGTGTATATGGCATTGGGTCTCTCCTAGACCCCTGTCAGCTATCTTGTTTATCTGGCCTGGCTTTTGCTCCAGGTGACTACAATAGTAGCTCTTCTCCCTTCATCTTCAACATAGCATTTCTTATATTCCTTTCAGCCATTATAGGCAACAAAAAGCAAAGTAATCATCGAAGAATCAAAAAGCTTCAATTTCCAGGCCTCTTTGTCTTTCTCTTACAACGTCCCATGCTTTCATGAGTCTGAAGCCATTGCAATGAATCCCATTCCTGACACCAACTATAAAAACAAAATGACTTGACACCAACCATCCCTCCACAACACTATTCCTCAACTGTGTTAGATAATTTATTGCAATAGCCACAAAGAATTAAGTCACCATACACACAGCTATGGGGTTTATTTGGAAAGTGAACAGGCTATAATTCAGGATCAGAAAGGTGCAGATCACAGTTCTTCCACTCAGGACAATCTCTCCTCACAGGCAAGTTAGTCTCTTGCCCAAAGCCACTTAGCTTTACTTGCTGCATGGGCTGGGACTCCGACTGCTCTGTCTTGTACTCTGACTCTTGGTTCTGCTGTTGCTGACTCTCTGTGTCATGGTTTTCTGTCCCTAGACCAAGTAGGTTCAATGCATTGGGTTTTTGGGGTCCAAAGGACACCTTCTACTCTTGGTTCTTCTTCTTTGATGGCAGTGAGAGTCTCCATTCCTGCTTCTGAGACAGTTTATTTTATACCCATGCTAGAGTTTGAAGTTTTTATAATTAACTCTGTTAACACCCAGAGTTGAATCATGTCATCCTATCAGTATATTCTCCCACCTTATTTGGTCCAGACTCAGCAGAGTAAAAAGGTTGTTTGATGGGAATCACAGACTATGATAAGAAGAGACTTTAATTCACTAAAAATTATAATCAAACTCAAAATGAACCTAAGGTTGTTCACTAAGCAATGTTCAAGCATGCCTCCACCTTTCAACCTTCATTGCCCTCTTCTGACACCAACCATCTCTCCCACAGCACTCTCTGCTTCACATCTGGTGTGATAATCCATTGCAATGGCCACACAAAACTCATAGACAATACTCACACTTGTGGGGTTTATTAAGAAATGAACAAGGTACAATTCAGGAGCATAAACAACACCTCTTCTCTGTTATACTGCAGGAATACTTCACTTTTGCATTCAGCCTCTCAGCTACGTGACCCCTGGGTCTCTGCCCTGCTTGAGCAAGTGTTACAAAGCTCATTTAGCTCAAAGGACACCTTACCCAACCCAGCCTTCTGCCCATAAGCACTCAGTTTTACACAATTTATGGGCTGGGAAGCCTGAGTCTGCTGTCTCTCCATGCTACATTCTCTTGTCTATGAGTTCTGTGTGACCATTGCAATGGATTTTCAAACCCAGATATGAAACAGAGGGTGCTGTGAGAGGGATGGTTGGTAAAGAAGGTTGAAGGGTAGAGATACTTCTGAACTCTGCCTCATACTCACTTTTCAGTTTGATTTTCTTTCCCTTTTGTGAAACCAGAAAAAGACAGACATGGCCTCCATGCCATTCTCACAAAGACAAAAATCAAATGAATTGACACAGTGGCAGCAACAATGGGCTCAAACATAACAAGAATTGTGAGGATTGCACAGAACCAGGTAGTGTTTCATTTTGTTGTGCATGGGATTGGTACGAGTTGGAACTGACTTGACAGCAATAACAACACAGTTATTCACTCATCTTAAATATCAATAAGTGGAAGCATATAGACTGAAAAGAATCCTTCCAAAAATATTTACAAATTTTACTCTTAGTGTAATGAGGTATTTTCTACTTTTATGTTTACTTGAATTCCATAACTAGAAAACAATTTGGGTGCTTGTCTATGTCTCAATACTCTCCCAAAATGTATACTGAAAATTAAGAATTTATTTATTTAAATAAAATATATCTCATTTGTACTTATTTATATAAGTATTCTTGGTGTGGTACTGTAGGAGAAGCACAAGACTGTAAAGTCAGTTTGAACCACAAGATTAGCAGTTTAAACTCACCAGCCACTCCTCAGAAACACTGTACAGGGTGGCTATGAGTCAGAACTGATTCAACAGCACTTAACAACAACAACATTTAAGTAGACTACACCTAGAATTTCAGAGTTAAAAGAGACTGTACATATCCTTTGAGATACTCAGAGAAAACCAGTCTGTTTTCCTCATTAAAATATACTAAACCTACGGCCATCCCGTTGATTCTGATTTTTAATAATCCTCTAAGACAGGGTAGAACTGTTCCACAGAGTTTCTGAAACTGTAAGTCTTTAAGGGAGCAGACAGTCTCATCTTTCTCCCATGGAGTAGCTGGTGGGCTTGAACTTCTGACCTTATGCTTAGCCCAAGCTCTAACCTACAATGCCACCAGGACTTCTATTTCCTTATAGGATACACTAACAGCCTGAAATCCTAATAATTAATTGGAACATTTTGGAACTTAGTTATTTGTAGATAATGTTAGTAAGTAAGGAAACATAGATAGATTCTAAACTAGCCTGATAATATTGAATCTGTCCATACAGATACACACAAATGTATTAAGTGACATTTTTTATTATATTTAATTATCACATTATTCTACTTAGATATATATTTGATATATTTTTATCAAGGTTTGTAAAACCATTTGTAAACTCAATACCACGAAAATATATGTCAAATATTATTACAATCCAAGTTCCATTTTTCCCAAATGGGAAGAACATAAATAGTGAGTATAAAATAATGATGTTATGGCTTTCTTACTTTAATTTAACAATGCTATTGATAACATAGAGTCCTTATGTGGTGCTGTGGAATAAACACTAGACTGCTAACCACAAGGTCAGCAGTTCAAACCTACCAGTCACTCTCAGAAATCCTATACAGGGTCGTCATGGGTCAGAACCAACTCGACAGCACAGAACAACAAAAACAACAATAAGGACCACTCATGATGATATAGGATATGCACTAGACTGCTAACTGCAAACTCACCAGCTGCTCCTCTGGAGAAAGATGAGGCTGTCTCAGAAACTGCATATCGGGTTGGCATGACTCAGAATCTACTCAATGGCAGTCAGTTTGATTTTTTGGAGTGCAATGACACCATATATTTTCATGCATAATTTTAGAATTCATACATTAGAATTATTTTTAGGCTTCCTTCTCTCAAGAAATACATATGTTTATGTTATACAGTCCTTTTAAAGTGTTGAAGAGCAAAGATGTCAGCTTGAGGACTAAGGTGGGCCTGACCCAAGCCATTGTATTTTCAATAACCTCATATGAATGTGAAAGCTGAACAGTGAATAAGGAAGACGATAGAAGAATTGATGCTTTTT
>NW_006408577.1:9749800-9751515 GCF_000296735.1 Chrysochloris asiatica
CAGCCCAATTCATAACCACTACGCTACCAGAGATAATAGGTAATTATTTATAATACAATATAATTCATCACTTTCTTACTTTAAATAGTCAGTGATCCTTGACCTATAAATTCAGTATACTCAGCCCTTGAAATTCATATCTGTCACTAATGAATAGTATGACTTTGGCCTTGGTAGCATTGCTGATACTGTTGTTGTTAGGTCCCATCAAGTCAGTTTGACTAATAGCAACCCTCTGTACAACAGAACAAAACATTTCCCAGTCCTGGGTCATCCTTACAATTGCTGTCAAGTTTAAATCCATTGTTGATACCACTGTGTCAAACAATACCATTGAGGTCTTCTTTTTTTGCTGACCTTCCACTTAATTAAGCATGACGTTCTTCTCCAGGGATGGGTTCTGCCTGATCACATCCAAAGTACGAGAAGAAAAGTCTTGCCATCCTTGTTTTCATGGAGGCCTTCAACCGTACTTCTTTAAAGATAGATTTGTTTGTTCTTTTGGAAGTCCACTGACTTCCAAAATAGTAATTTTACTATTCTTTGCCAATACAATAATTCAAATTCATTGGTTCTTCTATAGCTTTCCTTATTTATTTTCCAACATTCACATGCATATGAGGCGATTGAAGATACCATGGCTTGGGCCAAGTACACCATAGTCCTCAAAGTAACATCTTTGCTCTTCAATACTTTAAAGAGGTCTTGTGAGGAAGATTTGCCTAATACAATATGTCATTTGATTTCTTGACTGCTACTTTTATGAGTGTTGATAGTTAACCCAAACAAAATGAAGTCTTCAACAACTTCTTTATTTCTCCACTTATCATGATGTTATTTATGGGTCCAGTTGTGAGTATTTTCATTTGTTACATTGACATATAATATGAATCCGTAGTCTTTGATCTTCATCAGTAAGCATTTCCCATCCAGCAAGCAATGTTGTATCATCTGTATACGTCAGGTTGTTGATGAGTCTTCCTCCAATCCTGATGCCATGTTCTTCTTCATATAATCCAGTTCTCAGAGTGTTCAGCAGACAGTCTGAATAGACATGGTGAAAGAATAGAACTCCTATGCATACCTTTCCTGATTTTAAACCATTCAGTATTCCCTCATTCTGTTCTAAAGACTGCTTCTTGGTCTATGTACGGATCCCTCATAAGTACAATAAAGTGTTCTGGAATTCCCATTCTTCACAAAGTTATTCATAGTTTGTTATGATCCACATAGTCAAATGCCTTTGCATAGTCACTAAAGCACAAGAAACATCTTTCAATTATTCTCTACTTTCAGCCAATATCCATCTGACATCAACAATATCCATTAATCCACGTCCTCTACTGAATTGGCTTGAGTATCTGGCAGCCCTCTGTTGATGCACTGCTGCAATGATTTTTTAATAATCTTCATCAAAAATTAAATTGAATGTGATCTTAATATTTCTGATGATTTCATAGTCTGTTGGGTCCCTTTCTTTGTAATGGGCACAAATATTGATCTCTTCCAATTGGCTAGCCAGTTAACTGTCTTCCAATTTCTTGATACAGATCAATGAGTGCCTCCAGCACTGCATCAGTTTTTCTGAACAGTTTAATTTAAATTCCATAGATACATGGAGCCTTGTTTTTTGCCAGTGTATCATTGCTTCTTGATCACATACTTCTTGAAATGGTTGGACATCATCCAATTATTTTTGGCACAGTTATTATGCA
>NW_006408577.1:9753012-9756673 GCF_000296735.1 Chrysochloris asiatica
CTCCTAGAGATAACATTTATTTAAATATAGAAGTTCTGATATTTCTAAATATTCTCATTACTTAGTTGGTATTTAAGCTGTATTTTACTCTTCGTAGGTTTCGTCATTAGAAAATAAGACAGTTTGCATATGCATTAAGATGTGTTGTCTGGATTTTTAAAATAAATACAAACTACTAAATTATAGGAAGTGCTTTTGTAAGGAGTCAGTTACCATTCCCCATTTTGTGATAAATATCATCTCCAATGTAAATATCATGAAAGCTTCAGTTTTAATATTTAGAGTCATCATCAGACTCACAAACACATCACAAGTTATTACACTTGAGAGTCTTTCCAACTTGAAATGAATTACAAGAAATAAAGTAAATTACAAATATGTCCCCAGCCTACAGTTAAAAAGCTCATGAATTACTATACCAAAAAAGCCCCAAGCTCTAACTATTACTGTAACCTCATCTACTTTGTTGTTATGCATAGAACTATTTATAATATCAAAATAATATATTTGGGTGTGGTTTTTTTCCTGTAATTCCAGTGTTTGTAATACTTATAATTTGCTTTTCAAACTACGCTTGAGAAAAAATATGCATTAGTACTATTATAATGAAGTCACTGAGGGATACAGTTGCCTAGGAACATCAAAGAATTTTAGCGTGAATTGAGGATTTATTATCCCATGAGCCATTGAAATCAGCAACTGAGATCTTTTCATTTGATTAGATGCTATATATCAACCTGGCATCTCTAAACTTCCCAGTTAAGCTGATAAATGAATTCAATTTTAATTTATATTATTCAGAGTCTGCTGCTTAATTTGGAAATATAATTGTATCCTTACAAATCTGAAAATACAAACTATAGAAATGTAAATACAACATAACAAGTCCTTGGTTTTCCATTGTAAATATTTATATTATATTCTAAATTTTGCTCTTTGTCATCTTTCTAGCTATCCTTATCACCTTTCCTTTTTATCAAGGAAAACACAGAACTGATACATTTCTCAAAGGCTATAGATGCAAGCACTTACTCAAAGGGCAATTCCTGATCACTAAAATTATGTGTCATGGCGATTTATGTTTACAATTGTAGAAATAGATGGCTCAGGTTCCAGCTTATCATGAAAAAAGATAAGTCTGCAAACTCAAAATTTTATTATGTGTAGCATTAGTTTTAAAAGTGACATCTTAATGAGAAAAATTAAAAAAAAAAAAAAAACATTTCAACCATTTGTTTTGTCAGCTAACCTTTACAATTGTATACCAAACCATTTTTCTCAGATTAGTTCAACATATTAGTGAATTTTGAAGAAATATGGCTCATCTTGTTTTCCATTTAAAACCCATTCATTGATGTTGCACCTGGAATGTGTCACCAATCTGACTAATTGCTCCCACTCGCTCCTTCGTTTTTATGTATCATTATTGTGATGGAGTAGCAAGAAAAAGATGGGGGAGGATAAATCATATTGGATATATTTCAAAGTCAGACTTAGAAAACAAAAGGAAAGTCATGTTTCCTAGTTTATTTCAAATATCAGATTAATGATTAGAATACGACAAAGAATCCTTTGCCTCATTGTTTTGAAATTTACTGATATGATCATTCTAATATAATTCTAAGTTCAAGCCTAAAAATTACGACTTTTTCATATCATAGGGAAAATGTTTTCTGATAATCAAGAAATTGTTCTTATAAACAAAAACATAAAATCATTCTGATGCAAAAATGATTCCTTCATATCTCAGGAGTGATCTAATTTCACAATTGAGTCTTTCAGTAAATCAATCAACAGACATGTATTGAACTATTTATTGTGTGCTAGTCAATGTTCTAGAAGTTGATAGCAGAACTGTGTGCAATACAAAAATACCTACCCTCTTGGAGCTTTCTGTCTACTAAGGAAGACAAACAATAAATAAATAAGACACATAAATATCAAAATATCAAGTGATGATAAGTTCTTCAAAGAAAAATAAAACAAAAAATAAATAATTACTTGTTATTGCTGTTATTAAGTGCTGGCGAGTTGGTTCCAACCCATAGTGACTCCTCTGAAATATAGGATTTCAGAGGAGCGGCTGGTGAGCTTGAACCACTGACCTTGTAGTTAAAACCTACTTTGCAGTCTAACACTTTAACCCACAATGCCACACCAGGACTCCTAAAGAATTACTTAAGAGAGCTTTTATTTGTAAGGATCCCTGTAGAATAAACACTGGTCTACTAAAGGCAAGGTCAGTAGTTCAAACCCACCAGTAATTGCGAGGGAGAAAGATATGACTTCCTGATCCCTGTAAAGATTTATAGCCTCAGCCACCCTATATAGGGCCGCTGTGAGTCATAATCCTATAGTTATATAGGAAGGTTGTAGTTTAGCAGATGCATCATAAAATATAGGTAGTCCCCAAGTTATGAATGAGATTCATTCCTCAGTGCATTTTAAAATTAAATTTAAAATTTGATAGAATAGGAACAAATGGGTCTTATTTAGACTTACTTTTATACAAGAAAGGAGTCTTAGTGATACAGTGGTAAAATCCCTTGACTATTAGCCAAAAGTTCCCTTGCTGCTCCATAGGAAAAAGCTATGGCAGTCTGTTCCATAAAGACTCACAGCCTTGACAACCCTGTGAGGCACTTTGAATCTGTCTTCTAGGGTCATTTTGAGTCCGAATCAACTCAACGAGTTTGGGTTTTGAGAGTGTAAAAGAAGGCTTGAAATCTTTCAGTGCTTTAAAGCTGCATGTGCAGCAACTAAAGATGATTCTGATTAAAAAAAAAAAAAATCTGTTGCTACTAGGAGTTGGTTTAATTATTTCAAAGTAAGGACAAATTTACATAACACTCAAGGATGTGATAACTAAGGTTTTGGGTCAACTGGGCTAGACAAGAATTCTCAGTGGTTTAGCAGTTAAGACATGTTAATACTGCATGATGAGATCTATGAGTACCCAATCAATTGAAAGGAATATAAGCTCCAGTTGTATTAAAATGCCTGTCTATGTCCATGGCTGATGACAACATTGAGCGTGCACATGAAATGATTCTGTCAAAGAAACTAGTGACAGTGGATTATGTGGCAAATCATTTGCAAGTCAGCCATGACAGATGGACTTCAAAAAGTTTGTGGGAGATGGGTACCAAAACAGCTCTCAGAAGCATAAACAGAAGCTTTTGGAAAAAAAAAAAAAAAAAAAAAAAAAAGGTGCTCAAAGGAAGGTAAAAGTTTCTTTTAAAAAATCATTACTGGTGACAAGATAGGGATCCATCACTACAAACTTGAGAGTAAACAGCAGAGTATAGAATGGGAAAATTCTCAATTGTCAACCAAGGAAAAGTTCAAAAGTCAACCATCTACTGGAAAATTGATGTTTACAGTTTTCTGGGATTCTTAAGGGCCAGTATTGGAACATTGTCAATAAAAATGTTCAGCAATCAACAGTGCTCGTTACAGCGCGATGCTCACTGAACACCTGAAGCCTAAACTTCGAATTAAATCCAAAGGACTGCTATCTAAGGGCATTGTGATCTTGCATGACAATGCATGTCCACACACTTAACCCTCATTGTTAACACTTAGCGAAAAAAAATCATCTAAAGATATTAAAGCATCCTCCCTGTAGTCCTGATCTTATTCCATTGGAATTTCACCTGTT
>NW_006408577.1:9768223-9778919 GCF_000296735.1 Chrysochloris asiatica
TCAATAACCTCATATGGATGTGAAAGTAGAACAGTGAATAAGGAAGACCATACAATAATTGATGCTTTTGAGTTATGGTGTTGGAGGAGAATATTGAGGGTGCCATGGGCTGCCAAAAGAACCAATAGATCCGTTTTGGAAGAAGTGCAGCCAGAGTGCTCCTTGGCGGACAAGATGGCCAAGCTTCATCTCTCATACTTTGGACATATTGTCAGATGGGACCAGTCGTTGGAGAAGGTTATCATGTTTGGTAAGGTGGAGGGTCAGAGGAAAAGAGGAAGACCCCCCCAATGAGACGGATTGGCTAAGTGGCAGCATCGATGGACTCAAGCATGGGAACAGTAGTGAGGTTGGCCCAGGATCCGGTAGTTTTTCGTTCTGTTGTGCGTAAGGTCACTGTGGATGGGTACCAAGTCAATGGCACCTAACATCAATGGTCGTGGGGTTGTTCCATGGATTCTATTCTGACTCATAGCAACACTATGTAAGGTTCCCGACGCAGTAAATCTTTACGGAGCAGAAAACCTCACCTTTCTCCCACAGAACAACTGGTAGTTTCAACCTGCTGACCTTGAGGTTAGACACCCAACTCATAACCACTATGCTACCAGAACTCCTTGACGTTGGGTATATGCCACCTGAATTTAGAGACCATGTCAAAAGTAGATTTGATGCTTTAGATACTAATGACCAAATGACAGAGAAATTGTGGGATCACGTTAAGAACAGCATACATGAACAAAGCAAAAAGTCATTAAAAACATAGGAAAGAAAGAAAAGAACAAAATGATTGTCAAAAGAGACTCTGAAACTTTCTCTTGAATGTAGAGAAGCTAAAATGCCTGGAGGAAATGATGAAGTAAAAGTGCTGAACAGAAAATGTCGAAGGATAGCTCAAGAATCAAGTATTAAAATGAAATATGCAAAGACCTGCAGTTACAAAGCACTCAAGTGTTTCTCAAGCTACACGAACTGAATACAAAATCAAGCCTCAGGTTGCAAAACTAAAGACAAAATAGTGAAAGGCACAGGAAGCATCAAAAGAAGATGGAAGGAATACATAAAGTCACTGTGCCAAAAAGAATTGTACAATGTTCAACCATTTCAAGAGGTAGTATATGCTCAAGAACCAATGGTATTGATGGAAATAGTCCAAGCTGCACTGAAAAACATTGGTGAAAAACTCCAGACACTGATGGAATATAAACTAAAAGGGTTCAAAAGACTGATGCAATAATGGAAGCACTCACTGGTCTATGCCAAGAAATTTGGAAGACAACTACCTAGCCAACAAATTGAAAGAGATTCATATGTGTGTGCCTTCTAAAGAAAGTTGACCCAACAGAATGTGGACATCATCAAACCATATTATTAAAATCATATTCAAGTAAAATTTTGCTGAAAATAATTCAAAAATGGCTGCAGCAGTACATTAACAGAGAGCTGCCAGAAATTCAAGCTGATTCAGTAGAGGACATGAGTTGCGCGATATCATTGTTGACATCAGATTGATATTGGATGAAAGCAGAGAGTACTAGAAAGATGTTTACTTGTGTTTTATTGACTGTGTAAAAGCATTAAACTGTGTGGATCTTAACAAACTTTACATAACATTGTACAGAATGGGAATTCCAGAACATTTTGTTGTCCTTATAAGGAATCTGTACATGGACCAAGAGGCAGCCATTAGAACAAAGCAAGGAAATACTGAATGGTTTTAAATCAGGAAAGGTATACATCAGGGTTAATTCCTTTTACCAAGCTATTCATTTTGTATTGTTGTTGTTAAGTGCCATCGAGTTTGTTCCAACTCATAGACACCCTGAGGGTTTCTAAGGAGTGGCTGGTAAGCTTGAACCACCGACTTTGCAATTCAAACCTATCATGCAGTCCAAGCATTAATCCGCAGCACCACACCATTTTGTTGCTGAGCAAATAATCTGAGAAGAAGGATTGTATGAAGAAGAGCATAGCATCAGAATTCAAAGACTGATTAACAATCTGACACATACAGATGGCACAACCTTGCTTTCTGGAAATGAAGAGCACTTGAAATACTTACTGATGAATATCAAACACTACAGTATTTAGTATTGATTGTATGTCAATGTAAATAAAATTTTCACAATTGGACCAATAAATAACATCATGATAAATAGATAAAGGATTGAACTTGTTAAAGATTTCATTTTGCTTGGATCCACAATCACTTCTCGCAGATTCAGCAATCAAGAAATCAAACAGCACACTGCATTGGGCAAATCTGCTTCACAAGACTTCTTGAAAGCATTAAAGAGCAAAGAGTTCACTTTGAAGACTAAGGTAAACCTGACTCAAACCATGAAACTATCAATCACCTCATCTGCATATGAATGTTGGACAATAAATAAGGAAGACTGACCTTAGCAGAACCTATGAATTTGAAACACGATTTTGGTAAAGAATATTAAGAGTACCACGGATGGCCAGAAGAACAAACGTATCTATGTTGGAAGAAGTATAGTCAGAATGCTCCTTAGAAGCAAAGATACATATACCTTTGTCTCTCATACTTTGGACATATTGTCAGTAGTGACCAGATCCTGGAGAAGGACATCATCTTGGTAAAGTGGAGCTAAAAAGAGGAATATCTCTAACAAGATGGACTGACACAGTGGCAGCATGAATGGACAAAACAATTGTAAGACGAGTACAGGACCAGACAGTGTTTTGTTCTGTTGTGCATAGGATCGCTATGAGTAGCAGCCAACTTGATTCTTTACACAGGAATAATTTTATATTTTAGCCCATTTAATCCCCACAATTGGGAGTCCTGGTTTGGTGCTATGGATCATTGCGCTTGACTCCAAGGTCAGTTTGAACTATAAGGTCAGTGGTGCAAAATTACCAGCTGCTCCTCAGAAACTCTATGTAAGGTTGCTATGGGTCAAAACCAACATGACAGCACTTATCCACAACAACAGTACCCACAACTGGATTGTGATATAAGCTTTACTAACGTCCAAGTTGTTGTCATTAGTGCCGTTGCATTGTTTCCAACTCACAGCAATCCTGTACAGGGTTTCTGAGGAGAGTCTGGTAGGTTTGAACCGCTAACCTGGTTGTTAACAGTCCAGTGCTTATCCTACAGTACAACACTAGAACTCCAAAGTATACATAATGAAATTTAAAAGTAGATTTTGAGTTACTTATGGTCACACTAATAAACAGCTAATTAAAAACCTTTACTCATGCTTTTCTATCTTAATCCAGTCTCTTTCTACAGTATCATAAAAATCTTTCTGTCTCTTGTGGTTGTCACGATCATGATGACATTCATGTTTCATTTGAATCTAGCATAGTGGGGCTTCAAAACTGTATGGGGACATTCCATTATCTTTTCATTATATTTTTCCAGGAATTTGTGAAGTCCCCACATACATCCTAAACTACATTGCTCCTTATAAGTAGTCCACACCAACATTGCTTTATTTGGCATTTGTGTGTGAGAACACTGAACAGTGAAATATATGTGATTATTTTTAGAATATATCAATAGAGCTCATTTTTCAACTTCATTGGCATAAAGCAAAGCAGCTTTTATTAAAAATGTGAAATAATTTTACTGATGGAAATACCATAATTATAGTCTTATGAAAAATAACTAAAAGCAACATTTGGCACCACAGAATAGTCTGTCATGAAAATTTGCATTAAAATGTTATTCTGGACAAGAGATATTTGTCAATTTCATCCACATATCAAGCATAGGAAAAAATCTTCAAATCAATTAAATTTTGCTGACTTAAAAATAGCTGCAGTAAGTTACCAATTTAGGATAATATTCCAACTTCATTGCAGATATGCTTCTAAGCATCTGGCCAATGCACGTTTAAACCAGCTAAAAGCTAGTTATTTAGAATAGACACATATGTGTTTACACTTGTTAAATACTGAAATAAAAAGTTAAATAGGATGCTGTTGTTGTACAAATTGTTTTATTTGATTTTTTTTAAGCTTGGGAACAAGTGGTTTGAGTTGTAAATTTACCTTTCTAATTGAAGGATAGTTAGACCACAATCAGTCAGGTATGTTTGTGTACCATTGTTAGGAGATGTATCACGAATATATATTCTATTCCACACTTTACTTGAAAATTAATGTTTTTAATGTGTTTCATTGTTTTACTCTTAAAATGATTCAGTGCCCAAGAAGTATTTCCACGTTAGAATGTAACAGTTTGTATATAAAGATAAAGAATGGCACAGTGTCTTGTAACCAAAAGGTCAGCAGTTCAAACTCACCAGACTCTTCATGGGGCAAAAGATGTGTCATTTTGCTCCCATAAAGATTGCAGGCTTAGAAAGCCAGAAGGACAGTTCTACCTTGTCCTCTGGGGTTGCTATGAGTTTGAATTAACTCAATGACAATGCTTTTATTACAGGCATACCGGGAGATACTACAAATTTGGTTCCAGACAACCAAAATAAATCAAATCTCAAATCTCACAATAAAACAAATCACACATTTTTTTGGGGGGCGGGGGGTTCCTGATATATAGATATAGATATATAATGTTTGCACTTTATCTAGTCCATTAAATGTGGAAATTTGTGTTATAAAATAAGTTTGAAATATTGTGAGAATAACAAAACGTGATAGAGAAACAATGTGGGTACATTCTGTTGGAAGAATGATGCTGGTAGATTTGCTTGATTCAAAATTGCCACAAACCTTCAGTTTGTAAAATAAAATTTAAAAAATCTCAGTATCTGTGAACTTCAATAAAGTAAAGCGCATTAAAATGAGATATGCCTGTATTTAGAATATACACATGTGTTTATACTTGTTAAATACTGAAATAAAAATTATCTTCAAATAACCTTAAATGGCACATGAATGTTAAAAGGGACTAACATGAGTGAAAACTCTATCACTTGCTTCTTAGATTTTTACAATTATAGCTATTAGAGACGTACTTTCAATACTTTAATTAGATGCATAAACAATTCCTTTTCCATTAAAATGACCTAAAATGACACCGCCAGCCTGCTTTTTGCCTTATTAACTTGACCCTTGTAACAATCCAGATTCTTCACCTAGAAACGTAACGGAAAGGTATTTCAGCAAAAGATAAGAGCAGTGTATATTTTCATCATAAACATTTCTGTTATTTAAATTATACATATAGTGACTCTCTTTCCCACTTCCTTTGTTCTCGTGGATTATCATGCTTTGCTGCTACCTGAAATCTGTCGAGACAATAGCTTACTTCACTGAACCTTTCTCATTTGCTATAGGTAACAAAGTTATTTATTGGGCACGTGCATAAATAGTTTAACACAATGAAGACTAGTTATTATTGTGGGCAGCAATGCTGCACAAAACTGATTTATAGGAAGATGCAGTTTGGCATCTCCATGATGAAGATGTGGGAACTAGCTTCTAGGAGGGCCCCTGAGGATCTTCACCACTGGAATTGACATCCTTGTGTAGTTCTTGGTCATAATGGATAAGACTGAGCTGTGTAATCAGAAGGACACTTTGGAAATCACAAGAGTGACTTCTGAGTATAAATCACAAAAGGCTTGCTCTCTCTTGGATCATTCACTCTGGGGGCAGCAAGTCATCGTGTGTTGAAGAAACTCAAATAAACCATTGAAGAAGTCTTGAAACAAAGAACTAAAGTCTCTTGCCAATTACCAGCTCTAACTTATCTGCCTTATGTGAGCCATCTTGAAAGAGGATCCTCCACTCACAGTCATCACATGACTGCAGCCCTGATTAACACATAACTGCAACCTCATGAAGAAACCATGCCTGAACTACCCAACTAAATGACTACCAAGTTCCTGACATATAGGAAGTATATGATATAATAAATATGTTTTGTTTTAAGCTAATACATTTGGGGACAACTGCCTATGAAGCAATAAATAAATAATACAAAGCACTCTAGAGCATTAGGTCACAGCTTCATCAGCAAATTATGGCCTTTGGTTTCCCTTTACTGATTTACACCATGAGGATGAACCATTATCTGACAATGACCGAAGTAAACAAACAGCGTATTTACACAGTCACTATTAGATAGGATGCTGTTGTTGTACAAATTGTTTTATTTGATTGTTTTTTTAAACAATAAAACCCTTTTAGCTTGGGAACAAGTAGTTTGAGTTGTAAATTTAACTTTCTAAAAACCCAAAACATATAAAATCAATTCCACATGAACTTGTAGTGGTGTGACATTGTGGGTTAATACGCTAGACTGCAAGATTGGTGTGAACCGAAAGGATGGAGGCTCTAACTCACCAGATGCTCCTTGGAAACCCTTTACATGGTCACTATGAGTCAGAACCGAATAAACAGTATACTAGAGGAAAGAAAATTTTTCCATAAAGATTTCACTTCCCCAATGTTTAGTACTTAAGTAATATTTAATTCATCCCTTGTAGATAAATATGATATATGCTGAGTTAAAATGTCAGTTGGTTTTTGTTTTTTTTAAAGTTGACATTTTAGTTGCCAAGTTTACATTTGGATGATTTCACATAGCCCTAAATTGTTGAAAAATAGCTTAGAAATGTTCATAACAACTTTTGGTTATATTTGAGATATATTTATATATATCCAAAGACTCTATTTTTTTGTAGAGCTCTGTGTAGACCACTGATTCTTTTATTTATTTTTCAGTAAAATAATTAGGAACAAAACTTAGTCACTAAGTCATATTTATTTTATTTTCAAACTGCATCTTAAATCTATCCTGTCTCTTTCAACATTTTTTCATCATCTCTCTGTGTGGCTCTAGAGTTACGTAATTAAAATGTAAATATGTTCCTATTGCTCTCCTTTCAGAAAGTTTTAATAATTGTCCATACCCTACAAAATAAAACAAAAACTCCTTTATACGCAAAACTCATTACATGCCAGTTACAGTTGAGCTTTTCAGGCCCATGTCCCACACTATTCTTTAGTATATCTTTGTAAATCACTCATGCCAAACTCTTTCATCTTTTCCAATCATGCCCTGCATTCCATACCACTTTGTCTTTTCTCACTCCATTCTTCTGCCTGCACATCTTTGCCACATATCCCTCCCTGAAAAGATTATCTTTTAATGTGAATTACGAATGTTACATCTTCTTTGAAGTCTTCACAGGTGCGTCCCAGAATAATTAGTTGCTCACTCATCTATGTTCCCTCAGTACACTGAAAGTATAAATATTAAGGTGTCAAATAATAATGTGTCAAAACAAAATGTGTTACATTGTCTTATAGTTTGTTGATTGTGGTTAATCTCATCTACCAGATTGAAGTTCCTGGGAAAAAGCAACTTGTCTTAGTCAATTGCATATTGTTAGAGCCCTGGCCTGCTAAAGAGCACATTTGTTGTTAAGTGCTATTCATGTGGTTCCAACCCATAGGGGCCCTGTGTAGGGTTTCCATTGAGCGGCTGGTGAGTTTGAACCACTGACCTTGTGGTTCAAGCCAACATTACAGTCCAGCGCATTAACCCACAGCTACATACCAGGACTCCAAATGACACATAGTAAAACTTAATCAATGTTTGCTAAATGAATGAATGAAAGTCTAAATGCTGTATTTCTTTTCACTCTTTCCCATTTCTTCCTTCCACATTCAACTAATCACCAACCAAAAATATTGCTATCAAGTTGATTGTAACTCATAGCAAGCCAACAGCATAGAGTAGTATTGCTCCCAGAGGATTTCCAATGCTATAAGTTTCACAGAAGCAGACTACTGCACCTTCTCCCATGAACCAGCTGGTGGAAATGGAGTCATCTACTTTTTGGCTAGCAGCCAGCCACTTTAAGCATTGTACCACCAGAGCTCCTCAACTGATTTTGTCTCTCAAATTCATTCTTACCTCTCTTATCCTTTTTTAAATAAAGAAGACTTTCAATAATTTTTATTACTTTGTGGTTGTTAGAGAAGAGAGGGAAAATTGACATTTCTGTGGCTTACTTGTTAGTATTTCTATATCCATCAAATCAACATGTACATGAAATGACAAATGGAATTTCAAGACAATATTTTTGCAACTCATAGAAAATTCTCGATTATTTAATAACTTACTAAGCAATACTATTTAAGGAGCTCTGGTAGCATAGTGGTTACGAATCGGGCTGCGAGCCACAAGGTCAGCAGTTCGAAACTACCAGCTGTTCCGTGGGAGAAAGATGAGGCTTTCTGCTCCCGTAAAGATTTACAGCCTCGGAAACCCTGTACAGGGCCGCTATGAGTCGGAACTGACTCCATGGCACATAACAACAACAACAAGCAATACTATTTATGTTTAGTTGTTCTAATGTATTTAATTTTTATAATTTCCTTAAACTAGAAATTGAGATCCAAGTCTATTTGCTGTTAATAAATGCCATTGAGTTGGTTCCAATCCATAGCAATCCTGTGTATCGTTTCCAAGGAGCAACTGGTGAGCTTGAACCACCGACCTTGTGATTCAAACTGACTTTGCAAGTCCAGCACATTAATCAACAGCACCACACCAAGTCTATTTAGGAACTATCAAATGGCACCATTTTTATCTGACTTCAAACTAGAGAGAAGGAGAGGTGAACCACTTCTGAAAGGTTAGCCACTAAAATGCTTATGAATAGCAGAGGAACACTGTCTGATATTGAACCAGAAAATGAGTCTCTCAGGTTGGAAGACACTCAAAATATGACTAGTAAAGAGTGTTTCCTCAAAGTAGAGTTAATCTTATTGAGGTGGGTGGATCAAAGCTTTTGGAATCTTCATTTGCTGAGGAGGCACTACTCATAATAAGAAGAAAGAGTTGTAAACTTTCATTAGTAACCACATTGTGGAATGCACAAAGTATGAATCAACAAAACATTAGAACTCATCATAAACAAAATGAAACACATAAAGATCAATATCCTAGGCATTAGTTTACTGAAATGAAAGTGCAGTAGCTCCATAGGATAACCACTGAACTGTGAACCACAAGATTGGTAGTTCAAGCCAACAGCTTCTCTGCAGGATGAAAGATGATGATTTCTGTGGCTTACTGACTTGGAATCCATATACATGGTCGCTGTGTGTTGGAACCAACTCAGTGGCACTAAACAACAAGTTAGCTGAAATGGACCAGGATTGGCCATTTAAAATTCAACAAATGTATGGTTCACTATGCCAAGAATGACAAATTGAAAAGTAATGGCTTTACATCCATCATCGAATAGAGCTCTTCAAGATCTATCAATCATAGTTCTGCCTGTGATAGGATAATATCCGAACACTTACAAGGAAAACAAGTTAACACCACTATTATTCAAATTTATGCACCAATTACTAAAGTCATAATGAAGAAACTGAAGAATTGTCACTTCTTCTGTCTCAAATTGATCCACATGTATTCAAGATGCATTAAAAATTACTGGTGATTCTGAATAGTATTCATCTTGTCTAGACGGGTCTAGTGAAAGGAGATGGGGCTAAGATTCTTATGATTGAACAATGAGTAATCATTATCATGACTAATTGCAAGTTTCACACTGTAAAGGTAGAAGTTTTGTAACATAAAGGGGGTAGTAGTTAATCTTACAGTCCAGGAACAGAGAACTCAAGGACAATCAAGGGAGAAGAGTATGAGCAGAAGCAGCGCCACCAGAGATGGAGACAGAGATGATGACATGGAGAGCGAGAGCAGTTGAGGACTCTAGACTCATGGAAAGAGAAAGGCTGTGTGCTGGTGTCCAGGAGGCAGGCTTGCAGAATGTGCCCTTTGTTTGTTTAAATGATTGTGTATTCCTGAGTGTTTTTGTGTACATTAAAAAAAAAGCAGAAGAAATAGAAGCAAATATAGTTGAATAATGATACATGGAGGCAATTGTAATCATTGCAATTAAATGAAATATGACAGGATGAGTGGAAAACTGATGTTCTCCCATGTAAACTATCCCTCAATTCACAATAAGAACTTACCAAAAAAATACTGGTGATTGAAATGTGAAAATAAAGAGAAAAAACTGGTAGTTCAAAAATATGGCCTTGGTGATAGAAATGATGTAATGATGTTGGAGATCACATGGTAGAATTTTTGCAGGACCAATGACTTATTCATTGTAAATATTTTTTTCAACAACATAAGTGGTGACTATGCACATGAAGCTCATCATATAGTACCCAGGAATCAAATCAACTAATTCTGTGGAAAGAGATGATGTAAAAGCTCAATATGATCAGCCAGAGAATAACTGTGGAACAGGCCATCAACTGCTCATACACAAATTCAGGTTGAAACTGAAGAAAGTAAAAACAAGTCTAGAGAGTCAAAATAAGACCTTGGATACATTCCATTTGAATTTAGAAACCATCTCAAGAATAGGTTTAAAGCTTTAGACACTAATGACCAAAACAGAGGAGTTGTGGGGATGACATCAAGAACATTAAGAAAGCAAAAGGTCATTAAAAACACAGGGAATTTCAGCTGGTCTGCCAAAGACCCCCTGAGCGCCAGCCCTAGTCCCCCGCGAGGCCCCATTTCCGCTCTGAAAAGATGAAAGAAACGATCATGAATCAAGAAAAACTCGCCAAACTGCAGGCACAAGTGCACATTGGTGGAAAAGGAACTGCTCGCAGAAAGAAGAAGGTGGTTCATAGAACAGCCACAGCAGATGATAAAAAACTTCAGTTCTCCTTAAAGAAATTAGGGGTAAATAACATTTCT
>NW_006408577.1:9779459-9783688 GCF_000296735.1 Chrysochloris asiatica
AAAAAAAAAAAAAAAAACACAGGAAATAATGACAATACCAAACTGGTCTATGTTCAACCATTTCAAAAGGTAGAATGTGAGCAAGAATTGATGGTATTGAAGGAATAAGTTCAAGCAGCACTGAAGGCATTGGCAAAAACAAGATTCCAGGAACTGATGGGATACGATTTTTAAATGCTACAATAACTGATGCAGTGCTGGAGGCACTCACTCTTCTATGCCAAAAAATTTTGAAGACAGCTACCTGGACAACTGATTAGAAGAGATCCATGTTAGTGCCCATTCCAAAGAAAGGTGACCCAATGGAATTCAGAAATCATTTAACTGTATCATTAAAATCATATGCAAGTAAAATTTTGCTAAAGATAATTCAAAAATAACTGCAGCAATACATTGATAGGGAGTTGCCAGAAATTCAAGAAGAGAATGTAGGATGAGGAACATCATTACTAACATCAGTTGGATCTTGGTTGAAAGCAGAGAATACCAGAAAGATATTCATTTGTGCCTTGTTGTGTGGATCATAGCAAGCTATGGATAACTTTGTGAATAATACAAATTCCATAATCAGGACTGGAGAAAGACTCTTTAACAACCTGCAATATGCAGATGATACAATCTTGCTTTATGGAAACAGAGAGGTCTGGAATCAAAGAGACTTGAAATACCTACTGATGGAGATCAAAGACAAAATCCTTCAGTATGGATTGCACCTCAACGCGAAAAAAAAATCTTCACAACTGCACCAATCAATACCATCAGGATAAATGGAGAAAAGATTGAAGTTGTCAAAGACTTCATTTTGCTTGAATACACAATCAATACTCATGGAAACAGCAGTCAAGAAACTTACTTTGGACAAATCTCCTCCAAATACCTCTTTTAATTGTTAGAGAGCAAAGATGTCAGTTCGAGTACTAAGATGCACCTAATTGATATTTTCAATTGCCTCATGTGCATGGAAAAGTGGGGGATTGAATAAGGAAGACTAAAGAATAATCTATGCATTTGAATTTTGTGTTGGAAAAGAATACTGAGGGGCCTTCCAGTTTGGCAGTGGCAGAACAGAGTCAGGTAAAACAGGCTCCATGGGGGAGGGGCTGAAAACCCAGAGACGCTCCTCTCACAGAACAGCACCAGAGCTCTGGATCTAGCATAAGGTTCAAGGCGTCAGTTTCCCGCAAGCACCAGGGGAAAAATCACAGTATAAAGGAAAATATGGCTGTTTAGGAATCAGTCAAGACACTGGACTCCCTCTGTAGCCATCTCTCCCAGGTGGAGGTCAGAGGATGGGGCTACAGCCAGACTAACCGGCACAGTGAACCACCACTAAAAGCAGCGCAGTGACACTTGCAAAAGGAAATGTGGGGGAATTCTACACATTTTTTCCTCCTCTTCCCTGTCACGCCTTCTTTGCCCAGCCCAGAAGTCCTCAGGCAGGTGGGTGTGTAACCCCAAAAAAGTCCAGCATTGAGACCATAGCTTTCCCACGGCAGAGAAAAAAAGCCCCATCAGTCCAAGGGCAAATTCACTGGCTGCTGCTTTGAACTTCTGCCTTTGAGTCCCAGCCCTAAAGTTAACTTGTGTGGAACCCTTTACTCCTGCCTATTCACCAAGAAAAAAAAGCAGGTTTGGCCTGACAGACAAACCGTATGAACAATCTGTAAAACCCCAACATAAAAAGATGCAACTATTTCAAGAATTATGCTGTGTATACACAGATACCTAACTGACCTTCAGAGAAAAAAAAAAATAGCAAAAAATCTTTCTTCCATTAATATCTCAATATCTATCTGAGCACCTCTTCGGTGGCGACTAGAGGAGGGGCATGAGCAAGGGGACATCCCCATCCACTGCTGGAGGCTTCTATGGTTCACACACTCTGCCTGAGTAGCAAGGTGACTGGCCAGTCGGCCACAGTTTTATTTTTGTTTCAAAGTGGTGGTTTTTGTCTCTGCTTTTATATTGTTTCTGCTTTTGGTCCTTTTCATCTCACATTTTTCCTGGAGGTAGGAACTTTTTCTCCCTACGTTACCCAAGAAGAGTCAGCAATCATGGCCATATAGCCAAACTACAAGCTTGGCTTGGAATATTATACCCCATAATAGTCCACCATTGAGACATGAGCCTATAACAGCTTCTAAGTATTACATGTGAAAAGGAAAACCTATCTCCTGGTCATATCCACCAGGAGACACCCAGTAGGCTTAATAACACAGCAACAAATATCCATTTAAGCATTAAAAACCCACAAAGTTACAGGAAATGAAAAACAAAACCCAACAAAAAATATCAAAATATGTCCAAAAACAGAAAAAAATAACTGAGATAAATAAGCTGGAGACAGACAAAGGCTTTCCAGAAGCAGAAGACAGGTTTTGGGTTTGCCTGAGAAGGAATTCAGAAGAATGATATGGAAACAAATTCAAATGCTCCAAAATGGGGTGTAGGAAAACAAGGAAAAAGTCAGGAAAGTACTACAAGAGCAATCAAATAAGATTAAACAGCATTGTAAACAATTCAAACTCTTCATAAAAAGGTCTAGATTATAACAAAAAAGTATCAGAAATGGACAATACACTGAAAGGGGAAAGGAGTAAAACTGAAGAAGTGGAAGCCAGAACCAGCAAGCTGGAACACAAATCTCTCAGTACTGCTAAGATAGAAGAAAAAAGCAAGCAGAAAAATCTGAAGAGAGTCTAAAATTCATGCTGGAAACATGAAGAGGAACAACTTAAGAATTATTGACATTCCAGAACAGGAAGAATCAGAGAAGTCCACAGAGGAGATAGTTGAAGAGCTTCTGGAAGAAAATTTTCCTAACATCTTGAAAGATGAGAGGATAAACATTCAAGAAGCTGAACGTACCCCAGGAAGAATAGACCCAAAAGAAAATCACCAAGACACCATAATCAAGCTCTCCAATATCAAAGACAAGGAGGAGAGAATCCTAAAAGCAGTCAGGGAAAAGAGAAATGTTACTGACAAAGCAAGCAAATCAGATTAAGCTCTGACTATTCAGCAGAAGGAGTCTGGTTTGGTGCTGTAGGTTAATGTGCCAGACTGCAAAGCCATTTGTACTGAAAGGTCGGTGGCTCAAGTTCACCAGCTGCTCCTTGGAAACCCTATACAGGGTCACTGTGGGTTGAAAGGGACTCGATGGCACATAACAATAACAACAATTCAGCCGAAACCATACAGGAAAGAAGGCAATGGAGAGATATATACAAAATCCTAAAAGAAAAAAAAACGCCAACTAAGAATCGTCTATTCAGCAAAACTGTCAATCAAATACTATGGTGCAATCAAAACATTCCAGTATAAAGAGAAGGTAAGAAATTTTGTCAAAGCCAATCCAGCACTTTAAAACATCCTAAAGGGAGTTCTTTGGACTGAAAACCAACAAGAACAAACAACAACCAGAGATTGACAGGTGTGGCAACACCACCTGAAACTCAAATGACAGATAACAGATTCCAGAAAAGAACAAAATTACAACAATGAATTCAAAGGAACTGAGAGATCAACAGAAGATCAAAATAATAACAATGTCAAAGAAGGGAAAACTGTATGAACAGAGATCCAGGTGGTGAGAAGGTCAGGTAGATTACAGGATACAATAGATTGTCTTAAATGGAGGGAAAAGTTAATAGTCTATAAGGCAACACCAAAGAAAGTTAATACTTCACAACTTACCATGAAAATGAACTTCCAAGCAGAACAAGCAAACATGAAAACTAAGAAGAATCCAACAAGAAATAGCACAAAAAACACAAACTCAGCACAAGAAGGCATGCAGAACAAAGGAACGAACAGCACTACCTTAAACTTAACATAATGGCAGCAATTAATTCATACCTATCAGTAATTATATTGAGTGTCAATGGATTAAATGAACTAGTGAAGAGACAGAGAATGGCAGATGGATAAGAAAACAAGACCCTTCCATATGCTGCCTGCAAGAAACACACCTTACACACAATGACAAAAACAAAGTAAAAGTTAAAGGATGAAAAAAAATATACCAATCTAACTGCAACAATAAACAAGCAGGAGTGGCAATACTAATCTACGATAAAGTAAACTTTAAGACAAAAACCAGCATAAGAGACAAAGAAGGACATTATCTCATGATCAAAGAATCAATTGAGCAAGACAACATAACCATAATAAATATCTACACTCCCAATGAAAAAGAACCAAGATATATGAAGCAAACCTTACTAGAA
>NW_006408577.1:9784524-9786188 GCF_000296735.1 Chrysochloris asiatica
ACTGGTCCCTCCTGACAATATGTCCAAAGTATGAGAGACGAAGTTTGGTCATCTTGGCCTCCAAGGAGCACTCTGACTGAACTTCGTCTAAAACGGATCTATTGGTTCTTTTGGCAGCCCATGGCACTTTCAATATTCTACTCCAACACCATAACTCAAAGGCATCAAATTCAGTCACCAAAAGAAAAGAAATAATAAATATAAAAGCAGAAATAAATGAGATGGAAAACAGAAAAACCATAGAAAGAATCAACAGGTGAAGGACCTTGGTCTTTGAAAGCATTAATAAAATTGACAAACTATTGGCAAAACTAACAAAAGGAAAAAGGGAAAAGACACAAATAACTCACATTAGAAACCCTATTAGTGATGATACAACAGAACCAAATAAAACTAAAAGGATAACAGAATACTATGAAGAGTTGAACTCCAACAAATTTGAAAGCTTAGAAGAGATGGATACATTTTTAGATAAACACGACCTACTTAAACGTACACAGAGTGAAGTAGAAAACTTGAATGAATCCATAACAAAAGAAGAACTTGACCAGGTCTTCAAAAATTTCCCAACCAAAAGAAGTCCAGGCCCAGATGGCTTCACGGGTGAGTTCTACCAAGTATTCAGAGAAGAGCTGTTACCAATTCTACTCAAATTATTCCAGAATATACAAGAGGATGGAAAACTTCCTAATACTTTTGATGAAGCAAGCATAACCCTCATACCAAAATCAGGGAAGGACATCACTAAGAAAGAAAATTAGAGACCAATATCCCTCATGAACATAGATGTAAAAATTCTCAACAAAATCCTAGCCAACAGAATCTAGCAACACATCAAAACAATAATACATCATGACCAAGTGGATTTCATAAAACAGATGCAAGGATGATTCAACATTAGAAAAACAATCAATGTAATCCACCATACAAATAAGAAAAAAGAGAAGAACCACATGATCATATTGACTAATGCACAAAAGGCATTTGACAAAATCCAGCATCCATTACTGATAAAAACATTCAACAAAGTAGGAATTGAAGGGAAATTCCTCAACATAATCAAGAGCATATATACAAAACCAACAGCCTACATCACTCTCAATGGAGAGAAACTGAAAGCCTTCCCTCTGCAAACAGGAACCAGACAAGGATGCCCTTTGTCACCACTCTTATTCAATATTCTTTTGAAAGCCTGAGCCAGAGCTATACAGCAAGATAGGGAAATTAAAGGTATCCAAACTGGCAAACAGGAAATAAAACTCTCTCTATTTGCAGATGATATGATCCTATACATAGAAAGCCCTAAAAACTCCATTAAAAAAGCTACTAGACATCATTGGAGGAGTCATCAAAGTGGTAGGATATAAGAGCAACATAAAAAAGCAGTCGTAGTCCTCTATAGTAACAATGTCAGTGTTGAAAAGGACATTAGGAAAGCAATACTATTTACAATCGCTGCCCAAAGGATGAACTATTTAGGAATAAACATAACCAGAGACAAAAGGGCCTATACAAAGAAAATTACAAAGCACTACTACAAGAAACCAAAAGAGACTTACAGAAGTTGAAGAACATACCATGTTCCTGGATAGGAAGACTCAACATCGTGAAAATGTCAATACTGCCCAAAGCAATTTACACATATAATGCAATCCCAATCCAGA
>NW_006408577.1:9787693-9792752 GCF_000296735.1 Chrysochloris asiatica
TGGAAGAACAAGGCTGATGGGAGAACAGTTAGGCAGCTTCTCATGGGCTAAGTGGGACAGAGGTAAATGATGTACGCACAACCTTGGAACAACAGGGCTTTGGGATACAGGGACTGATGCATGGTTTGAATGGGTAAAAGAGGGGAATAACAAGATGCTTGGCTGTCTTTTGAATCTTGTTTTCCACTGTGAAATAGACACTGGGGGGTGGAGGGGAAGAATAGCCAGAAACATTACAATAGAAAGCTTATAAGTCCATCTTCATCCTATAACTGATTGGAATACCTTAAAGGGGGCTAGAAGTTGTCCAGTGAAAGAGACCTCCTGTGGAGCTTTTGCATTGCATAAGACCATAGGTGGAAGACAGAACCCCATCCAGAATTGTCTTAGGTGGGAAATTTCCACTGGAAAGGATGAGCATACCAGCCTGCAGCAGTTAGAAGAACAGAAGATACTTTGTGAAGACCAGCAGGAAAAATCCAAAACAATAATGGCAATCTGATTGATTACTGTAAGAACAAGTAAGCTGTTCACCCGGGAGCCATCAAGGCAAGTGGACAGGTCCCCTCAGAGCAAACTCCCTTCCAAGACTAAGACTAAAGTGGAATACATGAGCAGACATGTGATCTGGCTGGTGACCACATTGGTCACCGATAAGGGGAAAAGGAGGAAAAAACAGCAATGAAGTTGGGATATAAGTCCGACAACATTCAATAGACTCCTGTGAATCCTGGTGGAGACCTGCATGGCCAGCAGTATGGCAAGACCCGGGGACTCCTGGGCCCAGAGGCAATGACATGGCCCCAGAAGACTAGACTGGAGAGTCAAACGTCCAGCTGATATGAAGTGAGGGTAAATGCACAAGAGCACCCACACTTGCAGATAGGACCCACTTGACCTGGTTTCAGTGGCTAGATGATCAGAACTCGACTAGAAGAAAGAGGGGGAAAAAAAGAGTGACCCACTACAATTTGATGAATTTTACCTATACTTATGGATGTAGTTGCTCAAAAAAGGGAACAAATCTTTACAGCAATGATCACTCCCACCCCCTTGGTACACAGGGTTGACAGTGATAAGCAACTTAAAGATTGGCTACCCAAAATGGGTGGTCGGGGGGCTTTAAAGGCAAGAAATGACTGGCTTATTAGCTTTCAAGAGGAAGCCTAGTTCCAGATGGGGCAGGGGTAGATAGAACCTCCACTGAATGATTTCCAATCTGTTGGGACTGGGCTGGCGAAAGGAAATGGGGATAAGACTCTTGTGGTACAATAATGAATAATTGCCCTCAGGACTGACTGTGAGGGTCGGAAATGTAAAGGTAGATTTTTTTTGACAAAAGGAGGGGAGTGATTGATTTTGCAGCCCAAGAGTGGAGGTCCCTGGGACCATCAAGTGAGAAGAGCAGAGAGCGTGACCCTACCTAGAGAGGCAGTGATGCCAGGAATGGAGACAGAGATGATGATGTGGACAGATGGAGCAGCTGCGGACACTAGACTCAGGGAGGGAGAGGGACCATATGTTGATGGCCGGGTAGCAGGCCTGCGGGGTGTACCCTTTGGTTATTTGATGATGCACAAAGGGGACTGTAATCGTTGCAATGATATGAAATACAAGAAGATGAATGTAAAACTGATGTTCTCCCATGTAAACCTACATAATTCATAATAAAAACTTTAAAAAAAGAGAATATTGAACGTACCATAGACTGCCAGAATAACAAACAAATCTGTCTTGGAGGAAGCACAACCAGAAAAATACTTAGAAATCAGAATGGCGAGACTTTGTCTTTCATACTTTCAACAGGTTGTCAGAAAGCACCAGTCCCCCGAGAAGAACATCATCCTTGCTAAAGTGGAAGGTCAGTAAAAAAGAGGGAGACCCTCAATGAGATGGATTTACACAGTGACAGCAATAATGGGCTCAAATATTTTGATGGTTTAGGACTGGGCAGTGTGCATAGGGTCACTATGAGTCAGAACTGACTGGATAGCATCTCAAAAAACAATGTACATACAAGCATAAATTGCACACTGAATCTGTGGGTTCATTAAATAATGGTCAATTGTCTTTTTGAAACATAATGTCAAACACACATACACACAAAATCTAGATTCAAAATAGACTGACCAACAGCCACACTCATTTCCAAAGTTTATCCAAAAAAAAAAGAAATTTTCTACATTTAATTAATTAAGTAGCAAACAGATAATGAAAAGTTAATCAATTGACTTAGTCTATTCAAATGATAAGCAAATAGTTCAAAAGCCCTATTTATACCAAGCAATATTCATTCACTCAATCTAAAAATTTGCTTCATCTTTTAACTATATTGTATCAGTCCTCTTATTTGGGGTACTGGTGTGGCACTGGATAAGCACTGGGCTGCTAACTGAAAGGTTAGCAGTTCAAACCTACCATCTCAAAATCAGATTTAATGCTTTAGACACTAATGGCCAAACCAGAGGAGTTATGGGGACGGCATCAAGAACATTAAGAAAACAAATAGTCATTAGAAACACAGATCATAAAGAAATGCCAAACTAGTCTATATTCAACCATTTTAAAAGGCAACATATGATCAAGAATCCTTGGAAACACTGTACATGATCACTATGTGTCAGAATCTACTTGATGGAGCTTAACAACAACAACAACAACAACAACATATCTTCATAATTCTAATCTACATTTCTGTATTGTCATTGTTAGAATATAAGTATAGCTGGTACCACTTCTCAGATAATTTTGTATAAAAATCTAGATTAAAATACTACATAAGTTTTCTTCTTTCAACTATGACGGAATAATTGGTACTGGATTAGTCATTCTGCTTTAAATAATTATAAAAATGAACAAGATAAATGAAAAATCAGATGTTAAACTTGTGAAGGCAATTAACAAAGAACTATAATCTGTTAAGAAATACAATCAGAGTGCTCCTTAGAAGCCAAGATATTGAGACTCCATCTCTCATTCTTTGGACATGTGGTCAGAAGGGACCAGTCCCGAGAGAAAGACATCATGCTTGGTAAAGTGGAGTGTCATCTAAAAAGTAAAAGAGCCTCCAACAAGATGGATTAACACAGTGACAGCAACAATGGTCTCAAACATAACAATTGTAAGTATGGTGCAAGACTGGGTAGTGTTCTTCTGTTGTGCATAAGGTCTCTGTGAGCCAGAGTGGACTCCATGGCACCTAACAACAACAACAGAACATGAATCATAAAAAACTCAAAGGCACTTAACAATAACTACAACAATATGATTAAATTTTAATATTTTATTTATTTTCTCTAAAAGCTACCTTGAGAAGTGTTGCATGGGTATGGGTGTATGTTTTTGTTTTGTTATTTTTTTGGTTCTGTTGTGACTCATTGTATAGAGTCACTATGAGTCAAAACCAACTCCATGGCACCTGATAACAGCAACATAGTCTGTGAGAGAAGAGAAAACCCTGAAATGAGTCAGTCCCACAAATACCAGGCTGTTTGTCTAGAGGACCTTTCCAAATCACTGTACAAAGATGTGAAACCAAGCAGAGCAGAGCAGTCTTCTTTTTGTAGAACTGACAAAGCTGTTTGTAAGATGTATATAGAAATGCAAAGGACCAAAATAGCAAAATTAATCTTGAAAATAAAAATAAAACTGGAGAATTCATATTACCTGATTTCAAAACCTACTATAAAGTTGCAGTTACTGTACAGTTACCATCAAGACACTACAATGTTGGCTTAAGGATAGACAAATAAATCAATGGAATAGAATAGAGTATCCAAAAATAAACACACAGTTATATGGTCAATTGATTTTCATGAAGGCATGAAAGTAATTCAATAGGGGAAAAAAAAGTCACTTCAACAAAAGGTTTTGGAACAACAGGATATCCATGTTTAA
This sequence comes from Chrysochloris asiatica, assembly GCF_000296735.1. Classification (NCBI taxonomy): domain Eukaryota; kingdom Metazoa; phylum Chordata; class Mammalia; order Afrosoricida; family Chrysochloridae; genus Chrysochloris; species Chrysochloris asiatica. The sequence goes on from NW_006408577.1 coordinate 9,791,591, forward strand.
AAGAGTAACTTCAACTCTGCCACTTACAATATACAAATTAACTTGAGAAGAATCATCGATCTAAACAAAAAGTATTATATTGAGTTTTGTGGAATTTTTCATGTATTCTGATGTTTAAATTTCCTTTTTCAGATTATATGTATTGCATATATTTTCTTCAAATCTATAATATAACTATCCATTTGAGCAGAAGCTTTCAATTTTTTTAATTCTGATTTATCATCTTATCATTTTATAATGTGTGCTTTCTGTGTCTTGGTAAAAAAAAAAATTTATTCCAAGTTTACAAAGAAACTCACCTGTTTTTTTCTACTGAGCAGAGGCTCAAATACAAGAGGCTGTGTTCAATGACTACTCAGGTATCTTCCTCAGTGATTATTTAAACAAATAAAGGATTTATCAAAGATTGCTGGTAGTATTAACTTCCATTTCTACACCAGGCCAGATACGTTGTTGTTGTTAAGTGCCATCTAGTTCATTCTGACTCATAGGGATGCTGATATGGTTTCTGAGGAGTGGCTTGTGAATTTGAACCATGGGCCTTGTAGTTCAAACCAACCTTGTACCCCAGTGCATTATCCCACAGTGCCATACTAGGACTCCAGACCAGAAATGGAGGGGTACAAATAAAAGCTACAAATGTTAATTTTTTCTTACTTTAAATTCTATATCCTTAAGGTTTCAAGTAAGAAGGAAAAATAAACCACATGATATTTTTCTCAATATTTTCATAAACCAAGAAAATAAGCACTGATGAATAGTTAAAGTAAAACTAAAACATGTTTCACTCACATGACATTCTTTTGGCAAAGGAAAAATCTGTTAAGTCTCATTAGACTTTTCCCACCAATGTTGTATTTTCAACCCAACATATATTGGCCGTTATTTGAAATGTACAACTTTTCCAAATTTAAGTAACATGCTTTTTAATAATTATGTAAGCTTACTTATATACTGTAATCATTTAGTTTCCATGTTGAAAGTGATAAAACTTTTAATACACTAAAGCTGCCTACTCGAAGTTCAGAAGTTGTTGTTGTTGTTGTTAAGTGCCGTCGAGTCGGTTCCATAGCGACCCTGTACAGGGTTTCCGAGGGTGTAAATCCTTACGGGAGTAGAAAGCCTCATCTTTCTCCCGCGGAACGGCTGGTAGTTTCGAACC
>NW_006408577.1:9792852-9807561 GCF_000296735.1 Chrysochloris asiatica
GTCGAGTCGGTTCCATAGCGACCCTGTCCAGGGTTTCCGAGGGTGTAAATCCTTACGGGAGTAGAAAGCCTCATCTTTCTCCCGCGGAACGGCTGGTAGTTTCGAACCACTGACCTTAAGGTTCGCAGCCCGATTCGTAACCACTACGCTACCAGAGCTCCTTAGAAGTTCAGAAGTACTCATATTAATTGTGAATTTATCAGTACAGGCAATCTTTGGGTTGCAGACAAGAGTGGGTCTTTAAATGGAATGTATAGGTAAGATCAGTTGCATACAGTTCTTATTTTTTGTTGTTGTTGTGAAGAACCGTCGAGTCGATTCCGACCCATAGCGACCCTGTATAGGGTTTCCAAGGAGCAGCTGGTGAGCTTGAACTGCCGACCTTGCAGTTCAAACGGCTTTGCAGTCTGGCGCCATTAACCCACAGCGCTACACCAGGACAGTTCTTACTTAGCCATACTTTAATGCAACAAAAGTCAGGCAACCTTTGCAGTGATGTAACACTACCAAGACTAAATTATTTCCTGCTTTGAATTTTTTGTTGAAACCATGTATTTGCAGTTGTTGTTGCTGTTAAGTGCTATCAAGTTGGTTCCAATATAGGCTTGTGAGTTTGAACCGCCTACCTTGCAGTTCAAACCGACCTTGCAGTGTAGTACTTATCCTGCAGCACCACACCAGTGGAAAGCATTTTGAATGGGAAAAAAATTTTTTGGTGATATGGATTTTGATACAATTGATGGTGATGGTGGTGTGCTATGGAGTCGTTTGCAACTCATAATGACCCTGCATAGGGTTTCCGAGGTTGTAAATCTTTACTACAGGAGCAGAACGCCTCATCTTTCTCCCGCGGAACCACTGGTAGTTTCAAACTGCTGACCTTGAGGTAAACAGCCCAACTCGTAGCCACTACATTACCAGAGATCCTTTGATACAATTAATGGGACACATATTCCAAGGGGCTTCTTCCAATTCACACCATTATACAAGCTCTCATCATATGCATTAAAGTGGAATAGCAACTTCCCACTAAACTCCAGAGGCAGAAAAGTACAAGGGCACTTTGTGTACATTGGGGCACAAAAGGGTTGAAAACGGCACTACAGCAATTGAAGGTGATTGTAGTGAAGAATTTGCTGAGTTGGGGTTGGTTTAATTATGTCAAAATTAGAACAAATTTACATAACGTTAAAGGGTGAGTACAAGTTGTGCATAAATTGGATGTCCATAATTCAGGGATTGCCTGCATGTTACCCATAGCAACCTTTATAGGGTTTTTGAGGAGTAGCTGGTGAGCTTGAACTGCCAACCTTGCAGTTCAAACGGCTTTGCAGTCTGGCACATTAACCCACAGCACCACACCATGTTACCCTTGTTGTTACTGTTTTGTGCCGTGGAGTCGGTTCTAATTCACAGCGGCCCTGAACAGGGTTTCCAAGGCTGTAAATCATTACGGGAGCAGAAATCCTCATCTTTCTTCCACGGACCAGCTGGTAGTTTCGAATTGCTGACCCTGAGGTTTGCAGCCCAATTCGTAACCACAACACTACCAGAGCTCCTTATGTTACACTTAGACACACTTAAATGAGTAATACTGGTATTAGTAGAAATACAAAAGTGCAATATCATAAACATGAATTTTTAACACAATCCATGACTCTTACCACATATTTTTTAATATATCCTTGGAAAATGCTATGCTGATCATAGTAGAAGCAGCTCTTTTTCTATATTAGAACTACAATACTTTCTAAAAAAAGAAATTATGTAGGATTATAGTCAACGAACAATGCAAGGTTCAGTGGTACTAAATATCAGAGACACAAGGATAAGAAAAATATGACTTGAAGCAATAGTTTTCAAATCACAGCCGAGACCAATTAGAGGTTTGTTAAATCAATATAGTGGGTTGCATCAACATTTCTAATGAAATAGAACATTGTGTAATGGAATGAAAAATATCAAAGTTTACTTCACATGTTATCGTTGTTAAGTGTCATGGAGTCGATTGAGACTCCTAGCGACCCTATAGGGTTTCTAAGGAGACGCTGGGGCATTTGAACTGCTGGCCTTGAAATTCAAACCGTACAGTGTTTATCCTGTAGCAACATGCCAGGACTCTAAAATCATGTTGTCGCTGGTAGTGGTAGTGGTGGTGTGCCGTGGAGTTTGTTGGAACTCATAGCAACGTGGCATAGGGTGTCTGGGGCTGTAAATCAATACAAAAGCAAAAAGGCTCTTCTTTCTCCCACGGAACAGCTGATAGTTTCTAACTGCTGACCTTGAGGTTAGCAGCCTGACTCATAACCACTACGGTACAAGAGCTCCTTACATCATCCATTTTGTTATTCTTTAGTGCCATTGAGTCAGTTACGACTCATAGCGACCCTGTAAAGGGTTTCTGAGGAGCGGCTATTGAGCTTGACCAACCTATGTTGCTCTTCAAAAGACCTTGCAATCCAGTCCATTAACCCACAATGCCACAGCAGGACTCGTATATCATCTACAGTAAATTTAAACATTATTTTTTAAAATTTCATTTTAGTTTGTACATAATGTTGTTGTTGCTGTTGTTAGGTGTCATTGAGTCGGTACTGACTCATAGTGACCTTATGCACAGCAGAATGAAACACTGCCCAATCCTGGGCCAACCTCACTATTGTTGCCATACTTGAGTCCATCGATGCTACCACTTGGTCAATCCATCTCGTCGTTGGGGGTCTTCCTCTTTTTCTATGACCCTCCACCTTAAGAAACATGATATCCTTCTCCAGCAACTGGTCCCTCCTGACAATATGTCCAAAGTATGAGAGACGAAGTTTGGCCATCTTGGCCTCCAAGGAGCACTCTGGATGCACTTCTTCCAACACAGATCTGTTGGTTCTTTTGGCAGCCCATGGCAGTTTCAATATTCTCTTTCAACACAATAACTCAAAACCATCAATTCTTCTACGGTCTTCCTTACTTGTTGTACAGCTTTCACATGCATATGAGGTTATTGAAAATACCATGGCTTTGGTCAGGTGCACCTTAGTCTTCAAGCTGACATCTTTGCTCTTCAACACTTTAAAAATATTTGCCTAATGCAATATGTCGTTTGATTTCTTGACTGCTGCTTCCTTGAATGTTGATAGTTGATCCAAGAAGAATGAAGTCCTTGGCAACTTCTTGTACATAATAAACATTAAATAATGTAATATGTATGTTTTTACTATGGCTCAAGGTGAAAAGATTTGAAGCTACTGTTGTACAATATCTCATAGTATAGTGGCGGTTGTGGGGAGGATGTGGCTTGGTAGTAAATGGCATATCTAGTGCTGTTATACAGAAAAATTCATAACACAAGTGGATGGCTTTAATAAACAGCAATTTATTCTCTCACAGTGTAGGAGGCTAAAAGACTGAATTCATTGCTCCAGCTACAGAGGAAGATTCTTTTTGTTTTGGCTCTGAGAGAAGGTTCTTGTCATCAATCTTCCCCTGGGTCTAGGAGTTTCTTAAAACAGGGCCTCTGGGTCCAAAAGACAGATGTGCTCCACTCCTGGCTCTTCTCTCTTGGTAGTCAGCCCCATCTTCTCTGCTTGCTTCTCTCTCCTTGGATCTTTGGTAATGTGATGCAGGCCATACCCCAGGAAAACACCCCTTACATAAAGCTGCAACCTGAGTAGTTGTATCCCACCCTAATCCTCTTACAGTTGATTGGCTGACCATATCAAATCACATAATGAGGAATGACTACATCATGACATCATGGAATAACTTCCAAATCAATGAAAATCATGGCCCAGCCAAAATTGTGACTTTTTTTTACTCAAAAGCCATTTATATTACACTTTAGAATATTATCAGTTCAATCCACAAAGGTCGACATGTAAACAAAACATTTAAACATAATAATACAAGTGATGAAAGATTATTACAAACTATATGAAAGATAGAGAAAACACTCAAACTTGGGGACATAGGAAGAGTTGAGAAGGAAATAAATACAGGTATCTGACAGTTATATTAATGAGATGATTTGTTAAATAGAATTCTAAATGTATATGGAAAACATTTGAAGCAATACTCTTAGAAACCTTTTTTCTCTTATAAAATTCCATACCCTACACTTAGATATTAAGACTTCCCAACCTATGATGATGTGTCCTTTAATCCCATTAAAAGAAATGAATTTTATGATCATTTTCACTCACACATTTTTTAAGAGTTCTCTTCTCAATTTGTAGTTATTAAAATATACTTGAAAAGAAAAGACTGTGTGATTTGCATTTGAATATTTATTCAAATAAATTTGGATATTGACTTTTGTACTATTTAAAGTAGATAGTTCCATATTAAAAAAGAGACACTAATCCCAAAGCAAACCATAAACTGAAAGCATTTATATTAGGCTTTAGAATATTGTCTAAACAGACTTACTCACCTTGAGCCTAAATTTGGCTTTTATGCCATTCCATAATGCTTCTGGGGAGCAGAGTGGTTTCAGCAAATATGCTGATAATTCCCAAGTCTATAGACTTGGTTCCAAATATACATTCTCCATTTTTTAACTTCTCCTTCTAGATTTCCCATAGGTCTCTCAAATTCAACATTTTCAACATACATTTATAGCTTTCTCCCAAAAATAACATTATCTTGGTCTAAGTAATCACCTGAGCCCGAAGTTTAGTAATATCTTAGGTTCCATCCTTTTCACGATACGTCATTTCCAATTAAGTAATAAGTTGGGTAGCTTTTCCTAACTGAATTTACTTCTCCCTCTTCTTTATTCACCTTTCACTGCTGTCATTCATACTCACCTCTTTTAAATGATTAAAAGCTATCCTTCCCATTGTGTTCTCTTCTGATCTAACCTCTCTTTAGTGGTGTTTCTACAGAATAATTCAAATGTCTCTGCTTGATTTTAAATTCTTTAATAGCTCAGTATTGCCCATAAATAAGATATTCAGTATTAAAGTTTCTTTTATTATCTTGCCTTCAAGGATAAGAATTGTATCTTACCATCATTATTTCTCCACTCCAACAACAATTTAACATGATTTATAATGTTTATTTGGTTGGTAACTGTTTTCTAGAAGTCCTTGGGTGGCATTAATTGCTAAGCACTTAACTATTAGCCAAAAGGTTGGCAGTTCAAACCCATCAGATATGGTACAGAAAGCAAGCCTGACAATCTGCTTCAAAAAGGTCACGGCCTTGAAGACCCTACAGAGCAGTTCTACTTTACACATAAGAGGTCTCCATGAGTCAATCAACCCCACAGCAACTAACATCAAGCTGCTTTCTAGCCATAAATTCCATTATTCTTTTCCCCTCAAATGCACATCAATTTCTAGCAATACTAAGCCAATTGTAGATGCCTGAGGACACCTTTCTGTATCAAGTTGTGCTTTTTTTTCAGACTTCTTTTCCTGTTGCAATAGTTTTCCTTTTATTTTGTATGCTTCAATACTCAATATCAATATTCCCATAAGCTACTTAACTTCTCAAGACCATTAACCTCTGCTGTATATTCCTGTATAAGTTGCTTCTTCTGTATCATCATTGTCCCTTGTACATTTATTGCAGTGTGTATGTATCACGTTTCTGTAATTGTTTTGGTTTTGTTTTGTTTTTTATTTCATCACTACCAGTAGAACCAAGAGCTAAGCCCTTCAATATTTTGAAGTCTATGTATCTTCTTTGAATACTCAGCATCTATCACAGAATTTCACAACTAGGTAAAAACGAAAAACCAAACCCATTGCCATAGAGTTGATGACAACTTATGGCAACCCCATATATTAGAGTAGAGCTGAGCTCCACAGGGTTTCTTGACTATAATCTTTATAGAAGCAGATTGCCAGAACTGTCTTTCAGGGATTTGCTGAATGGATTCAAACAGCCAACCTCTAAGTTAATAGCAAACTGTTTGCACTAGTGAGGGATGTCTGGCAACTAGATTGTTGTTGTTAAGTGTCACTGAGTCAGTTCCAACTCAGTGATCCTGCATAGGGTTTCTAAGGAATTGCTGGTGGGTTTGAACCTCTGACCTTTTGGTTCAAACCAATTTACAGTCCAGTGCTTATCCTACAATGCCACACAATACCGAAAAAACAGAAATATCATGAAATTATCTTTGTGTTAAATACTTGCACTCCTCTAAACAGATACTACAATAAGAATATGAGATCATTAGGCTAACAACCAAATTAAACTTGAAGATAATTTACAGTTGTCATATGTTTATATTCACTCAGAGCTGTGTAATTATTATGTTATTCCATGGTTTAAGTATGTTGCTATTAAGTGCCTTCAAGTCAGTTCCAACTCAAAGCAACCCTGTATAGTGTTTCCAAGGAGTGGCTGGAGAGGTTGAACTACAGACCTTGTGATTCAAACTGACCTTGCGGTCCTGTGTTTTATCCCACTGTGCCACACCAGAAGCTCAATTTCATATTTACCAAGATCTCATTTTTTTATTTAAGTTTTTATTGTGAATTGAATGATAGTTTACATGGAAGAACATTGGTTTTACATTATCCTATTTTATTTCATGTCATAACAATGATTACAATCCCCTCCATGCATCAGCATTCAACAGTATTTGCTTCTATTGCCTCTGTTTTTTGTTTTGTTTTGTTTCTTTGGATGTACACAAAAACACTCAGGAATATATACTTATTTAAACAACCAAAGGGCACATTCTGCAAGCCTGCCTCCTGGATGCCAGCACACAGCCTTTTTCCATGAGTCTAGAGTCCTCAGCTGCTCTCTTTCTCCATGTCCTCATCTCTGTCTCCATCTCTGGTATCACTGCTTCTCTGGATAGGGTCCCACATTTCACTCATGCTCTTCTTCATTGATGGTCCTAGAGTCCTCTGTCTCTGGAATGTAAGATTAACTACCCCCCCCTTTATATTACAAAAGTTCTACCTTTATAGTTGTGACAATCGCAATTCATCATTATAACGATTACTCACTGTTGAATCATTAGAATCTTATCCCCATCTCCTCTCACCAGACCCATCTATACAAGATGAAAACTATTCAGTAGGGATTCTACCTTCCCCTGCATACTCTGAAACTAAACTCCCTCTTGAAAACTTGTAAGCCAGTCACTTCATGCCTTTATAGCCCCCACCATTTTAGGTAGCCAATGTCTAAGTTGCCCATCCCTATCAACCTTGTGTACAGAGGGAATAAGATTGATCCTTGATGTGAAGACTCCTTCCCTCTCAGTTGGTATTTTGAGCTACTACATCCATAGTATAGTTCAAGTTCATCAAATTGTAGCAATTTATATTTGTTTCCTTTATCAATTTTTTTTATTTTTATCTTCTTCTAGTTGAGTTCAGATCATCAAGCCATTGAATCTAGGTAAAATGGGTACTATCTGCAGGTTTGGGTATTCTTGTGTGTCTCCTTTCACTTCAAAAAAGCTGGATGCTTCACTCTCAGCCCTAGTCCTCTGTGGCTAGGTCCTTGTCCATGGGCTCAGGAGTCCTCAGGTCTCACCATACTCAGTCCAAAAAGCCCTCCTCTTATCTCTCTCATCTCCAAGTCAACAGGTTTGCCAAGATCTCTTCATACACAAATAGTTCTCAAAGGAAAAGAGAACTGAAGTAACTATGCCAGACTATCTATGTATTTTGCATCACAGAACATATTTTTCCAACAAGTAAAGGAAGAGGCCAGGTAAGAACAAAGCCTCTTTAGCCTGAATTGATAGTGACACTACTGCACTTTCTACTCCACTCTTCAACATTTTGCTCAGAGTCCATTTACCAAGCTATTATATGCAGTGTTCATTTTTCTTGCTCTTGAAAATCAAAATTGTGTATCTCTTGTTGCACTTAACAACAACAAACAATAATTGCACTTAACAATAACAGTTGCTTACCTTAAGTATCAAAGTTGCTTATTTCTAGGCTTCTGTTACTTTTTGTTTTTCAGAATTTCTCAAAAGTTTAATAGTTCTTTCATCACATTTTCAAGGTGCTATAATGTTTTGCTTTTGTTTTTTTAATCCAATTCTACAAGCCCTGGAGATGAACTAATAGAAGTGACTATTCTTTTGATTTTTTTCTCACAAATGTTGAGCTTCAATCTCCTCTTACATTTGTTTGCATTCTAATTTGAAGATCATTATCTTTAATGGATAAAATAGAAGCATATTAAGCCTTGAGTGCTTGAGCCTTTTCTAACATTTGTTAAAACTGTATTACCTTAGCCAGACAGCAAACTTGTCCCTACTTCATTCTTTTCCTTCTCCACCTCCTCCTACTTCATCTTGCCTCAAAATAATATTTCACACATTTTTTAAAATTTTTTCAGCATATTTCAAGAAATAAACTCATTATTATTTTAATTCATCCATACTATCACTTTTATAATTTCATACCACTCTTCATGTTTGTCTTCTTTTAAATCTTTTGTTGTTGTTGTTGTTGTTGTTAAGTGCCATCAAGTTGGTTCTGACTCATAGTGACCTTTTATAGGATTTCCAGGGAATAGCTGATGAGTTTGAACTGCCAAACTTGCTGTTCAAACCGACCTTGCAGTTCACATACTTACCTGAAGCACCAACCAGTGCTCCATGTGACTAGAATGCTGTATGTAGCCTTAAAAATCTCCCTTCAGCATTCCATTCACATTAGTTTCTTTCATTGCAGTTCCCTATTCATTATTAGCAGGCTGCATTGCACATTCTGCATTTAAATTCATAATTATTGAGCCGCTTCCACTTAAATCTTCAACTATGGCTTCATCTTATCCTTTTCTCTAAACTTTTTGATATTTTCTTTTGTAAAATACAATCTATATACTTGACTACACCCAGCAGCCTATAGACTGTTTTCAAGCTGTACATAAGTTCCACATCATCAATCAATTCTCTCTTTCTTATTTAGAATTAACTACACAATAGCAATTTCCCTTATTCTTTTCTTGACCTTCTGAGAGATAAAATTGAGGGCAAAATGTGGCAATAATTTATCAGAAAATCTACTTTTACAGAATTCAATTTCTTGTAAATGCTGAGATACTTAAGATGAAGAGTGGTGTATTCAAAATAACTTTGAAATTAAATAAAGGAGCTTTAGACGATAACTCTACAACTTGTGTGACTTTAAGAAAGTTATTTTAATATCTCTAAACTTGTTTCTAATCTACCAAATTAGTCTGAAAATTCTTCCTAAAGTTTTTATGAGGGCCAACTGAAATAACTATATAAACTTAATATAATTTATCATATGTATTATAATATTTGAGTCCTGGAGTCCTATAGGATAAGCACTGGACTGTTAACTGCAAGGTCAGTGATTCAAACACACCAGCCATCCTCAGAAACCCTAGGCTGGGTCACTATGAGTCAGAACTGATTCAACAGAACTTAACAACAATATTATATTACTACTTACATACACTGTAAAAATATATTAATCAGGATGTTATCAATATTGATAATAAAATTGGTGAGCATAAACTACTCAGCAATAAAATAACCAAAAAGACAAAAAATAATAATTTAGCACTAACTAGCAGGAAGGAAGGGGAGAAATGCCATGAGCTAAATACTCATTATCACAACAAAAATTTAATGGATAAAATCTAGAATTGATCAATGAATAAATAACAAAATTTGTCTGTTAATTTAGAGATACAAGAAATTTCTCAGAAAAAAATTATTTGGAAAGCAAGACTGCAGTAAATGGTGAGGCAAAGTACTTAGGTTTTGTGTTATGAATCTTTCTAATTTATTTTTCTTTACTGTATGCATGTATCACTTTAATGTTTTTAGTACATTTCAACTTTTTAGAGTTTTACACTGCTATAAACACTACCAATGTTTCAAAAAAGCATTACCACATGTTGTTGTTTTGTTATTGCTAAGTGCTGTCAAGTCGGTTCCGACCCATCGCGACCCTGTATAGGGTTTCTAAGCAATAGCTGGTGAGCTTGAACCACCGACCTTGCAGTTCAAACTTACCTTACAGTGCAGTGCATTAACCTACAGCGCCACAACAGGACTAAAATTTTGTCATCATGTCAATTCTGACTCAGAGTGACCCTGTATATGGTTTTCCATCTTTCTCCTACAGAGAGACTGGTACATTTGAACTGCTGACCTTGTGATTAGCAGCCCAGGTCCTACTCCACTGTGCTACAAGGTCTCCTGTGGTAACATAGTTCCTACATAGTTCCCAAAAATTGTGCTTAGCTACAAGATAGCTATATCCTAACATCAAGAAAAAATTCATGAATGTGTGGCCATGTTGCTAATGTGAGTCCTAAAGGAATTCAGGGGAAAATAGTTAATGTAGGCTACAAAATTATTGTTGTTGTTGTTGTCAGGTGCCATCGAGTCAGAACCTACTCATAGCGAACCCATGCACAGCAGAACAAAACAATGTCCAATCCTGGGCCAACCTCACTACCGCTGCCACACTTGACGCCATCAATGATGCTACCTGGCTGATCCATCTCATTGGGGGTCTTCCTCTTTTTCTCTGACCCTCCATCTTACCCAGCATGACATCCTTCTCCAGCGATTGTTCCCTCCTGACAATATGTCCAAACTATGAGAGACGAAGTTTAGCCATCTTGGCCTCCAAGGAGCACTCTGGCTGCACTTCTTCCAAAACAGATCTATTGGTTCTTTTGGCAGTCCATTGCACCTTTAGTATTCTCCTCCAACACCACAACTCAAAGGCATCAATTCTTCTATGATCTTCCTTATTCACTGTCCAGCTTTCGCATCTGTATGAGGTTATTGAAAATACCATGGCTTCGGTCAGGCGCACCTTAGTCCTCAAGCTGACATCCTTGCTCTTCAACACTTTAAAAAGTTCCTGTGCAGCAGATTTGCCCAATAAAATAATTATAATATTGCAAATTGATGGTAAAAATCATCCCAATTCCCCACTCCTTCCTGTGTCCACATTCTTTATTACATGACTATATAACAACTCTCATTAAGAAGTAGTATCTTGGAAACCCTACTCTGTGAACCCTAGTTCTACTCTGTGCAATGGGGTTGCTATGAGTGGAATCAACTCAACAGCAGTGGGTTTGTTTGGAGTGGGTGGAGAGTTGAAGGTTTCCCTCAGCATGTGTAGACTTCATAATGTAATATTTGTAAGCCTAGGCTCAAGCGGTCACTCACTCTTGGAACCCTACCTTTATTTTACCATGAGAAAAAAGACTGGACTAGATAGATATCAGTAATATGCTAAGCTAACCAGTTCCCATGTGACCTACCAACTGACCACAAGGACTCCGAGGGAGCCCAACTGTCAAGCCCAGTTCAGATCAGCACACCAAGTCAGCCAACCCATAGATTCATGAGCGGAAAAAAAAAAAAAAAAAAAAGCTGTGTTTTGTTGTTTTTGTTGTTGTTTTTATGTCACTGAGACTTTGTGGTTGCTTATTATACAGAATTATTACGGCGATAGGTAGGTAATATAGAATCTACTTTAGAAAATTCCCAGTAAAAACATCAAATGAAAGATAATCATGGCAGTTTTTCAGTCTTTCTGTGCCTATTTATAGCAACTTTTGGAGCGATGGAAGGAGTCCTGATGGTTTCGTAGTTAAGGATTAGGCTGCTGACTAAAAGGTCAGTGGTTTGAACCCACCAACTGCTCCACAAGAGAAAGGTGGCCGTATGTTTCCAAAAATATTTATATTCTTGGAAAGCCTATGTTAGTTTTACTCTGTGCTATAGGATGGTTCAAGCTGGGTTCAGAAGAGATTATGGAACAACGGATAACATTGTTGATGTTGATGGATCTTGGCTGAAAGCAGAGAATACCAGAAATCTGTTTACCTGTGCTTTATTGACTATGCAAAAGTTTTTGATTGTGTGGATCATGACAAGCTTATGGACAACATTGCGAAGTATGAGTATTTTGGAACACCTAATTGTGTTCATGGGGAATCTGCACATAGACCATGAGGCAGTTTATTCTAACAGACCACAAGAAACACTGTGTGGTTTAAAATTAGGTAAGGTGTGTGCTGGATTTGTATTCTTCCATCATACTTATTCGATCTGTATCTGAACAAATAATTCAAGAAGCTGTATTTTTCAAAGAAAAAACATGGCATCAGGATTGAAGGGAAGCTCACTAACAACCTACGATATGCAGATGGTACAACTTTGCTTGCTGAAAGTGAAGAGGACTTAAAATATTTACTGATGAAGATCAAAGACCACAACCTTTGGTATGGATTGCATCTCAATGTAAAGAAAGCAAGAATCCTCACCACTGGACCAATAAACAACATTCTTATCAACGGAGAAAAGATTGAAGTTGTCAAGGAGTTCATTCTTCTTGGATCAACTATCAACACTCACAGAAGCAACAGTCAAGAAATCAAACGGTGTATTGCATTAGGCAAATCTGCTGCACAGGAACTTTTTAAAGTGTTGAAGAGCAAAGATGTCAGCTTGAAGACTACAGTGCGCCTGACCCAAGCCATGGTATTTTCAATAACCTCATATGCAAGCGAAAGTGTATGAATAAGGAAGACCGTAGAAGAATTGATGTTTTTGAGTTATGGTGTTGGAGGAGAATATTGAAACTGCCATGGGCTGCCAAAAGAACCAACAGATCTGTGTTGGAAGAAGTTCAGCCAGAGTGCTCCTTGGAGGCTAGGATGATTAAACTTCGTCTCTCATACTTCGTACATATTGTCAGGAGGGACCAGTCACTGGAGAAGGATATCATGTTTGGTAATTTGGAGGGTCAGAAAAAAAAAGAGGAATACCCCAAAAAGATGGATTGGCAAAGGGGCAACATCAATAGGCTCAAGCATGGCAACAATTGTGAGGTTGGCCCAGGACTGGGCAGTGTTTCATTCTGTTATACATAGGGTCACTGTGAGTCAGTACTGACTCAATGGCACCTGACAACAACATAGAGAGGCTAAAAGTGGAATCAACTCAACAGTACTGGGTTTGATTGGAGTGGGTGGAGAGTCAACGGTTAGTGTTTCCCTTATTTTGTCCCACTGACAGAAAACCAGGAATAAAAGGGTAGTGTGAAAAGAATTAAACTTGAAGATCTGGAGAGCAATGTTTTAGCTGTGGCTATGCTGCTAAGTAATAAGGGGCTTTGAACAGGCAAAAGTTTCTCTGGGTCAATTGTTCCCGGTCTGGTTGTTCAACATAATTAACTGAGAAACTTTTAATTTTTTATTAAATACAGATTTCCAGTAAGTCAAAATATACCAGAAAATAACTTTTATGAAAACTAGTGATCGGCTAATAATAAATTACAGGATAATCTCTAAGAAAATTAATAAAACTTCTCATCTAAATAATAAAGAAGAAAATCATAAAGTTCCTGAAAACTCTAAAAGAACAGCAAAATGGGACACAATAAGAAAATCTATAACAAAAAGAACAAAACTCTAAAAGAACAGCAATATGGGACACAATAAGAAAATCTATACATAAGAACAGAAAATATATTGAACAAAGAAAACTTCAACACTATTAAAAACAAAAATAGCAAAATGATAGCTGTGAATTCATACCTATCAATAATTACACTGAATGGAAATTGATTAAATGTCATTCAAGAGATGGAGAGTAGCAGAATAGAATTTTTCAGATGACCCATTAGCTCATTCTCTTGGCTCTTCAGCATTAACTGTTACTGAGGCAGTTCAATTTTTAAATTCCCAGGATCCAAACTCACTGCCGTGTCCTCTAAAGAAAGGAACTTTTTGTGGGAGGTCTCAATTTTAACACTGATGAGCAGGTGTTGGAAGACAACTTCAGCAGCTTCAGACCTATTTCTGAGGTGGTTGTTATTAAGAATGGAGAGATTCAGTGATTCCCAGGATTTGGCTTTATCACCTTTACCAATCCAGAACAGGCTTCAGATGCCAGGTGAGCCACCAATAAAGAGTTCCTGGATGATCACCAAATCCTTGTGGATCATGCTGACAAATCAGCCCAGGGAACGAAAGGGGATGCCTTAAGTGCTCTTGGGTATGGTCGCAGCTACTCAAGAGGTGGTGGGGACCAAAGTTATGGGAGCAGTAGGTATGACAGTCAGCCTGGAGGATAGAATATGGATATGGAAGATCCAGAGACTATTGTGGCTGAAGCCAGGGTGGTTATGACTGTTACTTTGGAGGAAATTACATGGACAATCACAACTGAAATGAGGCATGCACATATAATACAGATACACAAGGAATAAAAATTCATCTAATCCAGGATCTTCCTTCCAGATGGCTGTATTTATAAAAGATTTTCTGAGCTTCACTGAAACATCTTTGTTTTAATATATCAACTTCTATTTTTTAATTTAGTTCCCAGGGTATCCTGTTAAAGACCTTTTAGTAAACTTCGTATGTTTTTAAAACTTTTTTTCTCCCATTTAAAGGCAAATTCTGTGATGTTCGCAGAGACTGGGTATTTTTCCTTTTACCAGTTTTCTAGTTTGGACACAAAGGATTATTCTGGGAAAATATTTGGCTAGGTTGATTTTCTTTTTATTTGTTTTTTTTAATTGAGTATCGAGAGACATTTAAAATTTTTTGTACATAATGGTTTGAAACAATTTCCAAATGTACCTACAGGAAATCTGCATCAAGAACATGATTACTTAGAGGTGTTTTTTCACTCTACGTTGAGGTCACCACCCTGATTATATCTTAGAAGAGCTTAAATATGTTGGTGAATGTCACTTTCTTTTAATAATGGGG
>NW_006408577.1:9808641-9810766 GCF_000296735.1 Chrysochloris asiatica
TAGTGTGTCCTGTGGGCATTTATCAGCAGCCCTACAAAAGTTTTGTAACATTGGCCGGGCAGAGAGAGGCCTGCCTATGGGCATGGCTGAGGAGAGGTTGTCCTGACTGGAATAACTGTGCCCTGAGCATTTCTAATCCTGAAACCTTCCCTAATAAACCCCCTAACTATGAGTACAGTATCTGCCATTGCAATTTATTATCAAATTTGGCTCATTAGAGAAGGTTATGGAAAGAATTGTTGGTGTCTTTCTTTGTTGAGGTCTTTTGTGTCTGCAAATAAACAACTTTTTTTTTTTGAAAACACAAAAGACCTAAGCAAAGACAACTATTAAAAACTCCTGCAAGAAACCAAAAGAGCCCTACATAAATTGAAGGATATACCATGCTTATGGATAAGAAGACTTAATAATATAATAAAAATGTTAATACTACCCAGAGCAATCTACAGATATAATGTAATCCCAATCCATATTCCATCATCATTCTTTAAAGATATAGAAAAATTAGTCACCAACTTCATAGGAAAAAGAAAGAGACCCTGAATAAATTAAGCACTACTAAAGAAGAAGAACAAAATAGGAGATCACACAACTCCCAATCTCAAAACTTACTTTACAGTTATTCAAAACAGCCTGGTACTGACATAATATATACACATAGAACAATGGAAGAGAATCAAGGACCCAGACATAAATCTATCCATCTATGAACAGCTGATCTTTGACAATGGGCCAAATCCCATTAAAAGGGCAAAACTAAATATCCATTTACACAAAAATTAAACAGGATTCATGTTTCTCACCATATAAAAAAGTGAACTCAAGATGGATCAATCAAAGACCTAAATGTAAAACTTAAAACTATAAGGATTAGCCAAGTAAAAATAAAAGCATATTTAAGGACCCTAATACATGGCATAAATACCATGAACCACCTACTATCAAACATAACGAGAAACACAGAAACAGCAGAAAGCAAACCAGATGTGACTGGGACCTCTTAAAACACATTTATGTGCATCAAAACATTTCACCAAAAGAGTGAAAAGAGAACCTACAAACTTGGCGGGGAGGGGGGACGGGGGGCAGTTGGCAATGACATATCAAACAAGGGACTAATATCTAAAATCCATAGAAAAGTTCAACACCTCAACAACAAAAATAAAAACAATCCAATTTAAAAATAAACAGAGAGATGAATAGCCACTTCATAAAAGAAGACAGTCAGGTGGCCAACAAACACATTATGAAATGATTATAATCATTAGCCATCGCTGTTTCTTAAGTGCTCTCCAGTCAGTTCCACCTCATAACGACTGTTAGGGTTTCCAAGGAGCACCTGGTAGGTTTGAATCACTGACCCTGTGGTTTGCAGTCCAGTGTATTCTTAATGCCATTGTTGTTGCTGTTAAGTGCCATCGAGTCAGTTCCAACTCATAGTGACCCTGTATAGCACCATTGTTGGTGTTGTTGTTGTTAAGTGCTGTCAAGTCGATTCCAACCCATAGCCATCTTATATAGGGTTTCCAAGGAGCAGCTGGTGAGATTGAACCACCAACCTTGCAGTTCAAACGACTTCGCAGTCTGATGCATAAGCCCACAGCACCACACCAGGACTCCATAGCACCATTTGCTGTTGTTGTTGTTGTTATGTGCGTGGAGTTGGTTCCAACTCATAGTGATCCTGTAACAGGGTTTCCGAGGCTGTAAATATTTATGGGAGCAGAAAGCCTCATCTTTCTCCCTCGTAACAGCTGGTAGTTTCGAACTGCTGACTGTGAGGTTAGCAGCCCGATTCATAACCACTATGCAACCAGAGCTCCTTAGTTGTGAAGGTTTTTATTTTCTTTACATTGAGGTGCAACCCATACTGAAGACTGTGGTCTTTGATCTTCATCAGTGAATATTTCAGGATGCAAGGTTCTGTCATTTGCATATCACAGGTTGTTAATGACTCTCCAATCCTGATGTCATATTCTTCATATAATTATTTGCTGAGCATACACATTGAGTAAATAATGGTGAAAGGATGCAATTTCACTGTTGCTTTGATCAAAGAACTGGACCAATGAATAACATCATGATTAATGAATAAAAGATGTTGTTGTTGTTGTCAGGTGCCATC
>NW_006408577.1:9812171-9813826 GCF_000296735.1 Chrysochloris asiatica
GTATAGGGTTTTTGAGGAGCCGCTGGGGAGCTTGAACCACTGACCTTGCAGTTCAAATGGCTTTGGCGCATTAACCCACAGGGCCACACCAGGACTCCGATAGTGCCAAAAATGCCATGAAAACAAACAAATCTGTGTTTGGAAAGTGCAACCAGGTCCAACCACTGTCAAAAACAGTGTGGCACTTCCTCAGAAAGTTAAAAATAGAAATACTTTATAATCCAGCAATTCATCCACTTGGTATTCATGAGAAATACGAGCCATAACACGAGTAGATATATGCACACCGATGTTCATAGTAGCACTGTTCACAATAGCAAAAAGATGGAGACAGCCTAAGTGCCCATCTATGGAATAATGGATAAACAAAGTTTGGTACATACACACATTGGAATATTAATACTACCCTGAAGAAGCTGCAAGCCACAGCATAACATGGATGAACCTTGAGGACATTATGCTGACTGAAATTAGTCAGTCACAAAAGGAAAAATACTTCATAAGACCATTATTATAAAAGCTTAAGAAAAAATACCCACAGGAAAAAGGAAAAAAATTCTTTGTTGGTTATGGGGGAGGGGTTGGTGAGGGGAGAGAAGGGAAGGTAGAGCACAAAGTAGGGGATAGACACACAATAGTTCTGGTGTTTCGGGGGACAATACACAAGAAAAGGGAGGGGAATGGAAGAACAAGGTAGATAGGAGAACATTTAGCAGGTTTGCATGGGCTAAATGGGGCAAATGGTAATGTATGCTCTACCTTGTAACAACAAGGCTAGGTGGTACAGGGATTGAGGCATAGTCTAAATGGGTAAAAGAGAGGAAATAATGTTAAGATGCTTAACTGTCTTATGAATCTTGGTATCCCTTGCCTACTATTGTAAAATAGACACTTGAGAGGGAGAGAAAGGGATAGCCAGAAACATGATTATAGAAAGGTTATAAGTCCATCTTCAGCCTACAACTGATGGAATACCTAAAAGGGGCTAGAACTTGCCCAATGAAAGAGGCTTTCTGCAGAGATTTTTCAGCGTATAAGACCTTAGGTGGAATCCTGATCCTTATCCTGAATCTTCTAATGTGGGAAATTTCCACTTAAAAAGACAAGCAGACCAGCCTGGAACAGCTAGAGGAACAGAAGATACTTCTTGAAAGACAGACCAGCAGGAAAAAATTAAAAAAAAAAAAATTTTTTTTTAAATGGCAATCTGATTGGCTACGACAAGAACAAGCAAGTTGTCCACAGGGGAGCCATCAAGGCAAGCAATCAAGTCTCTTCAGGGAAACCCCTCTTCCAAGACTGAAACTCAAAGGGAATACACAAGCAGGCATGTAATCTTGCTGGTGACCATGTTGGTCTACTGTTGAGTAGAAGTGGGAGCAAAGCAGCAATGAAGATGTGGGCTAAGTCCAACCATGTTACATAGACTCCTGTCAACCTGGAGTATGGTGAGACCTGGGGACTCCTGAGTCCATGGACAAGGACATAGCCATAGAGGGCTAGAATGGAGAGTGAAGCATCCAGCTGATATGAAGTGAGGGGAGAGGCACAAGAAAGCCCATATTCGCAGATAGTACCCATTTGACCTAGCTTCAATGACTGGATGATCAGAACTCAACTAGAGGAAGAAAAAGGAAAAAAAGAAAGAAAAAAAA
>NW_006408577.1:9814581-9838195 GCF_000296735.1 Chrysochloris asiatica
CATGGAGGAGATTGTAATCATTGCAATGAAATGAAATGTGATAGGATGAGTGCAAAGCTGACATTTTCCCATGTAAACTATCACTCAATTCACAATAAAAACTTTTTTTAAAAAAAAATTCATGGAAAAATCCATTATCTTTTAATTCTGTTTCTCCATGAAATTTTTGAAGTCCCCTTATATTACTGTTCCCATTTTTTATGTGATAAAACTGAAGCATACATTCTCCAAGGACACACCATTGAAGTCAGTGTCTTCATTTTCCTGAGGAAGCATTGGAATAGCAGAAAACCTGGTACTACATCTATAATCACACTATAATCAGCAGTAAGTTCTCCTGATCTTGGATTTTTGGGTTTTCTTTTTGTCAACATTTCCAATTTCTGCCATACATACACACATATAACACATTTTTAAGATGGGTTTTACAATACGTATGGGTTCATCACCAGATTTATTGTGAAGATTTTTTGTATATAAAAATATACATAATAAAGAGAAAACATAAACTGAAAAAAAAAAAAAATGTGCAGCCAGAATGCTCCTTAGAAGCGAGGATGATGAAACTTCATCTCTCATACTCTGGATGTATTATCAGGAGAGACTAATCCCTGGAGAAGGACATCATGCTTGGAAAATCGGAAGAGTGCGTGAAAAAGAAGAAGATCCCCCAACAAGATGAAATGATATGGTAGCAGCAACAACGGACACAAACATAACAATTGTGAGAATGGCGCAGGACCGGTTGTGCATAGGATCACTGTGAGTCAGAACTGACTTGACAGCATCTAACAACATATCCTAGAAAAATGCATTGTAGCATAAGCAGATATATGCTTGCCTATATTAATCACAGCATTATTCACAATAACAAAAAGATGAAAACAACTTAAATGCCTATTATCAGATGAATGAATAAACAAACTTATGGTACATACACGCAATGGAATACTGTGCAATGTTAAAGAATACCAAGTAATCTGTAATCCAACTCTTGTTAACTTTGCTCTTAGGTAAATGTTGCCCTTTTGATCTTCAGTGGTTGACCATTCCATATTGAGCATACCTTATTCTTGTCCCCCCTGTATACATATCTACAACTTGGCTGAAAATTGAGCCATGAGGGTGAGTTCTGTTTCAGACCTGAAGGGTGGTCAAAGGTCATAGTCTTGCATTTCTCTGGCCTCTTTCTGACCAGTAAGCCCAATATTTTTTATAATTTTTTGTTTTCTTCCACATTTTATCCTACTCTATCAGGACTTTCTAATGTGATGTTTGAGGAGAATATTGAAAGTACCATAGAGTGCCAAAAGACCAAATAGATCTGTGTTGGAAGAACTACAGCCTGAGTGCTCCTTGGAAGCCAGGATGGTCAGATATGTCATACTTCAGACATATTATCAGGAGGGACCAGTTTCTGGAGAAGGATATCATGTTTGGTAAAGTGGAGGACTGGAGAAAAAGAGGAAGCCCCCCAGCAAGATGGATTGGCACATGGCAACAGTGATAGGCTCAGGTCTAGCAATGATTGTGAGGTTTTCCCAGGACCAGGCAGTGTTTTGCTCTGTTGTGCGTAGGGTCACTATGAGTCAGTAGTGACTCGATGGCACCTAACGACAACAATGTGATCCCTTTCAGAGCAATTGGTTGTGATAGACAGACACAATCTAGTTCTTCTGGTCATGGAGGATTATATCCACATATTTCATTGGCCATTGGACTCATTGATTTCAAGCCTCTTCAATGTTCATAACTCTTTCTTCCACACTTTAGTTGCATCTTAGATTGCCACTTATGAGCTTTTAATATCCTAATCACTGCTCACTAAAGTAGGATGAAAAACACTTTCTTTGTGGTCTATGTTATCCCAGTGACCACAGTATCCCCTGAGACTATGGACCTGAACCCCCAGGCCCAGCAACTCATTGTTTCTGGTGCTTGGTAATATCTAAAAAGCTTTCATAATTTCATGAGTATACTTCCACTCTCCCTCCCATTTCCATTCAACCTGTGAATTTGTCCCTGTTTCTACAAATAGCACACTGTTGTTTCAGGGTTGTGTATACAATACAACCTCTATTTCTCTATTCCCTTTAACCCTTGCATTCTTCATTGCATCTTCACATATATTCAGCATTCTTCTGCCACCATCCCTCTTGTTGTATATGGCCTTCCCTGACACCCAAGTTAATACATGTGTACCCCTCTAGTCCTAGTGTGTTTATTGTAGGATAAGCACTGAACAGTTAGCCAAAAGGTCCACAGTTCAGACCTACCAGACACTCTTCAGAAACCCTATACAAGGTCAATATGAGTTGGAACCGACTTAATGGCACTTAGCAACAAACCCTGTAGCCAGTGATTGCTCTCCCTTCTTTCCATCCCAGATAACCATCAAAGAATGTTTCTTTTAGCATGAAAAACTTCTCTTAACATTTTATAATTCTGGTCTCATTCAATATTTGCCATTTTGTGATTGATTAATTTCACTCAACATAATGTCCTACAGGTTCATCCATGTTATGAGGTGTTTCCTAGATTTATCCTTATTCTTCAACAGTGCAGAGTGTATGTACCAAAGTTTATCATTTCTTCCATTGATGGGTATGTAAGCTATCTCATCTTTTTGCTATTGTAAATAGTACTGCAATGAATATGGGTGTGTGTGTGTCTATTCGTGTCACAGCTTTTATACCAAATAGAGGAATTGCTATTTCCAAATTTTGAGGAAATGCCACATCACTTTCCACAGTGGTTGCACCATTTTAGAGTCCCACCAGAAGTGTAGAAAAGTACCAGTCCCTCCACACTTATTCCAGCATTTGTTCCTTTGTTTATTTGAACTTTGCTATTAATTTTGGGGTAAGAAGATTTCTCAGTGTTGTTTTGATTTGCATCTCTCTAATGGCTAAAGATTGTGAACATTTCTTTATATGTTTGTTGGCTACCTGAATGTCTTCTTTGCAAAGTGTCTGTTCATTTCTTCTGCCCATTTTTTAATTGGTTTTATTGTCCTTTTCTTATAGAGATGTTGAAGATTTCTATTAATTTTAGAGATCAATACCTTGTCTGATATTTCATTGCAAAAATTATTTTTCCTGTCTGTGGATTCTCTTTTTACTCTTTTTTTTAAATATCTTTAGATACACATAAGTGCCCATTGTTAGGAGGTCCCAGTCATCTATTTTCTCTTCTACTGTTTTTGTGTTTTCAGTTTTACGTTTGAGAGTATAAAAATTATACCATGTATAAGTTTGTCCCAAAATCAGTCCCTATTTTTTCATTAATGATCTTTATAGTGCTAGATTTTACGTTTAGGTCTTTAACCAGCATTGAGTTTATTTTTGAATATATTGTGAGATATGGATCTTGTCTCATTTTTATGCAAATTGTTTCTAGTTTTGGTGACACCATTTTTTAAAAGACTGTATCTTTTGGCCCTTTGTTAAAGATAAGCTGACACTATGTGCCATGTTTTTCTTCATATAATCCAGTTTCTTAGATTATGTGCTCAGCATACAGATTGAATAAGTATGGTGAAAGAATACAACCCTGACACACAACCTTGCTAATTTTAAATCATTTTGTGTTCCCTTGTTCTGTTCGAACAGTTGCCTCTTGGTCTATGTATAAGTTCTTCATGAGAACAATTAAATGTTCCGGACTACGCATTTTCCACAATATTGTTCATAGCTTGTCATAATCCACAAAATCAAAAAACTTTTCTTGTCAATAAAGCACAGGCAAACACCTTTCTGGTATTCTCTGCTTTCAGCATACATATATGTGACATCAGCAATGATATCCCATGTCCTCATTTGAGTTCGGTTTGAACATCTGGAAGTTCTCTATTAATGTACATTTGTAGAGGTTTTTGTATTTTCTTTAGCAAAATGTTACTTGTATGAGATATAACGAAGCTGTCCAGTGACATCCATATTCTGTTAGGTCACCTCTCTTTGAAATGGGCACAAATATGGATTTCTTCCAATCAGTTGGCCAGGTAGTTGTCTTCCAAATTTCTTGGAATAGATGAGTGTGTGCCTTCAGTGCTTCAGCAGTTTGTTGAAAGATTTCACTTTGTATTCCATCAATTCCCAGAGTCTTGTTCTTTACCAATGCTTTCAATACACCTTGGACTTCTTCCTTCAGTATCACTGGCTCTTGATGATGTGCTAACTCTTGAAATGTTTGAACATCAACCATTTCTTTTTGTGTAGTGACTCTGTGTATGCCTTCCATCTTCTTTTGATGCTTTCTGCATCATTCAAGATTTTGTCCATAGAATCCTTCAGTATTACAAGTCAAGTCTTGAATTTTTTCTTCAGTTCCCTCAGCTTGCCAAATGCTGAGCATGTTCTTCCCTTCTGTGTTTCTAACTCTAGGTCTTTGCATATTTTATTATAATATTTAATTTTTTTTTCTGGAGCTGACCTTGGAAATTTTCTATTTAGCTCTTTTACCTCCTCATTTTTCTATTTGCTGTAGCATCTATACACTGGAGAGCCAGTTTCAGGGTATCTTCTGTCATCCAATTTGGTCTTTTCCTTCTTTCTTGTCGTCTTAATGACCTTTTGCTTCTTCATTTATGATGTTCTTGCTATCATCCCACAACTCTTCTGGTCTTCAGTCTTTATTGTCTAATACATCAAATCTGTTCTTCAGATGATCTCGAAATTGAGGTGGAAGATTCTCAAGGTCATTTTTTGGCCCTTGTGGCCTTGTTTTAATTTTCTTCATCTTCATTCTGAACTTTATATGAGTAATTGATAGTTTGTTCCACAGTCTGCCCCTAGCCTTGTTTTGGCTGGTAATATGGAACTTTCCCACCATGTCTTTCCACAGATGTAGTTAATTTGATTTCTGTGTATTCCATCTGGTCAGGTCCATGTGTGTGTTATTTATAAAAACGGTATTTGCAATGAAGAAATCATTGGTCTTGAAAAATTCTATCATGAGATCTCCAGCATTGCTTCTACCACTAAGGCCATGTTTTCCAACTACTCATCTTTCCTCTGTTTCCAACCTTTGCATTCCAATCACCAGTAATTATCAACACTTCTTGATTGCATGTTTGATTAATTTCAGACTGAAGACGTTGATAGAATTCTTTAATTTCGTCCTCACTGGCTATAGTGCTTGTTGCTTAAATTTGAATAGTAGTGGTATAACTGGTCTACCTTGTAGACATATAAACACAGCATGTACTTCAAGACAGACCTTGATACATTCTTTCTGATGATGAATGTGACTCCATTCCTCTTCAATTTGTCATTCCCAGCATAGTAAACCATGTGATTAATCGATTCAAAATGGCCAATACCAGTCCATTTCAGCTCACTAATGCCTGGGATATCAATGTTTATGTGTTCCATTTCACTTTTGATCATTTCCAATTTTCCTAAATTCATACTTCATACATTCCATGTTCTGATTGTTAATGTGGGTTTGCAGTTGTTTCTCTTCACTTTGAGTTGTGCGCCATAAGCAAATGAAGGTTCTGAAGACTTTACTCCATTTGTGTCATCACGGTCAACTCTACTTTGAGGCGGCATCTCTTCCCAGTCATATTTTAAGTGCCTTCCAAAAATCTGAGGGCTCATCTTCTGGCCCTGTATCACAATATTCTGTTATTCTTCATCAATATTCTGGTGCTGTCTGACAGTGTTCTACTGCTATACATGAGGTTTTCAATGAGTAAATATTCTGAAATAATTGGTCTTTCCTTCTTCTTAGTCTTTCTTCATCTGGAAGGTCATCTGAAACCAGTCCACAGGGTTCACCCTGCTGGTATTTAAAATTCTGGTGACATAGATTCCAGAATCATGGCAACAACAATCATGGCAAGCCACCATGTAGGACAAACTGACAGATGAGTCCATACTGTAGTTGGTTATATAATCTAAAATAAGATGTTATAGATTAAGTTGTGTCACTCAAAAGATATATTGAAGTGCTAATTCTTATATTTGTTGTTGTTGTTAAGTACAATCAAGTTGGTACTGACTCATATTGACCCTATGCACAACAGAACGAAACACTGCCCAGTCCAGAACCAACCTCACAATTGTTGTAAACTCTTGAGCCCATCGATGCTGCCACTTTGCCAATCCGTCTTGCTGGGGGGTCTTCCTCTTTTTCTCTGATCCTCCACCTTACCAAACATGATATCCTTCTCCAGCAACTGGTCCCTCCTGATAATATGTCCAAAGTATAAGAGACGAAGTTTGGCCATCCTGGCCTCCAAGGAGCACTCTGGAGTTCTGGATCCAACATAGATCTCTTTGTTCTTTTGGTAGCCCATTATACTTTCAATATTCTCCTCCAACACCATAACTCAAATGTATCACTTCTTCTACAGTCTTCCTTATTCACTGTCCAGCTTTCTCATGCATATGAGGTTATTGAAAATATCATGGTTTGGGTCAGGCACACCTTAGTCCTCAAGCTGACATCTTTGCTCTTCAACACTTTAAGAAGGTTTTGTGCAGCAGATTTTCCTAATGCAATACGTCATTTGATTTCTTGACTGCTGCTTCCTTGAGTGTCGATGGTTGATCCAAGAAGAATGAAGTCTTTGACAACTTTGATCTTTTCTCCGTTGATAAAAATGTGGTTTAGTGGTCCCATGGTGAGGATTTTTGTTTTCTTTACATTGAGATGTAATCCATACCGAAGGCTGTGCTCTTTGATCTTCATCAGTAAGTGTTTTAATTCCTCTTCACTTTCAGCAAGTAAGATTGTATCCTCTGCATATCACAGATTGTTAATGAGTCTTCCTCCAATCCTGATGCTATGTTTTTCTTCATAGAACCCAGCTTCTCAGATTATTTGCTCAGCATACAGTTTGAATAAGTATGGTGAAAGAATACAACCTTGTCGTACACCTTTCTTAATTTTAAACCAGTTAGTGTTCCCATATTCTGTCCAAACAACTGCCTGTTGGCCCACATACAGATTCCTCATGAGCACAATTAAGTGTTCCAGAATATTCATACTTCACAATGTTGTCCATAGCTTGTTATGACTTACACAATCGAAAGCCTTTACATAGTCAATAAAGCACAGGTAAACATCTTTCTGGTATTCTCTGCTTTCAGCCAAGATCCATCGGGTGTCAGCAATGTTATCCCTCGTTCCATGGCCTCTTCTGAATCCAGCTTAAACGTCTGGAACTTCTCTTTCAATATATGCTTGTAGTCATTTCTGTCTTACCTTTAGTAAAACTTTACTCACATGGGATATCAAAGATATTGTCCGACAATTTCTGCATTCCATTGGGTCACCTCTCTTTGGAATGGGCACAAATACAGATCTCTTCCAATCAGTTGACCTGATAGTTGTCTTCCAAATTTCTTGGCAGAGATGAGTGAGTGCTTCCAGTGCCACCTCACTTTCTTGAGAGATTTCAATTTTTATTCCATCAATTCCTGGAGCCTTGTCTTTGCTAATTCCATCAATGCACCTTGGACTTCTTCCTTCAGTATTAGTGGCTCTTGATCATAATTCTTGAAACAGTTGGACATCAACCAGTTCCTTTTGGAAATTGTATTTGTTAATGTCACCCAATTTGGAAATAGGGTCTTTGAAGATGTTATCAGTAAACTCATACAATAATAGGGTGAGTCCTAATCCTATATGACTCATATCCTTATACACAGACATAGGGAGACAGGAAAAAGACACAATAGGTCATTGCAGCTATAAGTCAAGGAATAACTGGAGCGCCTAGAAACAAGGAGAGAAGCATGGATCAGTTTAACTCTCAGAGCACTCAAAAGGAATCAACACATATATAATACCCTAATCTGAATTCTAACCTCCACAGCAAACTTCTGTTCTTATCACATACTCACTCATTGCTTTTGAGTAGTTTCCAACCCATAGCAATCCCGTAGAGGGTTGCTGAGGCTGTAAAACTTTATGGGAGCAAAAGGCCTCATCTTTCTCCCATGAAGCTGCTGGTGGGCTTGATCTGCTGAACTCATGGGTAACACTCCAATGCTTATTGTCACCCAATGTTTGCTATTTTGCTGTGGTAGGCCTAGGAATGTAAGATACAAGCTGATACCTTTTCTTAATGACTTTTTCTACTCTTTATAATTACATTTTTTTAACTGCTTAATTTTACATTAATATATTCTCAGGTAAAGTTTCCCTTTTAAACAAATGTGTAAGTAAAATCTTCACCCTATTTGCCCCTATTTTCTCATATTCTGGAGAATTTTTCCTTTTTGTCATAAAAATTGGCTAATTTTCATTATAAATTTAACAGGAAATATGTGTGGTGTTTGAACACAAAATATATGTGGTATTGAACAGTTTTCAAATACTTTCTAAATGATATTAGCATTTTATATATGTTATATTTTTAACACCTCTAAAATATTCATTAACATTACAAGTTATTCTTTCATTCTACTGTCTTATAGTTAGTTCTAGATTCGTCTTCTGACAGAGTCACTACTCTGAAGTCAGAGGAAAAAACAGAGAAATGTTTTCAGTTTGCCTTGTAAAATACTCTGAAGACTCTCGTTACTGCAAGTACACTTACACAACAAGATAGCCACATTTAGAATTTCAGCAGATTTTCAATCTATTAATGATTGATTCGGTGTTGATGTTATATAAATAAAGAAACCACATTAAAAGAATTTGCGTGAGAAAGTAATAACATAAGTCATTTCTTTTACAAAAGGTATTGCCTGCCACCTCTTGGATTGTCTGAGCACTGTGCTTTCAAAAAGAAAAGTAAATTATACCTTCAACTTTTACTTAGACAAAATTTCTTAAGACACAAGCAGGAAAGTTGAAACTAACTGAGCAAAAAAGAAACATTATTTGAATGAACTGGATTATTTCAGTAGAAACTTGGTTATGAAATGTTTATGCATGATTTGAATGAAATTTGCCTGACTATTTTCAAAATAAACTTTAAAATTATTTTTTCCATTGTCTAAACTGCAGGCCAAGTAATAAGAGGAAGAATGCAAACATTATGCTAATTTTAAACTTCATATTTTTATTTAAAATATTATTTGAACATTTTCACTTCATTGATTTCACAAATACTGATTTTTTTTTTTTTTTCCATCTTCTATAAATGTTACTGAAGCCCTGGTGTGGCACTGTAGGTTAATGCACTGGACTGCTAAGTCTTTTTGAATGGCAACATCTCCACAGCACTTAACAACAGCAACAAGTGATATGGCTGAAGATAAAAAAATTAGTAAGTGAAAATGTTCAAATAATGTTTTAAATAAAAATACAAAGTTTAAAATTAGGATAATGTGTACTTTCTTATGGCTGGAATCCCGGTGTAGCTCTGTAGAATAATGCACTGGACCTCATAATTGGTTTGAACCACAAGGTCGACAGTTAAAAGTCACCAGCTGTTCCTCAAAAAGCCTGTATATGGTCACCATGCATCAGAATTGACAACAAATAATAATAGGTATGGCTACAACACTAGTCACTTCCCTTCTTAATATGAGGGTGAGCCAAAAAGTACTGTTAGTAGGGCTCCAGTTCATACATGCTTATTAGAGCTTAAGTTCTGAGCATTTGGTTTGTGGATGGCTATGATTTACAGTAAGGAGCTCTGGTTACTAATCGGACTGCTAACTTCAAGGTCGGCAGTTTGAAACTATCAGCCATTCCGCGGGAGAAAGATAAGGCTTTTTGCTCCCGTAAAGATTTACAGCCTTGGAAACCCTGTGCAGGGTCACTATGAGTCAGAACCAACTCCACGGTACTTAACAACAAACCACAACATGGTTTACAGTGGAGTCCTGGTATGGCTCTATGGGTTAATGCACTGGACTGCAAAGTCAATTAAACCGCAAGGTCAATGGTTCAAACTCGCCAGCTGCTCCTCAAAAACCCTATACAGGGTGGCTATGGGTCGAACCTACTCGAAGGCACATAACAACAATAACAATGGTTTACAGTGGAGCCCTAAATCCATTTAGAGTTTGGATATAAATTCAGTCTCCACTGAGTTCACTCTGTCTAATAATCTGCAATGCAAAAAGCTTTGTCCACAGGCAAAGTACATTTGAACTTGGATTACTATTGTTCCCTAAGCCTGCCAAGGGAGGAGCAGTTTCCTCAAGGAGTTGTCTGGGAGGGACTTTAATGAAAATTGGGGTACCTGGGCCTCATGGTCATGAATCATACCCCAACCAACTTGGTCAAAGGCACCCAGAGCCAACCCTGTAAATTTTTTTTAAACTGTAGTAATGTACATATTTCAATCACGGTCCCTTTCTAAGTTCTGTAGACCCATCTAAGACAGACCACAACTCATCTGTTAGTTTGTCATACTGTGGTGGCTTGCATGTTGCTGTGATTCTGAAAGCTGTACCACTGGTATTTTAAATAAATACCAGCATGATTAACCATGTTGACAGGTTTCAGATGAGCTTCCAGACAAAGCAAGAGTAAGAAGAAGGAGAGACGGACTACTTCTGAATATTTACTCACTGAAAACTTTACAAATAGCAGCGGAACACTGTCAGATAGCATAATGTCTTCCAACTTCATCCACATAGTAGCATTGTTGTTATGTGCTGTGGAGTCGGTTCCGACTCATAGCAACCCTGCACAGGGTTTCCAACGCTGCAAATCTTTACCGGGAGCAAAAAGCCTCATCTTTCTCCCATGGAACAGCTGGTAGTTTCAAACTGCTGACCTTAAGGTTCGCAACCTGATTCATAACCTCTACGCTACCAGAGCTCCTTACACAGAAGTACTGTTGTTGTTATGTGCCATGGAGTCAGTTCCGACTCATAGAGACCCTGTACAGCTAGCATTACCAAGACTTAATTTCTCTTACTATCTAAACAGTATTCCATTGCATGTATGTAGCACATTTTGTTTATTCATTCATATGTTGATGGGCATTTAGGTTGTTTCTACCTATTGGCTGTTGTGAATAGTGCTGCACTAAATATTAATGTACAAATCTCTGAGTCTCTGCTTTCAAGTCTTGTGGGTATTTGCCTAAGAGTGGGATTGCTGAGCTACACAGTAATTCTATTTTTAGTTTTTTTAGAAGCATATACCCAGCAAAAAAAAACCCAAAAATACATATAAAACTTCAACCAACAAAAGGCAAATAGCCTAATCACTACATGGGCTAAAGACTTGAATAGACATTTCATCAAAGAGAACATTCGAATGATACTCAATGTCATTAGCCATCAGAGGTGCAAATCAAATCCACAATGAGATACAAATTTCACTCCCATTGGATAGCTAAGATTTAGAAGAGAAAAAAAGAAAGAAAATTGGAAATGTTGATAACAGTGTGACAGTTCCATCATGTTTTAATAAGTGTTAATAAATTCAAACATAACAATCCCATCAGGATGCTCTGTATGTGAGAGAATTAGAAATCTCTATTGGCAATCAGTAGAATTCAGTAATGGTATGCAAATATAAGAACATTTTTTTCACTTTTTAAAACTTTGAGTTTCTATTTTTAATGTGTTATATTAAGCAATTTGAGAAAGTAAAAACTATGCCATTTAATTGCTTCTAAGATTGCAAAAAATACTTCAATATTTGAAATGACTTAACTTTTATTGCTATTATTTTGTTAATACGTTGAGTGTAAATGTAATTCATGATTATTTGCTTTCTCACCAGAGAGATCATGTAAGGATGAAATTACAGAAAGAACAAGGAATGGTGGGTTTGATAGGCAAATAATTTTTAAATCAAACTCCTGAGTTTAAGTAGTAAAATCCATATGGCTTAATTTTTTATTGATCTAGACAAACACTACAAATGAAGTCCCAAATACTTGTAAAGTCCAAAATATGTAGATATAAACAGAATCCTTTACAGTGTACTAACACCAAGAAAGCAGAAATCTGTTGGTGCTGCTAGCTAAGTGTCACAAACTTATTCTGACACCTGGTGGATGTTGTTGAAAAGGGCAGTGCGCTGTACAATTGAACAGCCACAAATCACCAATAGCTGCTTTAGTTATCCAGTGTTACTATTAGCCCTGGTAGCACAGTGGATTACGCATGCGGCTGCAAAAAACAAATGGTCTGCAGTTCAAATCCTTATCAGGACTCCCCATAGGTTAGGAGGCTAGGAGTCTGAAGTCAGTACAATGACGCTAGGGGAAGGCTTTCTCCTCTATTGACTCTGGAGGGTGGTTTTTATCTCCTGAGTAATTCCCCTGTTTCTCTGCTAGGTTGTATTTTAATCTCTTTTATATATAAAAGAGATTCACTCAAGATATACCCTACACTAATTTTCCCTCCTTAACATAACAAAGACAATCCATTCCCAAATGGGATTCTTTTCACAGGCATAGAGGTTAGGATTTATAACACATTTTAGGGACACAACTCAGTCGAGAACAGTGACTATGGAGCATTGGAAATATGCCTAATCCAGGCGTGGTATTCAAAATGTTAGTATGAAAAAAAAATGCAAATATCTCATCAACAATGTTTTATATTGATTACATGTTTAAATGACAATATTTCAGATACACTGATTACCTAAAATACATTATTACAATTGATTTCACTTGTTTCTGTTTATTAGTATTTGTTGTTAACTGCTGTCAAGTGGGTTTCAACTCAGCAATAGTTTCTGAGGAGTAGTTGGTGGATTTGAACAGCCAACCTTGTGGTTCGCAGCCCAGTGCTGATCCTACAGTGCCATGCTACTGAAAAAAAAAAATTACATATGTGGCTTGCATTATATTCCTATTGGATACTACTGTGGTAGCTCATTCTTAGTTATTTGTAAAGTATAACAAAAATTTCTCGTTATTTGTGAAAACGGGAAAAAAAAAAGCGTATCATTTTAAATGATTATTTGTTAGACAGAATTCTAAGATAACTCCCAAAGATTGAAACCCTTGTATCATCCCTTGCTGTGGAGTGTGAACTGGAACTGTGACTACGATGGTCTTACCATTCCCTTCAGTAGGGTGCATTATATGGCAAAAGTAAAGGGAGTTTTCAGGGTAGTATCTCTAATTATTTGATTAATTTATTTCTTTCACTATTTAACTTCAAATTAACCAAAAGGGAGCTTATTCTGGGTGGACCTTAAAAAGATATTCAAAGTAGCAACAAACACTGTCCTGCTGACCTACAAGGAGCAAACTGCCATGCTACGAATACAGTCATATAGCAGGAAATATCAGGCAATCTCTACAATTATAAGAAACTGAATGTTGCCAACAACAATCTCATCTGAGACCAATGGAAACTATAAAATAATAAAGGTGTGTTGTGTTAAGCTGCTAAATTTTTTGGTAATTTGTTATGAATCAACAGAAAACTAATACATTATGTGTTTGAGCAGTTTATTTTTCTTTACTTTATTTCTTTTCACTGCTACATAACTAATAGTTTGTGTTTTTTTGCTCTTTACTCACTTGGCATATTCATCATAAGAAGTCATAAGAAGCAATGAAAACTACAGCTTTATTATAGAATATACTTTACTATACATACTTTTATTGTAGCGTGTACTTTATTAAAGCATATGTCACTGAAACAGAAATGCAAGAGAATTAAATAGTATAACACTCTGAGGTCCTGGTGAGACACTGTAGAATAAGGTCAGCAGTTCAAACCTA
Organism: Chrysochloris asiatica; assembly: GCF_000296735.1. Classification (NCBI taxonomy): domain Eukaryota; kingdom Metazoa; phylum Chordata; class Mammalia; order Afrosoricida; family Chrysochloridae; genus Chrysochloris; species Chrysochloris asiatica. The sequence continues at coordinate 9,828,200 of NW_006408577.1, forward strand.
CCAGCCATTCATTGGAAACCCTCTACAGAGTCACTATGAGTGGGAACCAACTCAGAAGCACTTAACAACAATATCACTTTCTAAAGACATGAACTACTAAGTAAACCCTTTTTAGTTTAGAACAGTTGATATGTTTTCCTTTTTCTCCATCATCTGGTGCTATGTTTTGGCATTTAAGGTCAATAGACATTTAATGGTGAAGGTGCTAGCCCCAAGGTTGGCAGTTCAAACCCACCAGCCATTCATTGTGTCACTATGTGTTGGAACTGACTCCACAGCACTTAATAACAATAATAACAACAAAAGAGTATGCGTAGGGTATTGATACCAACCCCACAAATTCACATCCATATTCCAAGCAGAACTTTTAACTATCTAGAAGTTCATTTAGCATCAGGGGCCTATCACTCTGCTCCCTGAATTCCTGAAATTCAGAACATAGTAATGACCCACAATTCTCAAATTGAAGAAGAATTATATGGCACATAGAGAACAATGCCCTGCAGCTTTGTTAATTATTTTGAAAGTGGTTGTTGCCAATCTAGTTCCTCCAATTGACTCTGTTCATTAAACTTGCATTGCTTTTGACTCTGCGCATAGTTAGCTTTTTCTGCAGTAAATTTTCTATTACCTCTATGCCTGGAAAGGGTCACCTTTCCTATGAGCCTTTTCCACTTCCTATTTTGACTCTATGTAAAGTTTTTTTGTTGTTGTTTTAGCCAGTTAAAGGTGTCTTCTATTCAGTGACATGAACTAGGAAAACAAGTAAAGTATTTCTGCGGTTTGGCAATGCTGTGATTTATTTTACACTTTGATTTCACTAGTGTCAAAGAGAGAAAGTATTGATGTCTACCATTACTAGGTGCTGTTTAGTCAGTTCTGACTCACAACAACCCTATGCACAACAGAAAAAAATATTGCCAAGTCCAGTGCCATCCTCAGCGGCAGTGTTATACTGAAGATCATTGTTGCTGTCACTGTATCAATCCATCTAGGTAGGGATCTTCCTGTTTTTCACAGACCCTCCACTTATCCAAACATAGTGTCCTTTTCCAGGGGCTGGTTATTTCTGACATTATAGCCTCTGCCGGTTCATGTAGTTGTGGAGACTTCTTGTTGTTGTTAGGTGCCATTGAGACGGTACCAACCCATAGTAAAATTGTGCACAGCAGAACGAAACACTGCCCGATCCTGGGCCAACCTCACTACTACTGGTGCCATGCTTGAGTACATCGATGCTGTCACTTGGCCAATACATCTCATTGGGGTTCTTCCTCTTTTTCTCTGACCCTCCACCTTACCAAACATGATATCCTTCTCCAGAGACTGATCCCTCCTGACAATATGTCTGAAGTATGAGAGATGAAGTTTAGCCATCTTGGTCACCAAGGAGCACTCTGGCTGCACTTCTTCCAAAACGGATCTATTGGTTCTTTTGGCAGCCCATGGCACTTTCAATATTCTCCTTCAACACCATAACTCAAAGGCATCAGTTCTTCTACGGTCTTCCTTACTCACTGTCCAGCTTTCGCATGTATATGAGGTTATTGAAAATACCATGGCTTGGGTCAGATGCACCTTAGTCCCCAAGCTGACATCTTTGCTCTTCAACACTTTAAAAAGGTCTTGTGCCGCAGTTTTGCCTAATGCAATACGTCGATTGATTTCTTGACTGCTGCTTCCGTGAGTGTTGGTAGTTGATCCAAGAAGAATGAAGTCCTTGACATCTTCAATCTTTTCTCCCTTGATAAGAATGCTGTTTATTGGTCCAGTGCTGAGGATTTTTGTTTCCTTTACATTGAGATACAATCCATACCGAAGGCTGTGCTTTTTGATCTTCATTAGTAAGTGTTTTAAGTCCTCTTCACTTTTATTCAGCAAGCAAGGTGGTATCATCTGCATAGTGAAGGTTGTTAATGAGTTATCCTCCAGTCCTGATGCCACATTTTTCTTCATATAACCCAGCTTCTCGGATTATTTGCTTACCATACAGATTGGATAAGTATAGTGAAAGAATACAACCTTGTCGCACACCTTTTTAAATTTTAAACCATTCAGTGTTCCCAAGTTTTGTTCAAACAACTGCTTCTTGGTCCAGGTACAGATTCCTCATGAACACAATTAGGTGTTCTGGAATACTCATACTTCTCAATGTTGTCCATAGCTTGTCATGATCCACACAATCGAAAGCCTCTGCATAGTCAATAAAGCACAGGTAAACATCTTTCTGATATTCTCTGTTTTCAGCCAAGATCCATCAGACATCAGCAATGATATCCCTCGTTCCACGGCCTCTTCTGAATCTGCCGATGTATGATTGTAGCCATTCCTATACTACTTTTAACAAAACTTTACTCCCATAGGATATCTAAGAGATTGACCGATTAATTCTGCATTCCCTTGGGTCATCTCTCTTTGGAATGGACACAAATACAGATCTCTTCCAATCAGTCATCCAGATAGTTGTCTTCCAAATTTCTTGGCAGAGATGAGTGAGTACCTCCTGTGCCACCTCAATTTCTTGAAAGATTTAAATTTTTATTCCATCAGTTCCTGGTGCCCTGTTCTTTGCCAATTCCTTCAATGCACCATGGACTTCCTCCTTCGGTATCATTGGCTCTTGATTATATGCTACCTCTTGAAACAGTTGAACATGACCCATTTCCTTTGGGTACAGTGACTCTGTGTATTCCTTCCATCTTTTCTTGATGCTGCATCATTCAATAATTTGGCTAGAGGATCTTTCAATAAAAAAAGTCGAGGCTTGAATTTTTTCTTCAGTTCCCCCAGCTTGAGAAATGCTGAGTGTGTTCTTCCTTTTTGGTTTTCTGATTCCAGATCTTTGCACATTTTGTTGTAATATTTGGCTTTATCTTCTCAAGCTAATCTTTGAATTTTTCTGTTCAGCTTTTGGACCTCCTGATTTCTTCCATTTGCTTTAGCATCACTATGCTGGAGAGCAAGTTTCAGAGTCTCCTCTGACATCCATTTTGATCTTTTCCTTCTTTCTTGTCTTCTCAATGACTTTTTGCTTTCTTCCTGTATAATGTTCTTGATGTCATCCCACAACTCTTCTGGTCTTCAGACTTTAGTGTATCAAATCTGTTCTTCAGATGATCTCTAAATTCAGGTGGGGTATATTCAATGTCATATTTTGGCTCTCATGGACTTGTTTATATTTTCTTCTGCTTCAGATTGAATTTGCATATGAGTAATTAATGGTCTGTTCCTCAGTTTGCCCCTGGCCTTGTTTTGACTGATGATATGGAACTTTTCCATTGTCTCTTTCTGTAGATGTAGTCAATTTGACTTCTCTGTATTGCATTTGGTGAGGGCCATGTGTATAGTCATCTCTTATGCTGTCTAAAGAAGGTATTTGAAATTAACAAATCATTGGTTTTGCAGAATGCTACCATGCGTTCTCCAGCATCATTTCTATCACCAGGGCCATATTTTCCAACTACTGATCCTTCCTCTTTGTTTCCAACCTTTGCATTCCAATAATCAGTGATGATCAATACATCTTGATTACATGTTTGATGAACTTCAGATTGAAGAAATTGATAGAATCCTTCTATTTCATCCTCACTGACTTTAGTGGTTGGTGCATAAATTTAAATTATAGTGGTATTACTGGGCTTTCCTGTAGGAGCATGGATATTATCCTATCACATACAGCGTTATGGAGTCCTGGTGTGGTGCTGTGGGCTAATGCATCAGACTACAAAGTCATTTGAACTGCAAAGTGGTGGTTCAAGCTCATCAGCTGCTCCTTGGAAACACTATACAGGGTCGCTATGGGTCGAAATCGACTAGAAGGCACTTAACAACAACAACAACAATACAGCATTATACCTCATAACTGATGATATGTTCTTTTTGACAATGAATGCAACACCATTCCTCTTCTATTTGTCATTCCCAGCATAGTAAACCACGTGGTTGTTAGATTCAAAATGGCCAATTCCAGTCCATTTCTGCTCACTAATGCCTAAGATATTGATGTTTATGCATTCCATTTCATGTTTGACAACTTCAAATTTTCCCAGATTCATACTTTGTACATTCCATATTCTGATTTTCAAAGGATGTTTACAGCTGTTTCTCTTCATTTTGAATTCTGCCCCATCAGCAAATGAAGGTTTCGCAGGCCTTTCTCCCATCATGGGCTTTACTCCATTCGCATCATCATGGTCAACTCTACTTTGAGGAGGCAGCTCTTCCCCAGTCGCATTTTGAGTGTCTTCCAACCTGAGGGGCTCATTTTCTGGCACTATATCTGACAGTGTTTTTCTGCTATTCATAAGGTTTTCAGTGACTAAATATTCAGAAGTAGTTTGTCATTCCTTCTTCCTAATCTGTCTTTGTCAGGAAGCTCATATGAAACCTGTCCACCATGAGTGACCCTGCTGGTATTTAAAATACTGGTGGCATAGCTTTCAGAATCACAGCAACTGACAAGCCACCACAGTACGACAAACTGACAGACGTGTGGTGACCATTTGGTTTTAAGTGGAAACTGTCACTTCAAATTTCAAGGAGATTTGTGCACATACACGGTAAAGCCCTCCAGTGGTGGAGGTGGGGTGTCCATTTGCTCAGGTACCCCCACTAGTCACCAGAATGGAGGTGAACAGACAGCGAGAGACCAATGAATAAGATACAAAAAAAAAAAAAGAATGTCCACACCTGTATCTCCACAGTTCTGTCAGGTGTTCGTGGCTGTTCAGATCCTTCCCCCATTTGGCCTCTCCCAAGATGGCGGCTCCGGGAGCAGCTGAGCATCTTGAACTAGAAAGCAATGGATTTCTTGATTCTGCTACAAATTACCTCCATTATGCACTGCCAGTACAATTTCTCCTTCATAATCAGCATCAATCACACACACAGTACAGTAAGTCTCTTCTTAACTTTTAGATTCAGAGGCTTGAAGTGCCCATAGTGGAAATGGGCATTCTTAACTTCCAATTCAACAAAATTAATGCTGTATTTTCATGTGGGAGTATTCCTTAATTTGAAGTTAAAACATCCCAACCTGAAGAGTGCCACTTCACTGGGAAAGGAAGCAAATATTTTGTGAATGGTCACTAGGAGTAATAGTGAGTGGCGTCCCTCCCATTTTCACCTCTTGGCTCCTGAACCTGTAAATCCTGGCTATTGGAGACACAGCACCATATATTGAACACTAACTTAGAGGATATACAGCTTCCTGGAGAACACTACACAATCCTGCAAGGTATTGCCACACTAATTGTGCTTTAAAAAAGCCATTCTGTCATTCTGTCAAGACAGTTACTTCAGGCTGATGAGGACTAGCAACACCATAACTCAAATGCATCAATTCTTCTATGGTATTCCTTACTCATTGTCCATATTTCACATGCATTTGAGGTGACTGAAAATACCATGACTTGCATCAGGTGCACTTTAGACCTCAAACTGGTGCCTTTCCTCTTGAACTCTTTAAAGAGGTATTTTGCAGCAGATTTGCCTAAAGAACATATGACCTTTGATTTCTTGCCTGCTGTTTCCATAAGTGTTGACTATGGGTCCAAGCAAAATGAAGTATTTGACTACTTCAATCTTTTCTCCATTATAAATGGCTCATTTATAATAGCTATTTATTGGTCCAGAGGTAATTATTTTTGCTTTCTTTACATTGAGGTGCAATCCATACTGATAGCTGGCAGTCTTTGATCTTCATCAGTAAATATTTTAAGTCCTCTTCACTTTCAGCAACAAAGTTGTATCATCTGCATATCAGTTTGTTAGTGAGTCTTCCTCTAATCCTGATGTTACATTTTTCTTCATATATTCCAGCATCTCACAGTATGTGTTCAGCATACGAATTGAATAAATATGGTGAAAGAATACAAACCTAGCACAAATTTCCTAATTTCAAGCCATTCAGTAACCTCTTATTCTGTTCTATCCACTGCCTCATGACTATTGTACAGGTTCCTCATGAGCATAATTAAGTGTTCTGTAATACACTTAATTTTCATGTTATCCATAGTTTGTCGTGATCCACACAGTTGAAAGCCTTTGTATAATTAATAAAGCACAAGTAAATAGTTTTCTGGTATTCTCTGCTTTCTGCTCAGATCCATCTGATGTCACCAATGATAACCTTTAGTTCCTCTTCTGAATCACACTTGAATTTATGGCAGCTCTCCATTATTGTACTGCTGCAGCTATATTTCAATTATCTTCAGTAAAGTTTTATTTATCACTTACAAATTAATGGTATTGTTTGATGGTTTCCACATTACATTGGGCCACCGCTCTTTGGATCAGCTAAAAATAAGAATCTCTTCAAATCAGTTGGCCAAGTAGCTTTCTTCCAAATTTCTTGGCATAGATGAGTGGGTGTCTCCAGTGCTGCTGCATCATTCGTTGAAGCATTTTCATTTATATTCCATCAATTCCTGGACACTTGTTTTTTGCCAATGCCTTCAGTGTAGTTTGAACTTCTTCCTTCAGTATTATCAGTCCTTGATCATATAATACCTCTTGAAATGGTTGACCATTTGGTACAGTGACTGTGTATACCTTCCATCTTCTTTTGATGCTTTCTGCATCATTCAATATTTTGCCCATAGAATCAATATTGCAAATTGACGCTTGAAATTTTTTCTTCTTATTTTAGCTTGAGAAATGCTGAGCATGTTCTTCCCTGTTGGTTTTCTAACTCCAGGTCTTGCATAATTCATTATCATACTTGACTTTGTTTTCTCTAGCAGCCCTTTGAAATTTTTTGTTCAGCTCTTTTTCTCTTCCTTATTTCTTACATTCACTTTAGTAACAACACTGAAGGGCAAATTTCAGAGTCTCTTTTGATATTCATTTTGATCTTTTGTGTCTTTCCTGTCTGAAAATAGATGGTCTTTTGTAATTAGCTTTTTTCACTTATCATAATGGCTTCAAGGTTAATCCATGTTATAGCATATATCGGTAATTCATTCTTTTTATGGTTGAACACTGTATCATTGTAAGGATATTAGAAATATTTTATTTATCCATTCATCAGTTGATGGACATTTGGGTTGTTTCTACATTTTGGCTCTTGTGAATAATAATGCTATACACATTTGTGTTCATACATTTATTGGCATGTTTTCATGGATTTCAAGTATCTACCTAGTAGTGGAATTGTTGAATCATATGTTAGTTCTATGTTTCATTATGTGAGGAATTGCTAGACCCATTAGCTTCTTGAGTTTTGTTCTATGGGGAGACCTGGGCTTCTACAAAATGTTCAAGGGTAGAGGACAGAGCGGAATTGCACTGAAGGTTTTAAGAAATCCACCCTGGAGGTTGGAGACTGGAGGTTCAAGAAACTTAAGAATAGGAGTCCTGGTGTGGCCAGACTGCATAGCCGTTTGAACTGCAAGGTCAATGGTTCAAGGTCACCAGCTGTTCCTCAGAAACCCTATATAAGGTCACTATGGGTCGGAACCAGCTCAACAGCACTGAACAACAACATCATACCCAAATCTAGTGGTCTAGGCTGAATTTTCTGCTGAGTGGGATGGAAGCTTGAATCTGGAATTAATTTAGTTTAAAAGAAATAAAAGTATCTAACATTTCTTATACATCTATATTTGCAGCTATACATGTTATTATGTTGTTATTGTTGTTGTTGTTGTGAAGTGCCATCGAGTCAGTTCTGACCCATAGCAACCCTGTGCAGGGTTTCTGCAGAGCAGCTGATGAGCTTGAACTGCCGACCTTGCAGTCCAAACAGGTTTGCAGTCTGGCGCATTAACCCACAGCATTATAATTGCTTTTAATTGTTAACATTTAGGCATAATCAGAAATCAGAAGAGATGATATCAAGTGATAGGAGACATGATTCAAAAGAGGAGGATAAGTTAGCTATAGATGGCTAAGAAAGACAGAACATATAGAAGAAGATACATTCTGGAGGAGAGCACATGCTTCTGTGTCATTACTATCATGATCATTGCCAATTCTACTACAAATAAGTATTTTGCATATGACTTGTGATAGTTAAGGTTTTGTGTCAACTTGACTGGACCAGGATTATCAGTAGTGTGCAGTAGTATTCCCTTTGTGAACAGAAATCAGACAAAGATGCCCTTTATCACCATTTCTATTCAATATTGTGTTGGCAGTCTCAGCCACAGCTATAAGGCAAGAAAAGGAAATACACAGAAACAGAAAGTAGAATAAGGGTTGTTTAAGTCTTGGGGAGGGGATGGGAAGGCTGTAATAGCTAAAAGGAATGGAGTTTCTTTCTTTTCTTTTTTTTTTTAAGGTTTTTATTGTGGATTGAGTGAAAGTTTACAGGGCATATCATCAGTTTCACATTCAACCATTCATACAACTTGTTTCATTACATTGATTATAATCCCCTCCATACATCATCAGTTAACAGTGTTTCTCTCTATCCTCTTTAGTTTTTTTTTCGGGGGTTGGGGGGAGGAACTTTGCCTTTTTGGAATTTACAGTCTCGGCTTTTAGGGAAGGTTTTTACATTTATCTGTGGATATCCAGGGTTCATGTATGCGATTACTAATAAGCATAACTGAATAATCAGATGAGGGACAGTTTGCTATGTCTGCTAGATGGCTAAAGTCTGATCCTCAAAGCCTATGGTTTGGACGGTCTGCAACGCTTGGGCCCACAGGGACTTGAACTCCTGACCAGGTCTGCATGGTCTGCATCAGATTCCCCCTTATTTATTATTTGTTTAAGGGACGCTGCCTGTCTTAGGCGGTCAGTGAGAATTCCTCAATCTTACCTGTCATCATAAACTCATTGCAGCATGGCAATGGCTCTGTCTTAGGTTGCCAAGGTTCCACGTGATCCTTACCCATCTCTAGCCACATGTCCAGCATAAGCAGCCACCATCTGAAGAAGGCAGGGAGGGAGGAGACTGGCTGGGGACCCCATACGCAAGACGTTGCCAGACCACCACCTGCTCTAAGGTGACCAAGCAAGATCACTATGCTGAGTTCAATCAAGTTCTTAGAGGATCTTAATCTCTAGCAGGGGTAGCAAATTAGTAACCACTCAGTGCTCAACTTGAGAATTACTTATATCAGAAATTTGAGCACGTAGATGATGGATATCCACAGACAAGTGGATATGGAGATTTTTTTTTGATGTGGTGAAAATGTTTTAAAATTGACTATGTAAAGATTTACACCCTCGGAAACCCTGTACAGGGTCGCTATGGGTCGGAACTGACTCAACGGCACTTAACAACAACAAAAAAAAACATGGTAATAAGTGGTTCAAAAAGTTGGTAGGAAAATTCCATTATCTTTCAATTCCAGTTTTCCAAAAGCTCTTTGAAGCCCCCTCACATCTATGAATATTCTAAAAACTATTGAATTGTATACTTCTTTGTCAAGAACATTTGTATGTGAAACTTGCTTTATTTTTTTGTGAGTGTGTGGCAGTGAAGAATACATTGATTGACCACTGGTACTGTTTTGGGCATATGTCTTGATTTGTGCTAAAAGTGCCAACAGTTTTAGCTACCAATAGTTTTTCGTATTGTCAGTGAACATGTTAAACACATGTAAAAGGTAAATAAGTTTCATTTTATTATGAAAATAATTTTTCTCTTACAGATCCCATAAAAGGCCATTGGGCATGGCAGGGTCTATGTACTGCAAGGAACCCAAGATCTACAACACTGGGGTGTTGAGAGTCAAGGAGATGGCACAGTTTTCCCAATTATATCCTGGAAGAAATGAGTTGACACGGTAGCAAATAAGACAATATAGCAGCAATAAATATCAAAATATCAAACTATCTTCTCAGATCACAATGCTATAAAATTAGAAATCAACAATGGGAAGATCAAGGAAACAAAATTAAACACATGGAAACTGAATAACACCCTGCTTAAAAGCTACTGGGTTAATAGAACAAATAAAAACTGAAATAACAAATTCCTTTATTCAAATGAGAATGAAAATATAATACACCAAAACCTTTGGAACACGGCAAAATCAGTGC
>NW_006408577.1:9839232-9840826 GCF_000296735.1 Chrysochloris asiatica
TTTTTTTATAAAAAGCATAGCACCAAGTAAAAAATGTCCATAAATATTTGGAGGTTCAATATGAGTTAGAACCAACTTGATGGCACTTAACAACAACAAGGTTGGTAAAGTTGAGGGTCAACGAAAGAAAGGAAGACTCCCAACAAAATGAACTGACACAGTGGCAGCAGCAATGGGGTCAAAGGTAACAACAATTGTGAGGATGTTGCAGGACTGGCAGTGTTTTGTTCTGTGGTACATAAAGTCGCCATGAGTTGGAACTGACTCATCAGCACCTAACAACAACAACAAAGTTAATCCAGCATGCTAATACTAGGTTGGTTAGTTGGGTTTTAAACAAGTTTCATGAACAAAGAGATACATAATTCCCTAAATTAATTTGAAGCTACAAAAGAAAGATTGAATAACTATAGTTTAATCACTTTTTAAAAACGTTTTTATAAAAAGCATAGCACCAAGTAAAAAATCTCCATAAATATTTGTTGAAGTGAAAACTACACACCAATAAAATCTGTGTTATGTAGTGACTTTAAAGTCTGGACTTTGGAGTAAGAAGGTTTTAATCTTGGCTCTTTTACTTAATGAGTGAAGTAACTGAGCAAATAATATATTTTCTCTGAGCCTTGGTTTTCTTTTTTGAAAAAATGTAAATTATCATAATTATACCTCCAAGCTAGCCTTTTTGTGTGAGCTCAAATTAGATAACATATGTGAAAGTGCTTTGTAAATGATTAAACCACTATACAATTCTCCTAGCTATTTACATAAGGCTATCAGATCACAGTCACTGAAACTATTCTTCAAATTGTTTAAACCCTACTCTTTTTAACTGATAAACAAGTGTATTTGGTTTTTAGCCTTGATATATGGCACTGAAACATGAATTACACACTGGATCACACATAAACGTCAGCAAAAGTCCCAGATGTTTGCTTATCCAAAATGAATTCCATTTGGAGAATCTGTTCACTGCCATAGGAAACTAATAACTTGATCAAAACCTTATGATAAAATTTGCTCCATTTACTTAATCTTCTTTAGCAATTTTTTTTTTTTTCAAAGAAAGTGTATGTTGCTTTGTCTCACAGTATGAAAAGGAAACCATTTACTAAAGGATTCTACTTACTCTAAATTTTGCATCTTGTTTGAGCCTGGAATTTAAACTAATGGTTTCCAATCCTCCTTCCAATTTATTTGTAACTTTATTATAGTTAGTTTAAAAGAAGCAAACAAACAAAAAAGCCATGCAGGTAAGTCAGAGATTACACTGTGATTTACTAGGCCATCAGTTTTTTTAAATAAATGGGAATTAAAAGCTGCAAAGACAATTGGACTATAGTATTCATCATAACAAGCTTTGGACAACATTGTGAAGTATAAGTATTCCGGAACACTTAGTTGTGTTCATGAGGAATCTGTACATGGACCAAGAGACAGTTGTTCGAACAGAACATGGGAACACTGAATGGTTTAAAATAAAGAAAGCTGTGTGACAGGTTTGCATTCTTTCACCATACTTATTCAACCTGTATGCTGAGCAAATAATCTGAGAAGCTGGGTTCTATGAAGAAAAACGTGGCATCAGGATTGGAGG
>NW_006408577.1:9842876-9846580 GCF_000296735.1 Chrysochloris asiatica
GTGTCGGATAAGGTTAGAGACCTGGCTCGAGCTTGAATAAACAACCCTTATGTATTTGCATCAGTACACGGCTCCTGGGTGGTCTTTGGGGACCCCAAATTCTGGGCATAACAGGCCCAGGACCAGGCAGTGTTTTATTCTGTTGTGCTTACTGTCGCTATGAGTCAGTATCGACTCAATGGTACCTAACAAGTCAATAAGCCTCAGACTCATAGGTACCTCGTGTACAACAGAATAAAACACTGCCTCCTGCACCATCTTCATAATCCTTCATATGTTTGAGCCTATTGTTGAAGTTACTGTGTTGATTCATGCCGTTGAAGTTTCTCTCATTTTCACAGGCCCTCTACTTGATCAAATATGATGTCCTTTTGTAGCAACTGGTCTTTCCTGATGATGTGTGCACAGTCCTCACTTTTAAGAAACATTCTGGTTATATTACTTATAAGATCAGTTCACTCAATAAAACTACTAATTTTGTTGTTAAGTGCCATTGAGTCAGTTCCAACTCATAGCAACACTGTATAGGGTTTCCAGGAAGTGGTTGGTGGGTTTGAACTTCCAACCTTGCAATCCAAACAGACCTTGTGGTCCAGTTCATTAACCTGCAGCACTACACCAGACTCCAAAAAATTAGTATATATCATCTACTTCCTGTTTTGTAGATCTCAGTGAAGTAACTGAAATTTTCTTCCTTTAGTAGCAGTTACATATTTCTTTAAATAAAATTCTTCCTCTATAAGAGCACATGGGAGAGGAACATTTAAAAAAATTTAAAACACCAATTAGCATGATTTCCCCTAGCAGTACTTTGTAATAGATAAACTGGAGAGTAACTATGGATTATAAATAGATCAAGGATGTAAAGGCTGTCCTGGAATGGGTATACAATGCTTGTAATGAGGAAGTGAAATTTATCAACTGTTATAGAGGAATTGAGACATCCTATAAAAAGCCAGTGAGCAACTGAAGTCTTCTACCAACAGATATATAGGTGAACCCTTGTGGAAGTTAATCCTCTAGTCCTGCAAAAAAAATTTAAAAAAAAAAAAAAAAATCCTCCATTTTCACAAGGAAAAAAGAGAATCAAACTCAAAATCTGCCTAAGGCTGATTCCTATGAAGCAGATGCCTTCACTCTACAATATTCTTTACCCTATTCTGACACCAGTCATCCCTCCACAGCATCCTCACTTCTCTGCTAGGTTTGATAATATGTTGCAATGGCCACACAGAACTCAGAGACAGTACTCAGGATGGAGTTTATTATGGAAGTGAGTTGGATAGAATTCAGGATCAGAAACAACTCAGGAAGCAGCAGTTCTCCTGTCCGGAACACCTCTTCTCACCTGTACTGCAGCCACTCCTCTATCTTGTCTTCAAGTCTCTCAGTCCCGTGGCCCCTTGACCTCTGCCCTGCTAGGACAAGTGTCACAAAGCTCCTTTAGCCAGTCCCCCCCCTAAAAATAATAAAGTGCCCTAAGGGTACATTATGCAAACAAGCTTCTTGTCCACAGACACTTAGCTTTACACAGTTCATGGACCAGGAAGCCCACAGCTGCTCTGTTTCTTCATCCCGCCACCTTAGCTGCTGAAGCTTTCTAGGTAGGGATCTGAAACTCCACTCATAGTTCTTCTTTGATGGTCCTGGAGTCATCTATTTCTCTTTTGAGATGGCTCCTTTTAAACCTAATGGGATGGTAAAACTAACAAATTCTGGTGTTAAAGTCCTGTATACCCTATTTGCATGGTCCCACCCAATCATTTGTCACAAAGACCATGCATATTAAGTACATTTATTGTATGTAGCACAAGGCCCCATCAAGCCTTTGGATGACTCTAGTCCCACGTCTCTCCACTCTGTCCTCACTTATCTATTTTTACTTCTACTTCCCAAAACTTAGACTGATAACCATTCTCACTCCATTTCCTTTTCTCTTACTGAGACTGGGACCTTCTCTCCCTATATACTTTTTCTTCTGTTTCCTGGATTTTGTTTCGTTAGTAATTAACTTATAATTTCTGCTTCTAATTTTCTTTGGCCTCTCAACCTATAAACACATTTAAACTTCTGCACCATCTCGAACATTTCTTTCCTTTTGTCATACCCTCAATCTTTGCTTTTTATTATTTTTTTTAATAACAATGTCCATAAGACTTGTTTATATTTAATACTCCCACTTTCTATTTTCACTTTCATCTGTCAGTTTGCTGTACTGTGATGGCTTGTGTGAAGCTATGATACTGGAAGCTGTACCACAGATTTTAAAATAACAACAGAGTCACCTAGAATGACTGGTTTCAGCAGAGCTTCCAGGCTAGACAAACTAGGTAGAAAAAGATGTGGACTACTTCTGAATAGTTGCTGTTGTTTAGTGCCATCGAGTTAGTTCTGACTTACAGTGACTTTGTATAGGGTTTCTGAGGTTTGGCTGGTGGATTTGAACCAGCAACCTTGCGGTTAGCAGTCCAGTGCGTACACACCTGAAAATCTTATGAAGAGTATTAGAACATTGTCAGATATAGTGCTTGAACATGAGTTCCTGAGTCTGAAAAGCTCTCAAAATGTAATTGAGGAAGACCTGCTACCTCAAAGTAGAATTAACCTTAATGACATTAATGGAATTAAGCTGTCAGAACCTTCATTTGCTGATGGGGCACAACTCAAAATGAGTTGAATACAGCTGTGAATGTCCATTAATAATTGAACATTGAATGTACAAAGTATGAATATAAGAAAATTGGAAGTTGTCAAAAATGAAATAGAATACATAAAGATCAATATCCTAGATATTACTGAGCTGAAATGGACTGGCGTTGGCCATCTTGAATCTGATAATCATGTGGTTTACTGTGTCAGGAATGTCAAATTAATGAGGAATGGCATCACATTATCAAAATGAACATTTCAAGACCTATATTGAATTACTGTGTTGTCTGTGATCATATCTATATACCTACAAGGGAGACCAGTTAATACCACTACTATTCAAATCTACGCACCAACCACTAAAGCCAAAGATGATCAAATTGAATAGTCTGATCAACTTCTTTAGTCTGAAATTGGTCAAACATATAATCCAGATGATAATTACCGGCAATTGGAATACAAAAATTGGAAACAAAGAGGAAGGATCTGTACTTTGAAAATATAGCTTCTATGATAAAAATGATGTTGGAGATCACATGACATAGTTTTGGAACTTATTCATTCCAAATGCTTGTGTGTTTTTTTTTCAACGACATGAAGGTGACTATGCACTTGGAACTCACAAGGTGGAATACACATAACTGGTACTGCTAACAGCAGGGTCAGCAGTTCAAACCCACCTCAGAAACCCCATACAGGGCTGCTTTCAGTTGGAAATGACACGATGGCATTTAAAAATAACAGTAATTGTATATATTCAAGGAGCTCTGGTAGCATAATGGTTACAAATCGGGCTGCAAACCGCAAGATCAGCAGTTCGAAACTACCAGCTGCTCCGAAGGAGAAAGATGAGGCTTTCTGCTCCCGTAAAGATTTACAGCCTCAGAAACCCTGTTCAGGGTCACTATGGGTCGGAACCAACTCGACGGCACTTAACAACAACATATATTCAAGGAGCCCTGGTGGCACTGTGGGATAAGCACTGGATGGTTAACCTGAAGGTCTGAAGTTCAAACCTTGAGGTTAGTCATTCAGTGCTTACCCTACAAGATGAT
>NW_006408577.1:9848055-9855779 GCF_000296735.1 Chrysochloris asiatica
ACAGGTTGAATAAGTATGGTGAAAGAATACAATCCTGTCGCACAGCTTTCCTAATTTTAAACCAGTGTTCCCATTTTCTGTTTGAACAGCTGCCTCTTTGTCCATGTACAGATAGATTCCTCATGAACACAATTAAGTGTTCAGGAAAACTTATACTTCACAATGCTGTCCATAGTTTGTCATGATCCACAAAATCAAAAGCCTTTGCTTAGTCAAAAGCACAGAAAAACATCTTTCTGGTATTCTCTGCTTTCAGCCAATATCCATCAGACATCAGCAATGATAACCCTCATTCCACGTCCTCTTCTGAATCCGGCTTGAACCTCTGGAAGTTCTCTGTCAATGTATGCTTGCAGTCATTTCTGTATTACCTTTAGTAAAACTTTACTCGCATGGGATATCAAAGATATTGTCCAATGATTTCTGCATTCCATTTGGTCACCTCTCTTTGGAATGGGCACAAATACGGATCTTTTCAATCAGTTGGCCAGATCATTGTCTTCCAAATTTCTTGGCAGGTATGAGTGAGTGCCTCCAGTGCCACCTGACTTTCTTGAGAGATTTCAGTTTTTATTCCAGCAATTCCTGGTGCCTTGTTCTTTGCCAATTCTGTCAATGCACCTTGAACTTCTTCCTTCAGTATCATTGGCTCTTGATCATATGGTACCTCTTGAAACCGTTACACATCAACTGATTCCTTTTGGTACCATGACTTTGTATATTTCTTCCATCTTCTTTTGATACTTTCTACATTATTCAATAATTCACCCAAAGAATCCTTCATTAACGAAAATCGAGGTTTGCTTTTCACTTCAGTTCCCGCAGCTTGAGAAATGCTGAGCACATTCTTCCCTTTTGGTTTCTGACTCCTGATCTTTGCACATTTCATTGTAGTATCTGACGTTGTCTTTTCGAGCTGACCTTTGAAATTTTCTATTCAGCTCTTGGACCTCCTCATTTCTTCCATTTGTTTTAGCAATTCTGTGCTGGAGAGCAAGTTTCAGTGTCTCTTCTGACATTGTTTTCTTAATGACTTTTTGCTTTTTTCATGTATGATGTTCTGACGTCATCCCACAACTCTTCTGGTCTTCGGTCTTTGGTGTCAAATGTATCAAATTTGTTCTTCAGATGATCTCTAAATTCAGGTGGGATATATTCAAGTTCATATTTTTGGCTCTCATGGACTTGTCTTCATTTTCTTCAGCTTCAGTTTGAATTTGCATATGAGCAATTGATTGTCTGTTCCACAATCTACTCCTGGCCTTGTTTTGACTGATGATATGGAGCTTTTCAATTGCCCTTTACCACAGATGTACTCAGTTTGATTTCTGTGTATTCCATCTGGTAAGGTCCATGTATATAATCGTCTCTTACACTGTCTAAAGAAGGTATTTGAAATGAACGAATCATTGATTTTGCAAAATTCTATCATGCATTCTCCAGCATCATTTCTAACACCAAGGCCATATCTTCCAACTACTGATCCTTCCTCTTTGCTCCCAGCCTTTGTATTCCAATCATCAGTAACGATTAACAGATCTTGATTGCATGTTTCATCAATTTCAGATTGAAGAAGTTGGTAGATTTCTTCTATTTCATCCTCTTTGGCATTAGTGGTTGGTGCATAAATTTGAATAATACTGGTATTAACTGGGCTTCTCTGTAGGTGCATGGATATTATCCTCTCACAGACAGCATTGTGCCTCATGACTGATCTGGATATGTTCTTTTTGACAATGAATGCAACACCATTTCTCTTCGTCATTCCCGTTATAGTAAACCATGTGGTTGTCAGATTCACAATGGCAAGTTACAGTCCATTTCAGCTCACTAATGCCTAAGATATTGATGTTTATGCATTCCATTGTAAATTTTTTTTACAATTTCTAATTTTCCTAGATTCATATTTCATACATTCCATGTTCCGATTATTAATGGATGGTTACAGCTGTTTCTCTTTTGAGTTGTGCCCCATCAACAAATGAAGGTCCTGAAAGCTTTGCTCCATTGACACTATTATGGTCAACTCTACTTCAAGGAGGCAACTCTTTGTTCCCTGGTCATATTTTTAGTGCCTTCCAACCTTGGGGCTCACCTTCCTGCACTATATCTGACAACGTTCCACTGCTATTCACAATGTTTTCATCTTCTGACACTATGTCTGACAGTGTTTCACTGGAATTTTTAAGTTTTCAGTGGCTAACCATTCAGAAGTAGTTTGCCTCTCCTTACTAGTCTTAGTCTGAAAGCTCTGCTGAAACCTGTTTACTATGTGTGATCTGTTATTTAAAATACTGATGGCATAGCTTCTAGCATTACAGCAACACACAAGCCACCACAGTACAACAAACTAACAGATGAGTGGTGATCAAACCAGTTGTATTTATGACAAGAATTATTTTATGTAAACTAAGTAGTTTCATTCTTTATTAGAGTTCTTAGTTGCAAATAACTAAAACCAACTCTAACTTAGGGGGTAAATATTGACTGGAGAGATAGCACATAGAACCTACAGGAAGACTGGAAAATAAAGCTTAGAATACAAAAGAATATAACTAAGTTCTAGTGTAGATCCTATCCCTGGCCTACCACCACATTGTAGATACATTTAATCTTCTAATGCCAAGCATAACTCTACTCTGCCTGGATTATTGCCTCATTCCCTATGGACTGGCATAAAAACTGATATCCTAGCCCCTACTGAGCTGAACTGGACTGGTATTGGTCATTTGGAATCTGACAATCCTATGGTTTATTATACTGGGAATGACAAATTGAAGAGGAATGGTATTGCATTCATTGTTAAAAACCATTCCAAGATCTGTCCTAAAGTACAATGCTGTACTTAAAAGCAATGTAACTAAGGTCTATTGCAGATCCTATCACTAGCCTGCCACCACCAGACTTATGGATACACTTACTCTTCTAATACCATGAATAACTCATCTCTTCCTAGGTTGTATCATTCCCTTGAGAGTAAATGTCTTGGGAATGGTTGTTACTGGGCTGAGAGATTCTGCCTATCCAACTCTAAATAATGTAGCTAGGGTCTGGCTCTGTGAAAGAAGGCAAAGAGTAACTTGCCACTTCAGCTTCTGCACAAAATGACACCAACCACTCCTCCCACAACCCTCCCTACTCCTCAGCTAGGTTCAACAATTCATTGCAGAGACCACAAAGAATTCAAGACACCATATTTGCAATTATGGGGTTTATTAGAGAAAATTAGCAGGTTACAGTTCAAGGTTAGAAATGCTTAAGGTAGAGTTCTTCAAGTCAAGGTAGACGCTCCTCAACTGTGCCTGGGCAATGTTACAAAGCTCTTGTAGGGCTGTTGATAAATGCCCAGAGGATTTACCACTCCTTCATAAAGCTCAGCCTGAAGGCATTGAACTCAGCAGCATTAGCAAACCAGGCTCCCCCAATTAAGTGCCTGGAGGCACCCCAATCTGCAGGCAAGACTCCTGCCTAGT
Organism: Chrysochloris asiatica; assembly: GCF_000296735.1. Taxonomy (NCBI): domain Eukaryota; kingdom Metazoa; phylum Chordata; class Mammalia; order Afrosoricida; family Chrysochloridae; genus Chrysochloris; species Chrysochloris asiatica. The sequence goes on from NW_006408577.1 coordinate 9,851,529, forward strand.
CACTAGGGTTTACGTGCTCTGTGGGATGGAAAGCCCACCGCTCTCATGCTCTGGCTCTTGGTTCTCTGCTACTCCTGCTCCTCTGCCACTCCTTTGGTGTCATAGCTTTCTGTCCCTGGGTTGAGCAGGTTCAGTGTGCAGGGATCTCCAGGTCCAAAATAATCCAAAAGATTCTTTGATGCTATGAGATCCCGCCTTCTGCTTCTGATATGGCTCAATTCAAAACCACATGAGAGTTCTAAGTTTTTACAATGACAATCAACTGTTATCACAACTGAATCAAATTCTACCAGGATCTTCTTCCACCTTATTTTACCCAGACCCATCGTTGTTTGATGGGAGTTAAAAGGACTGTGGATTGAAGAGCCCTATGAAGTAATCCACAGTACTGCAGAGAATACCAGATGTTTACTTGTACTTTATTGACTATGGAAAGGCTTTTGGCTCTATGGATCATGACAAGCTATGGGCAACAATGTGGAGAACGAGTATTCCAGAACATTTAACTGTGCTCATGAGGAAACTATACATACACCAATAGGCAGTCTTTGAACAGAACATGGGGTCCCTGAATTAGGTTTAAAATTAGGGAAGGTATGTACCATGCATATTCACCTTACTTATTCAACCTATATGCTGAGCACATAATCTGAAAAACTGGATTATATAAAGAACGAGGCATCAGGATTGGAGGAAGACTCTTTAACAACCTGAGATACGCAGATATGCAACCTTACTTGCTGAAATTGAAGAGGACTTAAAATACTTGCTGATGAAAATCAAAGACCACAGCCTTCAGTATGGGTACACCTCAATGTAAAGAAAACAAAAATCCTCACTAGACCAGTAAACAATATTATCAATAAAAAAAAGATTGAAGTTGTCAAAGACTTCATTTTGCTTGGATCCACTATCAACACTCATGGAAGCAGTATTCAAGGAATCAAACAATGTATTATTGCATTAGGCAAATCTATTGCACAAGACCTTTAAAGTGCTTAAGAGTAAAGATGTCAGTTTGAGGACTAACATGGGCCTGACCCAAGCTGTGATATTTCAATAGCATCATACATATGTGAAAGATGGACAGTAAGGAAAACTGTAGATTTGATGCGTTTGAGTTATGATGTTGGAAAAGAATATTAGAAGTACCAAGGACTGCTAGAAGAACAAACAGATCTGTTGGAAGTACAGTCAGAATGCTCCTTAGAAACCAAAATGGTGAGACTTCATCTCATACTTCAGACATCTTATCAGGAGGGACCAGTCCCTGGAGGACATCATGCTAAATGAAGTTGTGGGTCATCGAAAATGAAGAAGATCCTCTAATTGAATTGGCATTAATAGCTTAAGCTTAACATGATTTTGAAGACGGCCCTGACCTGGCAGTGCTTTGTCCTGTTGTTTATAAGGTTACTGAGTCCGAACAGACTCGATGGCACCTAACAACTGTACTGCAGTTTCAAACAAGGGAACTTAACATCCTGGATAATACCCTCCCTCACAGGAAGGACTTTTGGGTGCTAGTTACAAGAAAATTATTTCCATTTCTTCCATTACCTAGTAACTGCAGGTATGAGACACATACCCCTTTGTCTTCTAATAGATGCAAAGTTCTGAGTATAGGCTACACTCAAAGCAGTACATTAGCATCTAACTACCAAATAAAACCATTTGATATTATTTTTAAATTTCCTTTATGGTGGGTATTTGCCTGATTTCACCCTATTCCCACTATTCCTTTCTGTACTTCACTCTTTCTGACATACAACTTTATACTCCTACTTCCTGGAGGGATTTGCATTTGTAATCCCTACACTACAACTTCCAAACTGTTTTGTGAAAATTTAATTTGCATTATGAAGACAAAAGTAACAGGAGTAAAAGGGATGGGATTCTTTTTGAAGTTTTGTAATCTGGGTAAAAGTTTACAGAGCAAATTGGTTTTCCACTGAATACATTCACATTTTGTTTTGTGGCATTAAATGCAATCCTCTATCACCATACTCTTCCTACTTCCTCATGCTTACCTTGTCCATTTCCTTCTGTTCCACCCCTTCCTGACTTCTGAACTTTAACCCTGGGCAAATGCTACCCTTTTGAACTCCTATGGTTAATTATTCTAAGGAGTGCTTACCTACCTGGTGTTATTGTCCATTTTATATGCTTGTCTACTTTGATAGCGAAGTGGTTATGAATTGGGCTGTGAACCGCAAAGTCAGCAGTTCGAAACTACCAGCTGTTCCACGGAAAAAAGATGAGGCTTTTTGCTCCCGTAAAGATTTACAGCCTTGGAAACCCTGTACAGAGTCACTATGAGTCGGAACCGACTCCACAGCACATAACCACCACCTTCACCATTTGTTTTAAAGTTGAGTCATGGGGATGAGTTCAGTTCCAGACTTGAAGAGTGACCAAGAGTCAGTCTTGAAGTAAGCCTGGTCTTTTGTATGATTTTGAGCTTTATTCCACATTTTTTCCCATTCTTCCAAGAACATTTTGTGATCCATTTCCCAAATGATCAAAAGTGGTAACAACGCACCATCTAGTTCTGATCTCAGGGTCATGGGGGCTGGTATTACAGTGGTCCATTAATCCTTTGGACTAATGTGTCTTTGTTTTCCTTCACTCATCTTTGTTTCATACAGAGAAAGATCAATAGTTACACCTTAGATGGTCACTTGAATCTCTGGAAGTCACAATTCACCATGCTAGGAAGTAAAACATGCTTTTGTGGACTATGTTAAGAATACAGGATTAATAATCCTGTTTCTATCTGCTATAATAGAGGCCACAAACAAGCAGGTACCTTAATTCTAAACAGTGAATTTAGTGAGTCATACTTCATTATTTCAAGGAGCTCTGGTAGCATAGTGGTTACGAATCGGGCTGAGAACCGCAAGGTCATCAGTTCGAAACTACCAGCTGTTCCGCGGGAGAAAAATTAGGCTTTCTGCTCCCGTACAGATTTACAGCCTCGGAAACCCTGTGTAGGGTCGCTATGAGTCAGAACCGACTCCACGGCACACAACAACTACAACAACAAATCCAGCTTGCAGTCTGACTTGGGAATTTCTGCTTCTGGAAACTGGCTGCTTATAGAAAGCTCTTCAAAAGGATCCATTGAAGCTCCTCTCTAACCTATTTTTTGATATAAAGGTGACTTCAGGAAACCGTTTTCTCAAGGTTCAGGATTCATCTCAGGGTGACAGCCTGAGTAGGTCACCCCAACTCCATGAAGCACATTAATCTGGATTCCAGAATTAAAACTGCTCCATATGTTGTTGTTAAGTGTCATCAAGTTGAGTCCAACTCATAACACCACACCAGGACGCTTCCATATATATGGAACAACTTTAATATAGGGTTTCTATTAGGAGCTGTGGTAGCGTAGTGGTTACGAATCGGGCTGCGAACCGCAAGGTCAGCAGTTCAAAACTACCAGCTGTTCCACGGGAGAAAGATGAGGCTTTCTGCTCCCGTAAAGATTTACAGCCTCGGAAACCCTGGTCAGGGTCGCTATAGGTCGGAACCGACTCAACGGCATTTAACAACAACATAGTTCACAGGGGCCGCTGTGAGTTTGAACCGCTGACGTTGTAATTCAAACCAATCTTCTGGGCCAGTGCTTATCCTAAGCGCAACACTAGAATATAATTTGCTGTTAAGTGCCATTGGTAGCTGGTATGGTGCTGCAGGATAAGCACTCGACTACAAGTTCAGTTTGAACCACAAAGGTGGTGGTTCAAGTTCACCAGTCGCTCCTCAGAAACAGTATACTGGGTTGCTGTGGGTTGAAACTGACTCCACAGTACTTAACAATAATAAATCTTTGTGGGAGCAGAAACCTTCAGCCTTCTCTCAAGGAGCAGTTGGGGGCTCAATCTGCTGACCTTGTGGTTCACAGTCCAGTGTTTATCCTACAAAGCCACTGCACTCCTTTATTCATAAATCTCGTTTATTCACAGATATGAATGATATGTATGTTAATGTATATATAATTTATATATGCATATATGATTTTTGAAGTCCTGGTGTGGCGATTCAGGATAATGTGCTGGACCACAGGTCGGTTTAAACCACAAGGGCAGGGGATCAAGCTCACTAGCAACTCCTTGGAAACCTCATACAGTGTTGCTATGAGTTGAAACTGACTCAGTGGTACTCAACAATATATCATTTGTATTTCATACATAACCATGTTTTACATATGTTTTATATATATATGGGCTCTCGTAGCGTAGTGGTTAC
>NW_006408577.1:9856159-9867370 GCF_000296735.1 Chrysochloris asiatica
GACTGGTGAGCTTGAACCACCAACCTTGCAGTTCAAACTGATTTTGCAGTCTAGCGTATTAACCCACAGCACCATAGGGCTTCAATAAGTTCATGGAAAAATGGAAATGAAAGATAATGGAATTTTTTCACAAATTTTTTGAAGTCCAAACATTTCAACATTTATCATGGAACAAAAGTTACAAGCACAGTACATTTCTTAAAAAGACATCTGGTGTATAAATACTCTGCCTTTGAGTTGATTCCAACTCAAGAAACCCTAGAGCTGTCCCATAGGGTTTTCTAGGTTGTAGTCTTTGTGAGTATGGATTACACCTCAATAGAGCGAAAACAAAAATTCCCACAACTGGATCAGTGATCAACATCATGATAGAGAGAAGACTGAAGCTGTCAAGGATTTCGTTTTACTTGGATCCACAATCAATTCCCGTGGCAGCAGCAATCAAGTTAAACTATGCATTCCCTGGGCAAATCTGTTGTGCAAGACCTCTTTTAAAGTGTTCAAAAGCAAAGGTGTCACTTTATGGACTAAGGTGCCCTGACCTAAACTATGATTATTTTCAATCGCCTCATGTTGTCGTTGTTGTTAAGTGCCAGAGTAGACTCCAACTCATAGCGACCCTTTATAGGATTTCCAAGGAGCAGCTGGTGGGTTTGAACCGCCAACCTTTAGGTTAGCAGCCCAGTACTTAAACTGCCATGCCACACCAATCGCCTCATGTTAAGTAAGATAACCTGGCTCGACTCTTACCACAACTTTGGACGTTCTTCCTCTCTATCTCATCTCTAAGATGGGAAAATAACAATTTCTACTTCAATGTCACTGTAATAATGCCTGTAATATGCCAGGAGGCTTCCATATTTACTAAGCACACAAACTATTAAGATATATGCGCTCCACGGCCAAAGTTTGGTCAACGACAATTCGATAAATACTTCAACATAACTTGTATCCCATCCCTGGAATTCTGGAATCCTCCAAATGAAAGTAACATTCTTCTTCTAAGCGTTTTTCACAGGAACTCCAGCACACCGTTGGGATTAGCCCCGACAAGGGAGAGGGAAAAAAAGTATCTGTGTACCCTTGACCCTCTAGCAGCCTGCAGTTAATGCAGCTGCTTGGCAATCACCTTGAATAGTTATGCTACCGGAAAATCACTAGCCCAGTCAGCAAAATCAGCTACCGCGTCAAAAGATCCGGCCACCCTCAGCAAAAGAGAACGTGGAGTGACCACATAAACGCACTGGATCACACCCTACCCACCCCGGTTCACTTTCAGTCTTCTGGCGACCTAGAAAAGGGTAGGTACAGGAGCGACAGCACACGTGACGCGCAGCCATTTTCATATCACATCCCCTCTTAGCTCACTCCAAGACGAATACGGCTGACGCGCACGCGCAGCTCTGCTTCCGGGCGAATCTCCTCACTACCCACAATGCCACGCAGTGCCGACCTGTCGCAAAGGCCGTGTTTCGGTGGTTAGAGAGAGCGACTCGTCTTCCGCGCAGTGCGGCGGCGACGGAGTCTTCTGTCTTCCTCCTCCTGCCCGCGGCCAGAGCCCCTGACGGTGCTCAGCTGCGCTTAAAGTCTGGCCTTTGCCACCTGTCTCCGCAATGCCCCCCAAGAAACAGGCTCAGGCCGGGGGCAGCAAAAAGGCAGAACAGAAAAAGAAGGAGAAGATCATCGAAGTGAGTATCCACCCCACCTCCCCCACTCACACCACGAGCCCGCGGGGAAGCTGTTTCCCGGCTCCCGGTTCCCCTGCTCGCGTCTTCCGGGTACACGTGTTTCATCCTTGAGCCCACTGCCCCTTCTCCAGCCCCTAATGACGCTTGCTGCTTCTCATCGCTATAGTGACGCTGCTTGCACCCCAGCACCTGGGCTTTGCTTCGCCTAAACGCCTGCCTTCAAGAGAACCCGATACGAAGCTACCACCTGGGCCCACCACAGGGCTTTGTCTTTTGGGCCTTTAAAAATTTAGGGCGTTATTAGGATTATATTTAGATAAATATAAACGGGTTCTGGCCTTGAAAGTCCGACTAATGTCATGCCTTTTTGTTGTCTTTTTTTTTTTTTTTTGCCATCCCAGGAGTAGTGTTCTTAATATTTTCGAGCCAACAAATTTAGTATTTCACGGCTTTTTTGTCTACTTCCAAAGCGATCAAAATTCTATAAAGAGTGAAGGTTTGTTTTTGTTTTTCTGGTCGCAGCCCAGCGTCCTGTATATGATGTTAAGTACTGTCGAGTCTGTTGACTCACATCGACCCTGTTTAGGATTTCCCAGGATTGGCTGGTGGGTTTGAACCTTGTGGTTAGCAGTCCAGTGCTCATCATACATTGCCATATCAGGACTCCATAGCACTTAATATATAAATTAAATAAAAAGACGTGCTTCTAAACAGATTATTTTCTCGTCGTTAGCTGGATTTAGTGCCATAGCTGAAGTGGTTTGTCGAATATGTTCGTCCAGTGCGTCGAGCCTGTAGCCTTTTAATGATTGCAGAATGCTCTTTAAAGTCTGCTGATTGGGTTTAAGTGCTTATAAAGTATTCTAGTAACATTGGCCAAATTCCAACTTGGAAACAGAACCTATATTCTTGTTGCCAATTTGTTTTGCTTAGAACTATCATAAAATTGTATAGCCAAAGACTTACAAGTAAAATGATTAATACCTTCACGCCTATGTTTGCTACCTACCACATTTTTAAAAATCTGGAATCTTGGCACTGGAAGTTAGTCTATGGGAATCTAATGGCATTCGGTGTTGTGTAAAACAAAGAACTTTGTGTTATATTATTCATGTTTTATCTTTTCATTGGTAAGATGAACATTCTTGGTCTGCGGAATGGTACATGAACAATAGTGCAACGTTATGAAAGTTACTTAGTTTCTCATTAACTAAAAATGATGCAGATAACTGTTAGGACTCTGTACAATTGAAAATAACAATGCTATGTTTAAGGTTAAAAAATTAATTTCATTAATGAAGACTTTTGTAAAAATTAAACAAAAATAATAAGGTAGTTGTATTCTTTAACTGGCAACTAAGAAATGATGACAGTACACCTGTCTTTTTTTTCTCCACATTTAAAATACATAGTGAGCTTTATGAACAGCTGTTAACTGATTTGAGATCACTGATAGCTCACGAATAAGGTCAAGCCTATACGTGTCAGTCACCCTTAAATAGTATAGTTAAATACTCAATGACAAGAATAGTTTATTTTTTAATTTTATACATTTTTTTCCATTCCCAGTCAGAGGAGTTCAGTGTCACATGTTTAAAATGGTAGTAAGATTTTGCAGATTCATGTACTCGATGGATATTATGTCTGCTACCATTAAAGGTGTACAACAGTACTGTGTTATATCATATGGTGTAAAACTAGACTTACAGATAATACCTGTTCTGCTTTATCAGTACTTTTTTACTTCCCTAAAACTCAATATATTTAGACCCAATAAAGGAGCTCTGGTAGGGTACTGGTTATGAATCGGGCTTTGAACCCCAAGATCAGCAGTTCAAACTACCAGCTGTTCCGTGGGAGAAAGATGAGGCTTTCTGCTCCCGTAAAGATTTACTGCCTCAGAAACCCTGTACAGGTCACTGTGAGTCGGAGCCGACTCCATGGCACATAACAACAGTCTCAAAGGCAAATTTAGGAGAGGCAGAACAAAGGTAGCTTGCAAATCCCCACTCAAATTTCATTCCGAACTGCACTTACATTTTTTACATAGATTTCTAAGACTTTAGTTGCTATAAAGGGTTATCATTGCACAACATATAAAAGGTAAGGTAAAATTTATTTTATGACAAAACTATAATGAACAGAATTGAAATCTGCTTCAAATGGGTTATTGATCTTTATGACTCATAATATTTGTGGGAAATACAGAGTTTGGTTAATTTAGGAAGGTTTTATCAAAACACACTTAGAATTTTTAAATAATGATGAAATCATCAAGTAGAACAACACTTTTGAATGGATTTGTAAATGAATGGTATCCCTACTTGTTCCCTTCTCTACCTTTATTGCCTTTACTTTGATTGCATAGTGGTTACCAGTTGGTCTGCTAATCTCAAGGTCAGCAATTTGAAAATGCCAACGGTTCAGCAGGGGAAAGGAGGCTTTCTGCTTCGTAAAGATTTATAACCTCAATAACTCTGTCCAGGGTCTCTGTGAGTTGGAACCAACTTCATGGCACCTAATAGACACCACAACTGCCACCACTACCATGGATATTGTTGTTGTTGTTGTTAAGTGACGTTGAGTCGGTTCCGACCCATAGCGACCCTGTACAGGGTTTCCGAGGGTGTAAATCTTTACAGGAGTAGAAAGCCTCATCTTTCTCCCACGGAGCGGCTGCTAGTTTCGAACCACTGACCTTAAGGTTTGCAGCCTGATTTGTAGCCACTACACTACCAGAGCTCCTTAGATATTGTTGTTAAGTCCTGTGAAGTCGGTTGCAACTCATAGGGACCGTGTATAAGATTTCCAAGGAGTGGCTGGTTCCCTTGCAGCTCAAACTGACCTGAAGTCCAGTGCACTATCCTGCACCACCACACCAGGACTCCACTACAGTGGATACATTGTCAAAAAAACTTGGAAAATTTGAGATCGCCAAGGAAAGAAAGTAAAGAGCCATGAGAGACATTATAGTTTCACGAAAGGAACACCACCAGCATTGTAGTCAGCTAGACCTGAGTTTGATTTCAGTGTCACACTTTCTTAGGTCTATAGCTTCGGCAAGTATATAGAGCTGTGAGTGGAAGTTTTTATCATTAATATGATTAAGAACTGGTTTTATAGTCCCTTTGAATCAATTACAACGTATAGTAACTCTATATGAGCGAGTAGAACTCTTTGGTTTCTTAGGCTGTAATCTTTGTGGTCTTTATAGTGGAGTCCTGGTGTGGTGCTGCAGCCTAATGCGCTGGACTGCAAAGTCAGTTTGAACCGCAAGATCAGCAGTTCAAGCTCACCAGCCTCTCCATGGAAACTCTATTCAGGGTTACTATGATTTGGATGGCACCGAACAACAGTCTTTATAATAGCAGTTTGCCAGCTTATGTCCTCATATGGTGATGCAGGATAATGTACTGGACTGCAAGGTCAATTTAAACCATAAGATGAGTTGTTTGAATCCACTAGCTGCTCCTAGGAAACCCTGTACAGGGTCGTTTTGAGTCAGAGCCTACTCAGTGGCACTAAACATGTCCTGTAGAGCCCTGGATGGGTTCAAACCACCAACCTTTCAATTAGCAATCAAGTGCTTTACCATTACACCAGCAGGGCTCCTAAGAACTAGGGAAAATAATCTTAAACTCCCCGATTTTCATGAATTTATTTGCATTATTTGATTTTTTTTTAAAAGAAGTGAATATATCAGATGGTAATGGTTCTTGTTAGACATTCACACTTTAGTACCAAACTGCATAAATCATTTGTATTTTCTAACTTTTTATTGTGAATTGAATGAAGGTTAACACATAAGATTATCTGCTTTACATTAAAAAAAAAATTTACTCTTTGTGTTTCATCTTGGTGATTAAAATCCCCTTCTTACAACAAGTTACCTTACTTCCTCCCTGTGGCTTCTTTTGCATCTTATATTTCACAAATGGACAAAGCAAAAATATTTAATGTACACATATAAAACAAAAATATCTATTCATTTAAATGTCCAAAGGGTACATTCTGCAAGCCAGCCTCCTACCTGAAGGCAAACAGCCTTACGTGGGCCTAGAGCCCACAGCTGCGCTATCTCCTAACCATGTGGCCTCTGCCACCATCTCTGCTGTCCCTGCTTTTCTAGGTAGGATCATATACGTGTCTTTCTTGATGGTCCTGTGATCATCTATTTCTGAATTGAAAATTTAATTACTCGCCCCTTTTAGTTCTATATCTTCTACAATTATAGTTGTGACCATCACAGTCCTGCAAAGAGTTACTCAGCAATTGAATCATAAAATCCTATCACAATCATTCCCCAACCCCTTTCACAAGATCCATCTGGGAAAAAAAGAAAAGTAGTCAGTGGGGATTTTATGTTACCCTCCTCTTTCTGAAACTAAGCACACTCATGAAAGCTTGTAATGCAGCCACTCCCTGCCTTTGTAGCCCCCATTTTTGATGTTGTTATTAAGTGCTGTCAAGTCGGTTCTAACTAAGCAACCCTATGTAGGGTTTCCAAGGTGCAGCTGTTGGGTTTGGACTGCCAGCCTTGTGGTTAGTAATCAGTGCTGATCCTATAGCACCACACTAGCCAGTGTCTAAATTGCCTGTTTTATCAACCCAGTACACTGAGGAACAAGCCTGTTCCTTGATAGGAAGAATCCTTCCATTCTGCTGGGAATTTTGAGCAACTGCATCCATAAGCAAAAGTCCAGTTCATCAAATCGGAGCAATTTACACTTGCTCACAGTATCATCTATTTTTATGTGGTGGAGTTCTGGTCAGCTAGCCATCCAAGCTAGATCAAACAGGTAATAACTGCAAGCTTGTGAGTATAACCCTTATGCCTCATTTGCTTTTTTTACACCTAAAGTTTAATAACAAAACAAGTCAGCTCTAAGGAATGGACCTGATTATGGGAATCTTTGGCTTTAGAGTAAGCAAAAGAAGGATGGTCCTACCTAGGACTTGAAATGGTAGGGAAGTAGAATGGTAGGATCTATAGAGCTGGGAACTGGTAGGCTGCCAATAAAAAAACCCCATCCAAGGTCAACTCTTGATTGCACTAGCTTGTTTAACCATTTGTAGAATATCCATTGAATAGTTATACCAGAATGATACATTTGTGGGGAAATTACATAAATAAAACAATGCTAGCCTCTGCTTAACCCCTAGTGTCCCAGGAGGTAAACCCCAGTTAAACTGGGGACTGACCTGTCCTCCCTATCCTTTCCTTTGTTCTAACATCTTATTGAAGGGAGGGAGGCTAACTTGCAAACTGAGTAGGAATACTTAAGGGAACAAGGAAAAAGAGACAGAGTTTCAAGTGAAGCCTGAAATTCTCTTGTAGCCTCAGGGAGCCCTCAGTTTCTTAAAACTACCACCTTCCTATTACATTTTCCAAGTTGTCTTTACTTTAAACTGAAAAAAACAAGCCAAACCCACTGCCATTAAGTCGATTACAACTCAAAGCAATCCTATGTAGGGTTTCCAAGGCTGTAAATCTTTTCCAGAGTAAAAAGTCTTGTTTTTCTCCTGAAGAAGTGGCTGCCAACTTTGTGATTAACGATCCAGTGTTCATCACCACTCAGCCTCCTTTGTTACTGTTGTTAAGTGCCGTCAGGTCAGTTCCAACTCAAGGTGACTGTGTATACATTTTCCAAGGACAGACTGGTGTGTTTGAACCTTCAACTTTTTAGTTAGCAGTCTAGCACCACACTAGGACCTCATTAAATCCAGTGCAGTATACTACCTGGATTCTTGATGTGGCACTGTAGGGTCAGCACTGGACTGTAGACCACCAGCTGTTCCTCAGAAACCCTATACAAGGGCACCATAAGTTGGAACCAACTTGATGGCACTTAGCAACAACACTACCTAGTTTTTTTTGTGTTTAAACCATGATTTGGGATTGACTGTAACTCTCTCTCTACGTTATCCCTGCCTTCACCAAAACCAGGTTCATATGAAAATAAGGATTTGTCCTAGACTCAGGAAAAGGGGAGGAGGAAGCCCTTTTGAAGTGTTCTATAATGCAGATCATCTTGTTTTCAAATGTACCCTTAGTGTCCTGGTATGTTGTATGCAGAATGTTTTGGGTTTTTTTTTTTTACCAGCGAATAGCTTTCTATGGTAAAGAGCAATGACTTTGCTTGAAGTCACATATACCTTAGTTCATATGAAGGGAACGTCAGAGAGTTCATGGGAAAATGGAATTAAAAGATAATGGAATTTTTCCTTGAACTTTTTGAAGCCCTTTGTTTATCTTTCACTGACTAGGTAATACTTAATGGCCAGACAAATTCTGTGTTTGTGTGTGGTGGGGAAAAGAGAAAAGGAAGACAGACAAGCTACCTTGCTCCTTTAAATCTTTCAACAGTCTAAGGTAAGTATTATTATCCTTTTTACAGTTGGGGAAGTAGCCTCAAAGGTTTAAATAATTTGCCCAAGGTTATAAAATTGGCAAGTGTGAGCGTCGGGATTCAAACCCAGGAAGTCTGATTCCATAGTCCTTGTTCACCAATGTGTGCTATATACCCTTTTCCTCTGTTGTTGTTAAGTGCCGTTGAGTCAATCCCAGCCCATAGCGACCCTATATAGGGTTTCCAAGGACAGTTGATGAACTTGAACCGATAACCTTGCAGTTCAAAGGACTTTGCAACGTGGCGCTTTAGCCCACAGCACCACACCAGGACTCCTTTCTCTCTGTTGTTGTTGTTAAGTGCCGTCAAGTCGATTCCGACCCATAGCGACCCTGTATAGGGTTTCCAGGGAGCAGTTGGTGAGCTTGAACCACCGTCCTTGCAGTTCAAACAGCTTTGTAGTCTGGAGCATTAACCCACAGTGCCACACCAAGACTCCTGTTGTTGTTGTTGTTGTTGTTAAGTGCCGTCGAGTCGGTTCCGACCCATAGCGACCCTGTACAGGGGTTCCGAGACTCCTGTAGCCACACGTAATTTCCACAACAACATTAAGAAGTTAGAATCAGATCCACATTACAAATAAGAAAACTAGGGCAGAAGGTAATTTACCTAGCTCTATTTCTAGAACTGGAGTCCTAGTGTGGCGCTGTGGGGTAGTGCAATAGTCCGTAAGGTCTTTTCGAACTGCAGCATTGGCAGTTCAAACTCACCAGCTGCTCCTCAGAAACCCTATACAAGGGCACTATAAGTCAGAACTGACTCAAAGGTACTTAATGACAATTTCAAGAGCTGGGATTAGAACTGCGTCAGTTTGATTCCAGAGTTTATGCTCTTAATCATTGCACTCTATATCCTGCCCTGTATTAAGGGGTGTAAGTACGTAAGGATTATTAACATTTCTGAGTTTCAGTATCCACATTTATAGACTGAAATCATAATAAAGGATTGTTAAGAAGATTGAATAAAAGATATATTTAGGAATTTATGTATCCTGAAAGCTTAGATAAATGTTGTTGAGTCAAGTTGGTACCAACTCATAGTGACCCTCTATTGTTGCTGTTAAGTGCCATTGAGTTGGTTCCGATCCATAATGACCCTGTATAGGGTTTCTGAGGAGCAGCTGGTAAGCTTGAACTGCCAACCTTGAGGTTCAAGCCAACTTTGCAGTTCTACGCATTAACCCACAGCGTCACACCAGGACTTCCTTTTTCTGTGTGTGGGGGATGGTGGTAGATAATGTCTGAACTCTTAACATAATTAGAACAATTTGAAAATGGGACTCATTCATCATCTTGGGCTGGTTAATTATGTGCTAAAACAGTATAATTAGACATGAAAAAACTTCTGAAATCTAGGGCTTGTATAGTAGAAGTTGTTGCGTTGTGTATTTCTGTTGTAGCTGGTCAGGTCAGCTCCCTGTTATTATTTTATTGTTGCTAGGTGCCGGATGTCTGTTCTGACTCATTGATACCCTATGCACATCAGAACAAAACACTGCCCAGTCCTGTACCATTCTCAGAATTGTTGTTAAGCTTGAGCCTGTTGCTGATCTCTCACTATGCTTGTCAGTCTAATTGGGGATCTTCCCTCTTTTCATTGACTCTCCATTTTACCAAGCATGATGTCCTTTTCTCAGACTGGTCCCTACTAATAACATGTCTAAAGTATAAGAGATGAAGTCTCACCATCTTTGCTTCTAAGGAACATTATGGCTGCACTTCTTCCAACACAGATTTGTTGTTTTTCTGATAGTCCGTGAAACTTTTAATATTCTTTTCATAACGTCATAATTCAAAAGCATCAATTTTTTGGTCTTTCTTACTCATTTTCCAATTTTCACATGCATTATGAGACCATTGAAAATACCATGACTTGGATCAGGTGCACCTTAATCCTCAAACTGAAGTCTTTGTTCTTGAACATTTTAAAAACATCTTTTGCAGCAGATTTGCCTAATATAATACGTCCATTTCATTTCTTGACTGCTGCTTCCATGAGTGTTGAATGGGAGCCAAGCAAAATGAACGCTTTAACAACATCAATCTTTTTTCCATTTATTATGTTTTTTATTGGTCCAGTTGTGAAGATTTTTGTTGCCTTTGCATTAAGCTGCAATCCATACTGATTTTTGATCTTCATCAGTAAATATTTGAGTCCTCAGTGTCCTGGTGTGGCGCTGTGAGTTAATGTGCTGTACTGCAAAGTCACTTTGAACTGCAGGGTCAGTTGTTCAAGCTCACCAGCTGTTCCTCAGAAACCTTATACAGGGTCATCATGGGTCAAAACTGACTCATCTGCACTTAACAACAAGTTCTGCACGTCACAGGTTGTTAATGAGCCTTCCTCCAATCCTGATACCACATTCTTCTTGGGTTATTTGCTCGGCATACAGATTGATTGAATTAGTTTAATGAAAGGATACGACCCTGGTGCACACCTTTCCTGATTTTAAACCATTCAGTATACCCCTGTTCTGTATTAATGACTGCTGCTTGTTCTAGTTACAGGTTTCTAATGAGGACAATTAAGTGTTCTGGAATACCTGTTCTTTGCAACATTATCCATAGCTTGTTGTAACCTACACGGTTGAAAGTCTTTGCTTAGTTAATAAAGCACAAGTGAACATCTATGTGATGTTCTTCGCTTTTAGCCAAGATCCATCTGACATCAGCAATGATAACCCTCATTCCATATCCTCTTCTGAATCCGGCTTGAATTTCTTGTCAGTTCACTGTGGGTGTACTGAGTCAGCTGTTTTTTTGTTAATTACGTTTAACAAAATTTTACTTGTATGTGATATTAATGATACTGTCTGATGATTTCCACATTTCTCTAGGTCATGTCTCTTTGGAATGAACATAAATAGATCTCTTCCAAACAGTTGGCTAGGTAGCTGTCGTACTAATTTCTTGGCATAGATGAGTGAGTGCCTCCAGTGTTGTATCAGTTTGTTGAAAGATTTCAGTTTGTATTCCATCAATTCCTGGAGCCTTGTTCTTTGCCAATGCCTTCAGTGCAGCTTGGACTTCCTTCGTTAGTAGTACCATTGGTTCTTATTCATATGCAGCTTCTTGAAATGGTTGGACATGTTGTTGTTGTTGTTAGGTGCCATC
>NW_006408577.1:9868411-9869032 GCF_000296735.1 Chrysochloris asiatica
ATATAGACCATTTCTTTTTGATAGTGATTAAGTTCCTACTATGTTCTTTTGACGCTCTCTGCATCATTTGATATTTTGCTCTTGGAATCCTTCAATAGTGCAACCTGAGATTTTAAATTTTCTCGAGCTTAAGAAATACAGAGTATGGTCTTCCCTTTTGGTTTTCTGCGTCTTAGCACATTTCATTATAATACTCTCTCTTCTCAAACTGCCTTTTAAATTTTTCTGTTCTGCTCTTTTACTTCTCATTTCTTCCCATCTCTTTAGCTTCTCTATACTCAAGAGCAAGTTTTAGAGTCTCTTCTAACATCCATTTTGATCTTATCTTTCCCTCCTGTCTTTTTAATGACTTTCGCTTTCTGCCTATGTGATGTTCTTGATGTCACCCCCATAGTTCTCTAGCGTCTAATGTATCAAATCTGTTCTTGAGGTGGTGTCTAAATGCAGGTGGGATTTATTCAAAGTCATATCTTGGTTCTCATGGATTTGTGTCAATATTAACTCAATTTCAGCCTAAACTTGCATCTGCCTAACTCGTGGTCTGTTTTACAGTCAGCCCCTTGCCTTGTTTTGGCTGATGATACTGTTTCTTCACTGTCTCTTCACACATAGATGTAGTCA
>NW_006408577.1:9869747-9874735 GCF_000296735.1 Chrysochloris asiatica
TGATTCATTTGTACTCCATTTGGTGAGATACATATGCATAGTGGCCTTTGCTGTTTTTTAAGTACTTTGTTGTGCCAAATTCTGTCATGCAATTTCCAGCATTAGTTCTTGCAATTACCAAAACCATATTTTCCAACTATGGATCCTCCCTCTTTGTTTCCAACTTTCTCATTCTAATCATCAGTAGTTATCAGTATATCTTGATTGCATGCTTGATCAATTTCTGACTGAAAAAGTTGGTGGAATTCTGTAGTTGCATCATTATTGACTTTAGTAGTTAGTGTGTAAATTTGTGTCTGTAAATTAATTGTTAGGGTAAATTAACTCTCTGCCTTTCAGTTAAAATTTCATATTTCGTACATTCCATGTTCTGATTTTTAATGGAGATTTGCAGCTCTTTCTCCTAATTTTGAGTTTTGTCATCAGCAAATGAATCCTGAAAGCTTTACTTCATTCTCATCATGATGGTCAACTCTGCGGAGAAGGAGCTATGGTAGTTTAGTGGATTACGAGATGAGCTGCTGACTTAAGATCAGCTCGAACCTACCATCCCCTTCAAGGGGGTAAGGTAAGACTTTCTGCCCCCGTAAAGGTTTGCAGTCCCAGAAACACTATTGTTCTTATGTAAGTATCCACCTTGTTATTCAGCATTGTTAATTCATAGTTAGCTGTTTCTATGTATTTACATATGTTGCATGCATTCAACCCTAGTTAAACTCTTCTCTGGCAAGGTGTCCATAGATGCTATTATGCTTAGACACTTGAGCCCTTCTGTATGAGCTCACATTTGTAAAAGGAAGGTGTGGTATTTCATATCTGGTTACTGTGATCATCTCATATTTTACATTATTTTTAACAATCTTTGGTGTGGCTCTGTGGGATACAGCACTGGACCACAAGGTCAGTTTGAACCCCAAGGTCTGTGGTTCAAACTCACCAGCCATTCCCTGGAAACCCTATACAAGGATGGCACTTGACAACAACAACAATTTGTTGTTTTTGAGTGCTCAAATTTGTTTTCTCTAAAATTTAGGGAAGTCATCCAGAAAAGCTCAATGCTCAGATGTTTAGCTTTTTTTTTTTTCTTTACACCTACTACTTTTTTTCATATCCTTTGTTGTGAGATGGTGTCTAATAGGTTAATAGTGATTAATAGCAGCTCAGCTCGGTACAGCAAAACAAAATGCTCCGTCCTGTGCCATCCTCACAACCTTTGTATGTTTGAGCCCATTGTTGGAGCCATTGTGTCAATCTATCTAATTGAGTCTTCCCCTTTTATGCTGTCCTTTTATTTTACCAACCATAATGTCCTTCTCCAACATGTCCTGTTTGTGAGAAAAAGTCTCACCATTCTTGCTTGTAAGGATCATTCTTGATGTACTTCTAAGATAGAATTGTTACGTCTTAGTCAGCACTTTAAAATTCTTTGGCTTTCCTTATTCATTATCCAGCATTCACGTGCATTTGAGGTGATTTAAAATGCCATGACTTGGGTCAAGTACACCTTCAAGGTGACGTTTTTTTACTTTTCAACACTTTAAAGGTCGTTTTCATCAAATTTGTCCAATGCAGAATGATATGTGATTTCTTGACTGTTGACTCTCCTGTGAGTGTTTATGGTGGCTCTAGTTAAAGTGAAATCCTTGACAACTTTAACCTTTTCTTCTCCATTTATTGTGATTGCTAATTGGTCCCTTTTGAGGATTTTGTTTTGTTTGGTTTTTTTCTCTTTGAGTTGTAATTCATTTTAAAAGGTATAGTCTTTGGTATTTATCAGTCAGTTAGTGGTTCAGGTTCTCTTCACTTTCAGCAAGCAGCAAGATTTTATCATCTGCATATCACAGAGTATTAATAATTCTTCCTCCAAATGATGCCACATCCTTCTTACAGTATGCTTTCTCTGATTAATTGCTCAGCATACAGATTGAGTAAGTATGGTGAAAGGATGCAACATTGACAGACACCTTTCCTGATTTTAAACCATGCAGTATCCCCTTGTTGTCAAGAGGTGATACCTTGTGGTTTGTGTGTGCAGGTTCCACGAGGACACAGTCAAGTTTTCTGAAATTCCCATTCTTTATAGTGTTACCCATAATTGGTTACAGTCCACACAGTTGAATGCTTTTGTGAGTCAGTAAAACACAGGTAAACATTTCTGGTGTTTTCTACTTTCAACTAAGACACGTCTGACATTAACTCTCGTTTCACTTATTCTGAACCTGACTTGAATTTCTGGCAGTTCCCTGTTGGTATATAGTCATATATTAAAGAAAATGTAGGTAAAATTTGTATTACTGAATTGGAATAGTAAAATATAGCCACATGTAAGCAAAGTTTTAATGTATATAGATGGAGATGTTCTTCAATGAGAAATATTCTTTTGGAACCAGAACCATCTTGAACTTCTTAATCTGAAGAACACTGAAAAACTGATTTGATTTGATAATGCTGTAAAGATTATTTCCTGTTGGATGTCTTCAAATATTCTCACTATAGTATTATCTTCCATTTCCAACTCGTCGACATAAGTGGTGATTCTTATGTGTAAAACTTCACTTTCCATGTTTTCTTCCCTTATAAATAATGCCAAAATATCAAGGATTTAAAGTGACCACCGAAACTTACTTCAGAGGAACTGCCTCTCAGAGGATTCCAGGTTACTTAACAAAATATTTATTTTGTCTCTTGTTTCTCACTGACAATACTGAAAACAAGAGAATGAAAAGAAATGCAAACTCTATTGTGAAATTAACCAACCAGTTGCCATGGGATTGATTCAAACACATGGTGACCCTATATGTATCATAATAAAGATGTGTTCCATAGAGTTTTCAATGACTTGTTTTCTTTTAAGGTTTCTCTGGGTGTATTTAGACCTCCAACTTTTCAGCTAGCAGCCAAATAAGTTAACCATTTACAACACCCAGAAACTTTGCTTGAAATAAGGAAAAATCTGAAGAGCAGGGGTAGATGGATGAGTGTAACTGATTTAGCACAGTGGAGCAATCATCTGTGTGGCTACCAAGGAATGTCATTGAGAAACAAGGGGATTTGCTCTGTAGGATAAACACAGGACTGCTAAGCACAATTGGTGGGTCCAGCCCACCAAAAGTACCTTAACCAAGTAACTATCCCTGCAAGACACAGAGGGAGGTAGGGTGGGAGACGAGATATGAATCCAGAGTCCTCTCTGTTTCTGTAATACTGGGAGGAGCAATTAAAATGTGGGCCTGCGAATAGCTCCTAAGGGTTCTGTTCCTGGTGGCATAGTGGGTTATGTGTTGGTCTGCAAACCACAAGTTCAGCAGTTTGAATACATCAGCCTCTCCTCTGGAGAAAGATGAGGCTTTCTGCTCCTGTAAAGATTTACAGCCTCGAAAACCCTATACAGGGTTAACAGAGAACTTCAGAGGCACAAAACCGGATTCAGAGAGGACCTGGAATAAGGGGTATCATTGCTAATGTCAGATGGATCGTGACGGAAAGCAGAGAATACAAGAATGTTTTTTTGTTGTTGTTGTTAAGTGTTGTCGTGTCAGCTCTGACCCATAGCTACCCTGTATAGGGTTTCCAAGGAGCATATGGTGAGCTTGAACTGCCGACCTTGCAGTTCTAATGGCTTTGCAGTCTGACGTATTAACCCACAGCGCCACACCAGGACTCCATAGAAAGATGTTTACTTGGGCTTTATTAACTATGTGAAGGATCTTGATTATGTGGATCATGACAACTATGGACAGCATTGCAAATGAATTATGAGTATTCCAGGACTCTTAGTTGTGCTCATGAGGAACCTGCACATAGACCGAGAAGCAGTTACTTGAACAGAACACAAGAAACACCATGTGGTTTAAAATTAGGAAAGGTGTACGCCGGGGTTGTATTCTTCCACCATACTTACTCAATCTGTATGCTGAACAAATAATCTGAGAAGCTGTATTTTATTAAGAAAAACGTGGCATCAGGATTGAAGGGGGGAGACTCGTCAACCTGCGATATGCAGATGATACAACCTTACTTGCTGAAGTGAAGAGGACTTAAAATATTGATGGTCAGACACCACAGCCTTTGGTATGGGTTGCATCTCAATGTAAAGAAACAAAAATCCTCACCACTGGACCAATAATATACACATAAATGGAGAAAAGGTTAAAGTTGTTAAAGACTGCATTTTGCTGTATCAGCCATTAGCACTCATGGAAGCAGCAGTTAAGAAATAAAACGGTTATTACATTAGGCAAATTTGCTGCACAAGAGCTCTTTAAAGTGTTTAAGAGCAAAGATGTCAGTTTGAGGATTAAGGTGCGCCTGACACAAGCCATGGTATTTCCCATAGCTTCATATACATGTGAAAATTGGACAATGAATAAGGAAGGCTATAGAAGAATTGATGCATTTGAGTTATGGTGTTGGAGGAGAATACTGAAAGTACCATGGACTGCCAGAAGAACAAACTAATCTGTGTTGAAAGAAGTACAGTCAGAGTGCTCCTTTGAAGCCAGGATGGCCGGACTTCATTTCTCATACTTAGGACATATTGTCAGGAGAGAACAATCATTGGAAAAGGATATCATGTTTGTTAAAGTGGAGGGGCGAAGAAAAAGAGGAGCCCCCCAGCGAGATGGATTAGCAAAGTGGCGGCAGCAGTGGGTTCAAACGTAGCAATGGTTATGAGGTTGGCCCAGGTCCAGGCAGTGTTTCATTCATTTGTGCATAGGGTTACTATGAGTCATACTGACTAGATGGCACCTAACAACAATGAGTTGGAACTGACAACCACATACATCAAAAGCAACAAAGAGTTTGTATAGTAAATTAGAAGACCTGCTATCCACCTACTCTTCCTTGTGTTGTGGTTGTGGTTGTCAGGTGCCATCAAGTCGGAACCCACTCATAGCGACCCCATGCACAGCAGAACGAAATAATGTCCGATCCTGGGCCAACCTCACTACCGCTGCCACACTTGACACCATCAATGATGCCACCTG
>NW_006408577.1:9878475-9885891 GCF_000296735.1 Chrysochloris asiatica
CTCGTAGTGTAGGGGTTAGACCTTACTGACAGATTCAATGTCCTGTCAGCTAAACCTTCCTCTCAAAGATTCTTCTGTGCAGAATACAGAAGACTTAGAAGAAGAGGAAACTTTCATATACTAGTATTTGGTGAGTTTTCTGTCAGTTTTGTCACATAGTTATGTTGAAACCCACTAGTCAAGCCCCCTATTCACACTCACACATACAGAAGGGCTTCAGTAAATTCATGGGAATTATTCATTATCTTTTATTCCAATTTTTTTCCATGGACTTTTTGAAGTACTTTGTATGTGTTCAGTGACTAATAACATTTTCTATACAAATAGTTAAGGATTCAGAAAGAATCCTTTCTTTCCTCCCTTCCCTACTTAACAGAGTCCTAAACAAACTGGTGAATGGAGGTGGTTGTGGTTGTGTGCCATTGAGTTGGTTACAGCTCATAGCAAACCCTCTATAAGGTTTTCTTTATGGGAGCATTAAGCCTCATCTTTCTCTCAAGGAGCAGTAGGTTCAAACTGCTGACAGAAATCTTGAAGTTAGCCACCCAATTTGTAATCCACTTTGCTACCAGCGCCCTTCGGAGGAAGCTCAAAATACTGACTATGCCAGGGTGGTGCATTAGGACAAAACAAAATGTATAAACAAGCATTTTGAGTTATATGTGGTTGCCTGGCTGCCAACTGAGCTTCAGTTAACAGTCTTCTGTAATTATTGAAATACTTTATTGAATTGTACCTGTATTTTCTTTTTTAATAAGAATAAAATGGAGAAATAAAAAGTTGGGATAATAGTGATAGCATACAATATACATATATTTATTTCCATGTTTCATTTCATTTTCACTGTGTTAAATGTAAAACTTAGCCTTTCTCTTAGGAATAAATGGGACACAGCAAGTCTGATAAGTAAGTTTAGATAGTTCTGTGTAGTCGTGAAGAGCCCAGACTTTGTAGCTAGACTGATTGGTTTGCTATCTTGGTTTTTCATATATATAATGTATATAGACTTACACAAAATATGTAACCTCTTATTTCTAGAGTTTAAATGCTATTTAAATAGAGTTACTGTGATGATTGAGTAAATCCATATAAAAACACTGGTTCCTGGATGTAATGAGCTTTTCATAAGTGATAGCTTCTGTTATATTGTTGTTTTTAAGTGCCATCTAGTCAATTGCGACTCATACGACCCTATATAGTTTCTGAGGAGCAGCTGGTGGGCTTGAACCACCAATCTTGCTCTTCAAACCGACCTTGCAGTCCAGAGCATTAACCCACAGCACCACACCAGAACTCTCCTACAAGCTATCATTAAAACAGATATTAAAATTGAAGTGTACCTGGTTAAGGGGAACGCATTGTGTTAATACTCCAAATGTAAATGAGGTTGCTCTTTAGAGGTATTGTTGTTAAGTACCGTCAAATAGATTCATACTCATAGATTCTGTAAAGTTTTTGAGGCTTTAGTGATCTTTGTGGGAGCATAAAGCCTCAACTGTCTACCATGGAGTGTGGCTGGCAGGATCGAACCACAGACCTTGTGATCCACAGTCCGATGATTATTGAATGGAGCCAATGCGTTCCTCTTAGTTAAGTATACTTCAGTTTTAGTATCTGTTTTATTAACAGCTTGTGGTTGTTGTTGTTGTTAAGTGCCTTCGAGTCACTTCCGACCCATAGTGACCCTGTACAGGGTTTCCGAGTGGTGGTGGTGGTGGTGAAGTGCTGTTGTTAGTAAGTAGCTCTAAACTTCAGTAGTATAATTTCTTTATTAAATTTAAGTGGTTTTGAGAGGTTAACATTATTTTTAAAAAGAAAGGAACCTTCAGATCTTAATGTATTATCTTTCCTCTAGTTCTGTATTCCCCAAAATATGTTCAGTAGTACAAAGTCTCTGGCGATGCTCGTTGAAAAACGCATTCTGAGTAAAGATGAGTTTGGAAGATGCCTTGGGTTCAGAAACATCATGGATTTTGCTTAAATTTGTATGGCTAGGATTTCTTATCCCATTATTATACTTCTGGACAACCCAAAGCCTAGCGTGTTGTACTGCTACCTTCATAGTCAGTGGTTCTAAGCCACTAGTTGCTCCATAGGAGAAAGATGAGGCTGTCAGCTCTGGTAAAGATTTACAGTTTCTGAAAACCTAAGGAGCAGTTCTTCTCTGTCCTAAATTGTCACTATGAGTTGGAATCGACAATAGTGAGTTTTGTTTGGTTTTTGCACATCGTAAAGAACTGACATTCCAAAACATGCTTGGAAAAAAGGATGTTTAGAAAAAACATTATAGAATAACAGGTTTAATGATGATTCTGGTGTGTACTGAATTATAAAGAATCTTTGGTGATGTTGTTTGTTTGATATATATAAAAAAAAAGAAAATAATTTTTATCAAATGAAAAATCATTTTAGATGTCACTAGAAAGAGATGAATATAAATTGCTAAATTTTTTTTTTTTTTTATTTAGGACAAAACTTTTGGTCTAAAGAATAAGAAAGGAGCCAAGCAACAGAAGTTCATCAAGGCTGTCACCCATCAAGTTAAATTTGGTCAACAAAATCCACGTCAGGTGAATAAATTGTGTATTTTCTTCACAGGGATACAGTATAAAACATCTGTTACAGATAGGTGTATGTTAACACAAAATGAAATCCTACTCTATAAACTTTCCTGCATCTTACCTTTCTTAACTCGGCAATACCTCTTAGATATTCCTCCAAGCCATTTGATACGGCTCTTGTTTCTTTTAATGGTGGTGGTTATGTGTGGTGGAGTCTCTTCCGATTCACAGTGACCCAGTATAGAGTTTCTGAAGTTGTAAATCTTTACAGGAGCAGAAAGCCTCATTCTGTATTATGGGTGTACTGTATGTATGCATTTTACTATTCATAATGATTTCTTTTATGCTTTCTGATTCTAAAAGCAGTACTGTAAGAAATATCCCTTGCACATGTATTCTTACATATGTGGGCTGTAATAAAATTTATAATTTTAATTTCGTTGCATGATCACTTCCACAGAGTCTGTAATACTTCACGCTTTTTTTTTTTTTTTTGCAGTGTATGTATTATAGGTGCTAAAGTTCTTTTTAATGTTTTTCAGTCTGAGAAGTATAAAGAGGTATCATGTTGTTTGTTTCTCTCACTATTAGTTATTTACAGTTGTCTTTTCATATGCTTCGTTGGCTCTTTGGAGTTCCTCTGTGTGATTTGACTATTCATATCCTTTGCTTTGAGGGTTTCTTGTCTTCTTTTTGTCACTTTATGGGGTTACCAATGTGGAACTTCAGTGGAACGTGTGCATTCTAAATGTGAACCTTCCTTTTCAGGTTGTTATTAAGGCATATTTAAATCAAGTAGGAGTTCTGGTTTGGTGCTGTAGGGTAAACCTTGTACTTAAAACCACAAGTTTGGTGGTTCAAACCTACCACTAAGTATTGTTGTAGAGTGCCTTGGAATTGGTTCAGACCCACGGCAACCCTGTATAGGATTTTCAAGGAGCTGGTAGATTTGAACCACTGACCTTCTGGTTACCAGTCCAGTGCTTATCCTCCAGCACCACACCAGGAGCCTAAACCATATTTTTTTAAAAACACATATTAGTTTGATTTCTAACTTCTAAACATTTTGAAAATGGTGTTTGAAACTCCCTTGCACCTCTGAGCCCCACAAATGTTTGGATGGAGTGATGAACAAAGGATATTTTAATTAGGAAATGTGACTTGCCTTTTTTTTTTTTTAAATTTTCCTCAGTTTTCTTGTTTAGACACCGTCAATATGATCAAAATCAGGATTGGGAATGTCTTTGACCTGACTGTGGCATGTAGCCATTTCGTTCGTAAAATTTCCTTTTCCCATTTTTTTCCTGGTTTTCTATTTCTATGCTGTTTCTTGGTCTCTCTGTCTCAAACCAGAACCTTATCTCTAGGCGTCAAGATATATACTTTAAAAATAGTTCTAACCTGCAAGCATCTTGTACTCAATATGTCTAAACTGAGCTCTTTCTACTCCCCACCCTGAAACCTGTTCTTCCTGTATTCCCTGTCATGTTTAACAGTGCTAGCCATCCCCATGGTAATCTTCAACCCCTCCCTCTGCCGTATATGTCATGTTCAGTCATTCACTTAGTCCTGCATCCTTAAGAGCTCTTCCGTTTCCATTCCTTTCTCTTCTATAGCTCACTACCAATGCCTATTTTAAGCTCTTATATTTTCTTGCCCTATCACTGTTACAATAGCCTTCTAACTTTTCTTCCTCTCTGAACTCCTTCCAGTCCATCTTACACAAAGCTGCCACCTAAAATTTGTAAAATACAACCTGATCAAACTATCAGTTGTACTTATCTACAGATACAATCCAGACTTCATTGATTTTTGACAAACACCTTCTGAAGACCTCATCCCTATTCCTTTGCGTTGGCATTGTCTTCCTCTTACATATTCTGCATTCCTTTTCTTGCACATCAGAACACATCCATAAGGTATCAGCTCACATCTAATCTTCTTAGCTTCACAGACATTCTTTGTTCCTAGAGCACTGTGTCAGTAATGGTACTTAGCACATTATATTAGTGTTATTGAAAGACCTGTCTTCCCACTAGATTCTGAGCTTCCTGAAAATAATCTGCTTTGTCTTTGCATCTCTATATTCCCTGTCATCTAACCTTTCTACTGGCACTGAGCTGATTCAAATCCACAGTGAGTCTGTATAGGATCACCAAGACTCCATTTTTATGGGAACAGATATCCTGACCTTACCTTTTTCCCTCAAAGTAACGGCAGGTGGGTTTGAACCAACAGCCTTGGAACTAGCAGACAAACGTCTAACCCAAAGTGCCAGCAGGGTTCTTTATCATCTAACATAGCACCTGACATACAAATGTTGGGGTGAACTCTAAAAATACTAGGTGTGTAAATTGTGTTCTGAAACTATGTCATGTGCCATATTTTTGTTGTTGTCCTTTTCAGATCTCCCATATTGACCTAGCCCAGCATTTTTCTATAAAAGCACTGTTGATCCTTTGGGTGGTACAGTTCTTTAATGTTGTGTGTCTGCACATGCACATTTTTGGATGTTTCATAATGTACCCATCCATTTCTGGGGAGTTGGTTGTTTTCACAGGGATGACATGCCAATTGAAAACAGTTGTTAAATGCTGGGCATGTATTGAAGACTTAATAAATGTTTATTGCTGTAAACATGTATATAACATCATAAAGGTTTAGCAGTTTGGATTAATAGTATAACCACAATGTTCAGTGTGTGCTTGGAAGACTTTTATAACAGTGATGTTATTATTATAAAGTAAGAGCTAGTGGTTAAGAATGGGGCTGCGAACCTGAAGGTCAGCAGTTCGAAACTACCAACTGTTCCACAGGAGAAAAATGAGGCTTTCTGCTCCTGTAAAGATTTACAGCCTCGGAAACCCTGTACAGGGTCGCTATCAGTCAGAACTGACTCCACGGCACATCACCACAACCACCACCATATACATCTAAGTATGCATATGTGTTAGTTATTTTGGTGATATATATAAAACAGTTTATTATATGAAATCAGATTTTTACATTTTACATTTGGGGATCTAGGTAGCACAAAGTGAAGCAGAAAAGAAATTGAAGAAAGATGACAAGAAGAAGGAATTGCAGGAGTTAAACGAACTCTTCAAACCTGTAGTTGCTGCTCAAAAAATAAGTAAAGGTAAATTTTAAACTTCAAAGGTATTATTTTTATCAAATATAATTAATTTTTAGAACCCATAATATTACTTTTTTTTTCAGATTATAAGCCAATTTATTTGTACCGTGTGTGTGTGTGTACTTCTGGTGTGGCACTGTAGTATCAGCACTGGACTACAAACTACAACGTTGGCAGCTCAAACCCACCAGCTGCTCCTTGAAAACCTTTACAGGGCCCAGGGCCACTGTGAGTCAGAAGTGACTCGAAGGTGCTTAATAACAACACATAAATATGCACACAGTTATATCACAGCCATTTGACTCTCACACTAATGGCGATATTAAAATTTTTCAGTCTACTAGTTTTGTCTGTATTTGATGGTGGTGGTAATGTGCCGTGCAGTCGATTCTGACTCATAGTGACCCTGTACAGGGTATCCGAGGCTGTAAATCTTTAACGGGAGCACAAAGCCTCATCTTTCTCCTGTGGAACAGCTGGTAGTTTCGAACTGTTGACCCTGAGGTTAGCAGCCCTATTCGTAACCACTACGCTACCAGAGCTCCTTGTGTTTGTTGGTAGGTAAGGCAAAGCTAGAGTTTTGTTAACTACAAATCCTTGATGTTCGGCAGTATCCCTCCATTTCTGTTTGTTTCTCTTAACTTCAACTTCATAAGTGGCTATGGTATAAACTACATGTTTATTTGATTTGCCACTACCTGTCCCTTCTCATACTTAGAATAAAATAAACAAAAATAGGTATAAAATACTATTGGAAGAACTTTAAAGAAATCCTCCACTACTCGCCTGTAGTAGGGATTTTTAAAAAGCGTGGCGCTATAGGGTAAGCATTGAACCACAAGGTCAGGAGTTCAGACTCAACAGCTGCTCCTTGGAAACCCTATACAGGGTCTCTGAGTCAGAACCAACTTGACAGCACTTGACAACAAAAACACATTCACCTATAAGTACTATTTTCTCCTCACATCAGTGGATGGAAATGGCAAGTAAACAAAAAGTAATTCTGTGTCACTTAATACAGGTGCAGATCCGAAATCTGTGGTATGTGCATTCTTCAAGCAAGGGCAGTGTACTAAAGGAGATAAGTGTAAGTTCTCTCATGACTTGACTCTGGAGAGAAAATGTGAGAAGCGAAGTGTTTACATTGATGCAAGAGATGAAGAACTTGAAAAAGGTATATAAATAGATTATATATATATATATTTTAATATTTTCTTTATTAAAATTATTTTTCGTGTGTTGTATTATTAAGATAGTTAATAGTTTGGGAAATATTTTCAGTCTTAGTAGAATTGTTATCATAAACAATCAATTATTCATAAAATCTAAATTTATCAGTTTTTATTATGTAAATGAAGGTGATTTAAAAGTTAGTGATTTACTTCTTATTTATCTGTCGTCTTTTCCTCTATTACCACATCCTCCGCTGCCTAAACTACTTAGGATGCTTATATGAATAAACTCACAATGCTATTTAACCCTACCTGTGCTGTGCTGTTTTACTGAAAATGTTTTGGGTCATGAATCTTAAAATACATCATTCCTGCCTGTTGAAGAATATATATATAGTGTATATTCTGAGCCATAGATGAAATGATCATATTTAATGTTCGTATCTCTGTTTAGATACCATGGATAATTGGGATGAGAAAAAACTGGAAGAAGTAGTAAACAAGAAGCACGGTGAGGCGGAAAAGAAAAAACCAAAAACTCAAATAG
>NW_006408577.1:9886514-9895703 GCF_000296735.1 Chrysochloris asiatica
ACTGCCGACCTTGCCGAATCATTTCCAACCCATAGTGACCCTATATATAGGGTGTCCGAGGAGCAAATGGTGAGCTTGAACCTCTGACCTTGCATTTCAAACCAATTTTGCAGTCCAATGTGTTAACCCACAGTGCTATACTAGGACTCCTTGTCAAATACAGATGAATACAAAATGCATCTTTTTTTATTTCATACAAAATGAGTTCTTAAAAGGAGACATGAAACTAGTCCTCTTAATACTTTAGCTGTTTTAATAGGAAAGACTTTTTAAATCCCAAGAGCAAAAATGATCATATTTGAATTTCAAAAAGTGAATTTTTGGAATACAGTGGCTCTAGTGTTCCATAACTTCTGGTGTGGCGCTGTGGGATCAGCACTGACTGTGAACCACAAGTTCGGCAGTTCAAACCCAGCAACTACTCTTCGGATACACTATGCAGGGGTCACTATGAATCAGATCTAACTAAATTGATTAATACAAGAAGCATTCCAGAAAATACACTTTTAAAAACTGTTTCCTTAGTACTCAGGACCCTGTGTATGTATTTCCGCATATGTATGTATTTATAGCAGTTACAGTGGAAAAATTCTAATTTTTCCTTCTTATTTACACAACTTATACCTAAGACTTTCATAAATGGCTTTTAGAATATGTTAATGTTTTGAAAGACCAATATTTGGTACCTTGTTCCCTTGCAACTTAGATGTAAAAACTCTATAGTGTGTTTATTATTACTGCCAGTAAGTAGGTTGGCCCTAAAGGGAATTTGCCATTAGGCATTTCAAGATGATGAACTTTTATGTGTATATTTGCACATGAGGATAGTCTTCATAAATGATTAGGATAAGGGTGTGAATAAGAATGTACTTGTTCCTTATATGTAAGTTTTTGCCTTGAAAATGGACTACACTGATCCACTGCTTGTGAATAATATTGTTCCTATAGGTGTGCAAGCATTTCCTTGAAGCTATTGAGAACAACAAGTATGGCTGGTTTTGGGTATGCCCTGGAGGGGGCGATATGTGCATGTATCGTCATGCACTTCCTCCTGGATTTGTGTTGAAAAAAGATAAAAAGAAAGAAGAGAAAGAAGATGAAATTTCATTAGAAGACCTCATTGAAAGAGAGGTAACTAGTTTCATTTTTCTATTAAAAGTGACTGCAGTCTTTCTTGTGAAATTTTAATAATTACCACTTGGGGGCAATACAGAAAGAGAAAAAAATACTGTGACCTTTTCTCAAAGTAGCCTTGTTTTTTCTTTAATTAATCTTACCGGTCTAATATATAAACCCAACCATAAATATTAACCAGTGATGGCATTAATTTTAGAATTATGAAATAATTTCTGAAATACTGGTAGGTGGCTTATCAAATTATTTGCCAGTAAATTGATTTATATCTGGTTATAATAATTCATTAGTTACTAAACTGATTAAATTTGTAAACTTTTTACTGTTCTGTAAAGCTTGTTTTTGTTTGTTTGCTTATTTAGGATTTCATTTATTTATTTATTTCACCATTTTACTAATCATTAACATTTATGGAAGGAGATCATTCACGTAAATGTTTTATTATGATCCCTGGGCTCACTTAAATAATAGAGAATAGAAATTCTAATCAAAAAGGGTCATCAGCTATTCATACCTGGCTCAGCACACAAGTTTTATCTGTTAGAAATAGATTTAGGGTTGTATATTTCAAGATATAGAGGGTTTTTTTTAATGGCTTATTTTGTTGAGATTAAACAGAAACATATACCAATTAAAGTTTTTTCATGTACATTGATTACATTAAGTTGCGCAATCACTCTTTCCCTCCTTTTTTTTCTTACTGTGAGCTGAGTGATAGTTTACATGGGAGAACATCGGCTTTACACCATAGTTTCATTGCAGTGATTACAGTCTCCTCCGTGCATCATCATTCAACAGTATTTGCTTCCATTCCCTCTGGGGTTATGGGGGGTGTACACAAAAACACACAGGAATACATAATAATTTAAACAACTAAAGGGTAAATTTTACAAGCCTGCTTCCTGTCCACCGGCACTCATTCCCTCTTTCCATGAGTCTAGAGTCCTCAGCTGCTCCCTTTCTCCATGTCCTCATCTCTGCCTCCATCTCTGGTGTCATTGCTTCTCTGAATAGGGTCCCACATTCCAGTTGTAGTCCTTCATTGATAGTCCTAGGGTCCTCTGTTTCTGGACTGTAAAATTATGCACTCCCCTTTTGTTGTTGCAAACTTCTACCTTTAGAGTTGTGACAGTCGCAGTTAGTCAGGATAACAATAACTATTGAATCATAAGAATCTTAGCCCCATCTCTTTTCACCAGACCCTTCTAAACAAGATGAAAACTACTCAGTGGGGACTCTTATCTTCCCCCGCACATTCCTAAACTAAACTCCCTCTTGAAAACTTGTAAGCCAGTCACTTAGTGCCTTTCTTGCCCCTTTATTTTAAGTAGCCAGTGTTTTAAGTTGCCTGTCTTTATCTACCCTATGTACACTGGGGATAGAATTGATCCTTGATGTGAAGACTCCTTCCTGCTCAGTTGGTATTTTGAGCTACTATACATACACCCCTTGGAAACCCTGTACAGGGTCGCTATGGGTCGGCACCGACTCGACGGCACTTAACAACAACAACAATCCATAAGTATAGGTCAAGCTCATCAAATTGTAGCAATTTATGCTCATTTCCTTTATCAAAAATTATTTTTTTTATATTCCTCTAGTCAAGTTCTGATTATCAAGCCATCGAAGCTAAGTCAGATGGGTACTATCTGCAAGTTTGGTCTAGCCCTCCTTTTGTGAACTGTTCCACCTCCAGTTATTCCTGCCCCCTAATATTCTTATCTGATCTACATTTATTCTTTAATTTACTTTCTTGGGTGCTTCACACAGGAGACAACAGAATATAATAGAAAATGTTGACTTTAGGGTCAGGTTCATAAAGGATTGTGTACCAGTTCTACCACTAATTAACTATTAAACTTACGTAAATTTCTGAAATACTTCTTCAATTTATTATGTGTGGGAAATCAATGTGATGGCGTGCATGCGTGTGTGTGTGTGTGTGTGTGTGTATTTCATGTAGCACTAAACACATGTTAGATGTTCAGCACATACTTTTTTTTTTTGTAATGTGTTTCTTACTTGGTTAATGGTCTTAAGTAATAGGTAGTGTTTAGGGTTGAGTTTTGTTTGTCATTTCCTGAGGAACACAACAAAACTTAGATATTGTTATAAACAGTTCTTTTATATTTATTGTTTTCAGCAGTTAGCTCATTATAAATAATTTTTCAGACCAATTTTGAACAGTAGTCAGCTTCAAAATGAATTATTTTATTATGTTTAGAAATATTTGCAACTCTGGATATTCATTTTGCTTCATTGCCACCTAAATTAAAACTGAATCTGTTGAATCTGTACATGGGTTCTTTAGAATGGTCACTTGTAAGTTTTAAATAATTGGATTCATTAGAAAAGTGTTAATAAATATTTTTATAGGTGACTTTGGGGGGAAAAATTAACACATTATCTTTGCAGCGTTCTGCCCTAGGTCCAAATGTTACCAAAATCACTCTAGAATCTTTTCTTGCATGGAAAAAAAGGAAAAGACAAGAAAAGATTGATAAACTTGAACAAGATATGGAAAGAAGGAAAGCAGACTTCAAAGCAGGGAAGGCACTAGTGGTATGTCCCTAACTCACCTGAATACGTTTTTTCATTTTCTAATTTCATGTCATCCAAAATTCTGTTCCTATTTAATCTTGTATACATTTAAACTCTGACTTAGAAATGGCTTGAATTTTGGACTGACTTGATACATTTCTGTGCCTAAATAGATAAGTGGTCGTGAGGTGTTTGAATTTCGTCCTGAACTGGTTAATGATGATGATGAGGAAGCAGATGATACCCGTTACACCCAAGGAATAGGTGGTGATGAGGTAAGAAGCAGCTTTGGCACCTTATTTCCTCATGTTAATTTAAGAGTAGAATGGCATGGTTTAGAAGTCCAGACTGCTTCAGTTCAAATCCTGAGTCCAACTGTAGGAAATTACTTAACATTTTCTGCTTTCACTCTTGTCTGCAAAATGGACGTAATAATTATCTCTACATTATAGGGGTCTTGGGAGAATTAAGTGAGTTAAATAAATACAAGAGACTTAATTGCAAAAGTATATTTCTTCTTTAGATTAGTTTAATATTTTATACTAGGTCATAAGCTGTCAAAGAAGAAACTTCAAATATAATGTTGCTGTTCTTTTTCATATATTTAGAAATAAAAAGAAATGAATTTGTCAATAGCCAAATGTTTGTTTTCACTTGACATTAGTTGTAACTGATTCGTGAAGATAAATGTCAGGGATGAAAGGCAAGTCATTGGTGAGAATGGCTCTATTGGTAACTTTCTTTTCTATGTATTAAAGGTGGATGATTCTGTGAGCATTAATGACATCGATCTAAGCCTGTACATTCCCAGAGCTGTAGATGAGACAGGGATTACAGTAGCCAGTCTTGAAAGATTCAGCACATATACTTCAGAAAAAGATGGTAAGTATGCTAAGTTTTTCTTCTAAGAATTGGGAAGCTATTTAAAGAAAGGCTAATCTAGGTCTCTGTGTCTTTGAACCTGGTATCTGACAATGCTGTCAGACTAGTCCTAATGTCAGTCTGCAGAATGATTTACTTACTCTTTTTAGAAATAGGGTTCTGGTGACATGTACCAAATGCAAACACTTCAGAAGTTACAAACCCCAAGACTTTGTTATCAGAGATGTTTGAAATAACTAAAGTCTAAGTTAGAGTATTAAACATTAATCTTTGTGTAGACATGAATGTCCTTAAACAAGAAAAAGCAAAATTTTGTTTTCTCAGTCAATTATGTCCTAGTAGGAAAAGTAGCTATTTAGTCTTAGGGTACTTTTACACAGTTGGATGACGTAATGAAATATTTATGGGTTTATACCCATTTACAGTGTTACACTCTGGTAGTATAGTGGTTATAAGTAAGGCTGCTAACCTCAAGGTCAGCAGTTTAAAACTACCAGCTTTTCCGTGCAAGAAAGATGAGGCTTTTTGCTCCTGTAAAGATATACAGCCTCGGCAACCATGTACAGGGTTGCTGTGAGTCGGAACCAACTCCACTGCTTGCCACCAATGGAGTCCTAGTATGGTGCTGTGGGTTAATGTGCTAAACTGCAGAGTCATTTGAACTGCAATGTTTGAGGTTCAAGCTCACCAGCCGTTCCTTGGAAACCCTATACAAGGTCTCTATGGGTCAGAACTGACTCGATGGCACTTAACAAGAGCAGTGTTACAACTAGTGTGGCTTAAGTACTGTTTGTAAAATCCAATGACATGTATAAGTAGTTGCTTATAAAAAAATTTTTGTCATATCACTTATTCAAACAAAATATAATGTAGACTTGGCATGGCTAGGTCATATAAGAAACAGAAAGTTGTATAAGAAAGATAGACCTTGATCTCGAGAAACATATAAACCATTAAAAGGTCAAATGGCTATAATAAAATACGTTATAATAAATATAATTGGTACAAACAAGCTCAGAAAAAGAAAATTCAATTCTTGGAGTAATCCCAGGGAAAGCTGTTAATATAAAAGGAAAAAAGGAGGTGTATCAATCTGTGGCTGTCAATTTTGACTAGTGAAATAAGGTTTTATTTCTAGACCTTGTTGATTTCTGGTTTTATTTTTAGAAAACAAATTAAGTGAAGCTTCCGGAGGTAGGGCAGAAAATGGGGAAAGATGTGATTTGGAAGAGGACAACGAAGGTGAGGAACAGGAAAATGGGGCCCTTGATGCTGTTCCTGTTGATGAAAACCTTTTCACTGGGGAAGATTTGGATGAACTAGAAGAAGAATTAAACACACTTGATTTAGAAGAATGACACTAACCAAGTTAATGAACAGATGATGTCAGCTCAACATGAGTTGAAATTGACTACATTAAGTTTTTTTCCACCTAGAATTCTTCAACAGGATATGTTTCTTTTCCATGCTGATTCTGGAGACGTTTCCCACTCCAAAAAAGGAATGTTCGCCCTACGTTTTTGTTTTTGTTTTGTTACGTTGACTACACATCTCATAGTAAGTTCAGAGTAGTTCATGGTAAATTGAAATATAATGGTCATTTCAGAAAATGATTGATTGTTGTAAGTGTCCACTGAAGTAGGAAGTGTAACTGCTTTTCCAACTTGATTTTTATTGGGCATGTGTTATTGACCAGGCACAACATAAATTCAAATATGAAGCATTCTTCATTTAATGCGGTTTTTATTGAGTGACTTTATTTCCTTTGTATTTATATATTAAAAAGACGGCATAAATTATGAACACTGTACATCATAAAGGAAAATTGCATATTACAAATTTAGTGTTGTATTGACTTTGGACAATTAGATGGACTTTTGAGATGGAACTTCTTTGATCTGACAGGATCAGCTGTGATACCCTGTGTTAAACTGTTTTCAACGTGTCCCCTTCCTTTTTGCCAATAAAGTTGTAAATAAAGACCATCATACATTAAAATCCAAATATGGGCACTTTTTCTTTTTTAGTTTTTCTATGTTCTTAATTTCTAGCTGTAGAAATTTAACTAAATGTTACACTCTAAAAGGTTACCTTAATCTTTATTACAGAAGCATGTATAATAATATTTAGTAGCACTAGTACTGTTTAACCTCCAAAAGCCTCTCTAGATAGTACTATATGAAAGAAAGGGTGCTTCCTGAATTGATAAAGCATAAACCTAATGAAATATACAATTTAATGAGTCTTACCTCCCAGGATCGGACATTGTTTCGTTCTGCTGTGCATGGGGTCACTATGAGTCGGTTCCGACTCAATGACCCCTGACAACAACAACAACCTCACAGTTGTTGAGATCAATGGTGTTTTAATAGTTCGTACTAAAATCTGATGATTCTGGTTGAAAGTGTTAACAAATTCATCATAAAATATTGGTTTGAGGGTCTTTGGCACTAAAATTCCATCAGAAATTATAGTGATAAAGTTTAATTTGTTCATGAAGTTTTTATACTTTTATCATTTTTATATAGTGTGTTTTTTAATACTGTTTGTTATTTGCAAATATAAATGGATTTTAAGACAGCTATGTTGTTGTTGCTGTTAAAGTTTAGCTTTGGAGTTGGTTCCAACTCATAGTGACCCTGTGTAGGGTTTCCATGAAGCAGCTTGTGGGTTTAAACTATCAACCTTGTGGTCAGCGGTCCCATGTTTCTCCTACAAGCACCACACTAGCAGTCCAAAGATAACCGTAGTCTTACATATTCGTTTTTTATCCATGACATGCACATTATGTGTTTGTGTATTGTTTGCACAAAATAGGGTAAGTCTCTGTGTGGTACAAATGGTGAACATGTCTAGCTGCTAACCAAAAGGATGGAGGTTTGAGTCCATCCAAGGACACCTCAGAAGAAAAGCCTGGAAGTCTGCACCTGAACAGTCATTAAAAAACCTGTGGAGCGCAGCTCTATTCTGACACACATGGCTTGCCTTGAGTTGGAATAGACTTGACGTCTGATTGCTGATAAAGATGATAAAACTAAATCAGATGTTAGGTGACCTGGGCCCTAAATCTGCCCAGAGAAGTGTGATAGAGGTTAAATGCAATCTAAAGTACTTCTGCGTTGTAAAACCTAAGAAAATATAAATCACATCAAATGATAATAACAAAGTTGATAAAAGACAGGACTTCATAGCTATAAGTTTATGCATGAAAGATTTGTCCTATTCTCATTGTGACAAAGTTTCAGATGTTACTTATTGCAGTATTTAATAAGGAAACCTTTAATAAATACTTTAGAGCTTAAACCTTTTGTTGTAATGCTATGACCCAAGCAATTTTTTCACACATCTTTGAAAATCTAAAAAATTTCCTAATAACTGCCTCATGAATAAAGTTACAATTCATTTACTACAATAGGTTTATGAAGTCCACATGAAAGATGTGTTTAAGGTCTTTAGTTTAAATTAAAAGCATTATGTCTTATAGGACATGAGATTTTTGCAAACCAAATAATAATTTAAAAGAATAAATGTTTCATGTGAAGGTAGTTTTTGGTATCATCAAATCTTTATTTAGGATGGACTTCATCCACCTTGCTCTTTTAGGTTTCTTCTGGTATAAAATAAAACTAAGCCCATTGCTTTCAAGTCAGTTTCAACTCAAAGCAACTGTATAGGACAGTAGAACTGCCACATTTCTCAGGAGATTTCTGTAATCTAACTTCAATTATGTGACTTAGCTTCATTTTAAAGGTTTGTGGTTTAGAATTTTTAAAACTTGTACTCCTTTCGTAAAAGGGGAACTGTGGCTTTGCACTTAGTTTCTTATTCTATAAAAAGAGAAGTAATTTTCTGAAACTTAACTATCATTTTCTTCTTACGCTACAGACTATTATATCAACGCTTTTTTCCCCCCCTATTATATTCATTAACTTGGAGTCTTGGTACTGTAGGATAAGCACTAGACCACAGGGTCTGTTTGAACTGCAAGGTCGGCAGTTCAAACTTACCAGCCAGTCCTCGGAAACCCTAAACATGGCTGCTATGAGTCGGATTCAACTTGATGGCACTTTAACATTGATGATTAATTATGTTATGTCGCTGAGTGTTACCAAGTCAGTTTTACTGTCTAAGTGACTGTGTGACATCAGTAGTGATCTAGACTTTAAGGAAGCAGAGTGCCAGTTCTTTTCTGCCACCAGAACTGTTGGTGGGCTCAAGCTGCCACCTGTTTGAGTTAGCTGCCAAGCACTTAACTTTTGTCACCAGGGCTCCTTGCTTGCCAGAATCTTTCTGATTTAAAGTAGTTGTATTGTGAATTTTTATCTTTGCATATATAGATGACTTACATGATACAGTAAGGCTTCCATTTGTAAACTAGTATAAAATAATTGTACCATATATATATATATTACTGTTGGATTTGTCAGCTCTTGGCCATTAAGTAATTTAGAAGGGAATCATAATGAAATTATAGGTCACACATTTAGGTGTAGCAGATCTTCTAAGAAGCACTACATCCATTCTCAAGTACACGTTAAGTGGACAGATAGAGTTTGTGGTGATAGTTCATGCCGGTAATTATTGTATGAATTCTATTCCTATTCTGGGTTATGACTTTTATTAGAGTACTGT
>NW_006408577.1:9896089-9903789 GCF_000296735.1 Chrysochloris asiatica
ACCCCTCATTCCATATACACTATGTATGTACCCCTCATTCCATATACAGTAAATCCTGTGAAAGCCAAAACTTTAATCAGGTGGAAACTTGCCACAGAAGGAAAACTCAACTGTTTTCCACTAATAGTGATAGAAAAAGTGGGAAGACTTGTTACAGGAGAAAACTTTTAAGACATGGAAGAGCAAGGCAGTCTCATTGAGTTCCAGCTCTTACAGGCTTCACTATATTAAGTTCAGGACTGTGATCTAATATGTATAATTCAATTTATTATTTTTAAGCTTCCAGGTACTTAGCATGCTGTATGCATATTAAATGTACTCAAATGCATGTTGAAATGAATGTGTCTCCCAGAATACCAGATGAGAGGCTGGATGACCAAAAGCTTGTGTTTGAATTTTTTTTTTTCCTAGAGTTTTATAAATAAAAGGATAACATTTTTGTTTCTCAGTTAATATAAATTGTAGAAATTGCTAGATGCCCACAATATTCCAACCCTAATTAAACTAGAATTTGGAAACCCCTGCAAAATTTGATATGAAAGGGCTTCAAAAGTTCATAGAAAATTTCATTATCTTTGTAGTGTCTTTCCACAAATGAAACGTTAGTACAAACTGTATTTTCATATTCTTCTCACTCCCCATGATAATGTATGTTTTCCATTTTACTGTTAGTGCTTGTTAACATGGAAAGAAGAAAAATGGTGATCAGTTTTCATTCCTTTGATATTTTTATGCCTTTTCATATATGAGAGGGCTTCAAAGTTTATGGGAAAAGAGAATGGCATTTTACATTCCCCCCCAACATAAGCACTTGTGTTGGGCAATTTAGGTGACGTAAGGAACTGTGTAAAACAAAGTTTAAGACACAATTGGAGTGTGTATATTAGTAAGGGAATGAGTGCCTATTAATAGGAATGCCTTTTCAGTTAGACTGTAGGCAAAATTTTCAGTCATTCTATATTAAAATCTAATTGCGTATATACGATTTTTATATATAAAGATTTTTTTTAATATTGTGATTGACATTTTTCAAGCAGAGGTAATTATTACACTTGGTCTTCAGAATGATATATTTCTCTGACAGTTTATCTTATTTTAAAGTAGATATAGGTAAAATTAATTGGTTCACATGTATCTTTATAGTCCTTAGTTTACTTAGCCCTGTCCAGTTCCCCTCATTCTGGAATTCAAAAGATAATCCGGCCATTCGTAGGAAATCCTATACAAGGTCGCTATCGGTCAGAGCTGACTCGACGGCACTTAGCAACAGCAATAACAATTCTCTAGGACTTTGTTTTCAGTGCACCATTGATCAATTTCAATCAAAATGTATAAACTGTTTTATTAATTCCAAGTTATATGACTCCTCCAAAACCTATTTTTATCTAAGTCCTAGAAAACTTTTAGTGACAGGTCATCAGTACCATTTTTACTACAGTAGCTGTTTTAGGAGGTTTTTTAAATGATGTTGCCATATTTGGTAATTATTTTGCATAATCTTGGTTTTAATTGAACAAAATGTAAAAAAATGCATCAAAGAATGGAAAATTACAAGTACATACTTGAAACACTGAAACCTCTCAAGTTAGAAATATAAGTTTGTAATCAGTAATTGTATGGATCACTTCATGATTGTACATTCTTGTATATATTCCGCTTAGAAAAGCTTGTTGTGGGAGAGGCAAAATCTATTGCATACTTGAAATTTCATTCAGTGCATAATTAACTTTGTAAATTAATGTGAGGATAGAAGCACAACTAAAACAGCATCTGTTTGTATTATGTTCTGTTATCGTTAAGTGCCATCAAGTGGATTCTTACTCATAGCCACCCTGTGTAATGTTTCTGGGGAGCCACAAATTTGTTAGAACTCACTGGATTGCTAATCACAAGGTACCAGCTGCTTCCATGAAACCTTGTACAGCAGGGTCATTATGGCACGTCATAAGAGTGCTCCTTGGAAGCCGGGATGGCCAGACTCATCTGTCATACTTCAGACATGTTGTCAGGAGGGACCAGTCACTGGTGAAGGATACCATGTTTGGTAACATGGAGGCTGGAATAAGAAGAGAAAGATTCCTTATGAAATGGATTGGCACAGTGATGGCAGCAATGAGCTCAGGCTTAGCATTGATTTTGAGGTTGGCCCAGGACCAGGCAGTGTTTTGTTCTGTTGTGCATAGGGTCACTATGAGTTAGTACCAACTCGATGGCACCTAACAACAGCAACAATGGGAAAACATTGAACGATGCACAGTGTATCAAAAGAAGACAGAAGGAATACACAGTCACGGTACCAAAAAGAAAAGGTTGATGTTCAACCATTTTAAGAGATAGCATGTGATCAAGAGCTAATGGTACTGACGGAAGAAGTCTTAGGTGCTGAAAGCATTGGTAAAGAACAAGGTATTGGGAATTGATGGATTGAAATTGAAATATTTCAACACAGTGATGCAGCACTGGAGGCACTCACTCATCTGTGTCAAACAATTTGTAAGACAGCAACTTGGTCAATTGATTGGAAGGTACCCATATTTGTGCCCATTCCAAAGAGAAGTGACTCAGTGGAATGCAGGAATCATTGGGCAATATCAGTATCACATGGAAATTATCTTTTGCTAAAGATATTTTAAAATGGCTACAACAGTATCTTGACAGGGAACTGCTAGAGGTTCAAGCAGGATTCAGGCAAGGACATGGATTGAGGTATATGTTGTTGTCAGGTGCCATCGAGTTGGAACCTACTCAGCAACCCCATGCACAGCAGAACGAAACAATGTCCAATCCTGAGCCAACCTCACTACTGCTGCCACACTTTACTCCATCAATGATGCCACCTGACTGATCCATCTCATTGGGGGTCTTCCTCTTTTTCTCTGACCCTCCACCTTACCCAGCATGACATCCTTCTCCAGTGACTGTTCCCTCCTGACAACATGTCCAAAGTATGAGAGACGAAGTTTAGCCATCTTGACCTCCAAGGAACACTCTAGCTGCACTTCTTCCAAAACAGATCTATTGGTTCTTTTGGCAGTCCATGGCACTTTTAGTATTCTCCTCCAACACCACAATTCAAAGGCATCAATTCTTCTATGGTCTTCCTTATTCACTGTCCAGCTTTTGCATCCATATGAGGTTAATTGAAATACCATTGCATGGGTCAAGTGCACCCTAGTCCTCAAGCTGACATCTTTGCTCTTCAACACTTTAAAAAGTTCCTGTGCAGCAGATTCGCCTAATGCAATATGTCATCTGATCTCTTGACTGCTGCTTCTGCAAATGTTGATAGTTGATCCAAGAAGAATGAAGTCCTTGACAACTTCAATCTTTCTCCATTGATAAGACCTTTTCCTAATCTTTTTTGTGAGGCATATCATGGCTGGTATCAAATGGATCTTGGCTGAAGACAGAATACTGGAGAAATGTTTACTTGTGCTTTATTAAGTATGCAAAGGCTTTTAAACTGGATCATGGCAAGCAATGGACAATATTGCAGACAATGAGTGTTCCAGGACACTTAACTGTGCTCATGAGGAACTCTTACATAGAACAAGAGGCAATCATTTAAACAGAACAAAGGGGCACTGAATGGTTTAAAATCAGGAAAGGTATATATCAGGGTTGTATTCTTTTACCATAGTCCTGATGTGGCACTGTAAGATAAGCACTTGGCCATAAGGTCAGTTTGAACCCACTTTGACAGCACCTAACAAAATCAACAGCAATCAGTCTATGCTGGGCAAATAACCCAAGAAGCGGATTATATGAAGAACATGGCATCAGGGTTGGAGGAACCTCATTAGCAACCTGTTATATGCAGATGATACAACCTCGCTTGCTGAAAGTGAAAAGGACTTTACTAAAAAACATCAAAGACCACATGCAGTCTTAAGCCAGCGTGGGTTGCCCCTCAGTGTAAAGAAAACAAGAATCCTCACCACTGAGCCATAAATAGCATTAAGATAAACGGGGGAAAAAAGATGTAACTTGTGGAAGGCTTCATTTTGCTTGGATCAACAACAATCATGGAAGCATCAGTTAAATGAAGTATCGAATTTGGCAAATCTATTGTGAAAGACTTCTTCAAAATGTTCAACAAATTTATTAGTTTGATGTCTTAAATTGCACCTGATCCAAGCCATAGTATTTTCAATAGCCTCATATGCATGTGAAAGTTGAACAATGAATAAAGAAGGTAGAAGAATTGATAGTTTTGAATTATGGTGATAGAAAAGAATATTCAAAGTACCATGGACTACCAGAAGATCAAATAAATCTGTGTTGGAAGAATTACAGCCAGAATACTCCTTTGAAGCCAGGATGGTAAGACTTTGTCTCTCATATTTCACATACATTATCAGGAGGGACCAGTCCCTGACAAACAACCTCATGCTTGTTAAAGTGGAATGTCAACTAAAAAGATGAAGACACCCCCACCTCCCAATAAAATGGACTGGCATAGTGGCAGCAGCAATGGGCTCAATCTTAACAAAAATTGTGAAGATGGTACAGAACCAAGCAGTGTTTCATTTTGTTGTGTACAGGGTTGCTATGAGTTGGAACCAACTCGATGAAACCTAACGACAACCACCAAGTTGGAGATGATAAAACTTTTATTAATCTGATTGAATAGGTTGAAGTCCATCTAATAAATTCACCTTAAATCAAGTGCATTCATGCAAAACATGAAAGGGATTCACAAAGCTCATGAGAAAATTCCATTATCTTTTCATTCTGTTTTTCATCAATTTTTGAAGCCCCCTCATAACATTAAAAAAGACACACACAAAAAAGTCCCCTGCCATCTTAGTTTTGGTGTTCTAGAAAACCAGTCA
This sequence comes from Chrysochloris asiatica, assembly GCF_000296735.1. Classification (NCBI taxonomy): domain Eukaryota; kingdom Metazoa; phylum Chordata; class Mammalia; order Afrosoricida; family Chrysochloridae; genus Chrysochloris; species Chrysochloris asiatica. The sequence continues at coordinate 9,900,925 of NW_006408577.1, forward strand.
AACTTAGGTATAAAGAGAAGTTTATGTCAACGAAATGGCTCACACAGCTGTTAAAAGCCTTTGAGTTGATTCCAACTCAACAATCTTATATAGGGTTTCCAAGGAGCGGCTGGTGGCTTTGAACCACCAACCTTGTGATTAGCAGTTTATTGCTTATCTTACAGCACCACATCAGGACTTTTGCTGAGGTGTAAATTATATTAACTCAAAATTGAAAGAACCAAGTTGTGCCTTGTTCAGATGTCTTTGCTTCCCATCTACCTCCCCCTAGTTTGTTTCTCTAAGCACAATTATCCAAAGCAATACAAGAAGAAATAAAGGTGAATGTCTGTTGAAAGGAGTCCTGGTGTGGCGCTGTGAGTTAATGTGCCAGACTTCCAAGCTGTTTGAACTACAAAGTCAGTGGTTCAAGCTCACCAGTTGCTCCTTGGAAAACCTATGCAGGGTCGCTATGGGTCGGAACCAACTCCACGGCACTTAACACACTTATTAGTATTTAGAAATATTAGCTTGGATTTTCAAGGGAATTTTAGGATAGTAAGATAGCCGTGTCACAGAGAACAAAGTGGCCCGAAACGCAGGGAGGTGTGCCTCCTGAGCTCCAGACTTGCAGCTAGTTCCCATTTGACCTAGTTTGAATAGCTAGCTGACCAGATGAAGATGACAAAGATGTTTAATACTGTGAACAAGTGTAAATGACTACAATTTGATGAACTGGACTTTTGCTTATGGATGCAGTTGCTTAAAATTCCAAGCAGAATGGAAGGATTCTTAATATCAAGGGACAGGCTTATTTCCTGAATGGTGGTGGTGGTGTTGTTAAGTGCCATCAAGTCGGTTCTGACCCATAGCGACCCTGTATAGGGTTTCCGAGGAGCAGCTGGTGAACTTGAACCACTGACCTTGCAGTTCAAATGGCTTTGCAGTCTGACACATTAACCCACAGCACCACATCAGTTTCCTGAGTGTACTGGGTTATTAGGGGTTGGGCAGTTTAGACATTGACTATCAAAAATGAGGGGCGGGGGTTAGGAAGGCATGAAGTGGCTGACTTACCACGTTTCATGAGTGTGTTTAGTTTCAGAACAGAATGAGGGGGATAAGGTAGAATCCCCACTGAATAGTTTTCCAGATGGATCTGTTGAAAGGGTATGGGGAATGATGGTAATAGGATTTTATGATTCAATTGTGGGTAATTGTTAAGCAGTATTAATTTTGATAGTCACAACTGTAATTGTAGAAGGTGTGTAACTAAAAGGGTGGAGTAGTTAAGCTTTCATTTCAGGAACACAGGATCCTAGAACCCTCAAGCAGGAACAGCATGAGTAGACCATAATATCCATACCTAGAAAAGCAGAGACAGCAAGAGAAGCAGAGGGCATGGAGAGAGACAGAGCAGCTGTGGGCTCTAGGCCCATGGACTTAGTAAGGCTGTGTGCCTGCAGGCAGGAGGCTAGGTTGCAGAATATGCCCTTTGGACCTCTAAATGAATCCATATTTTTTGTTTTGTATGTGTACATCAAATATTTTTGTTCTGTTCATTTGTGAAATATAAGATGTAAGTGGGGAACCACAAGGAGGAAATACGGTAACTGTTGTTGCAGGGAGGGGATTGTAATCATTGACATGAAACAAAATATGTAATTTGTTGACTGTAAAGCTGACAATCTTGTCTGTAAACCTTTACTCAATTCACAATAAAAAGTTGAAAAGATAGCCATGTCAAAATGCTTTATAATTTTAACATGCACGTGGAACTTTTTTTTTTGTGTGTGTGAAACTAGAAATACTATAAAAGTATTGAATTTTTAGACTATTATAATTTAAAAAGCATATCTATCATTTCCTCAAGGAACTCTGGTAGTGTAGTGGTTACAAATTGAGCTGCTAACCTCAGGGTCAGCAGTTCGAAACTACCAGCTGTTCTGCAGGAGAAAGATGAGACTTTTTGCACCAGGAAAAATTTACAACCTTGGAAACCCCGTACAGGGTTGCTATAGATCGGAACCAACTCCGTGACACATAACAACAACAACAACCATTTCCTCAACAATATTTTTAAATGTTTACTCAATATTGAAATTTTCAAAAGAGAGCTGCCAACAATCACCAAGACATACAATAATCAAGCTCTCCAAAATCAAAGATACAGACAGCATCTTGAAAGCAGCTAGGGAAAAGAGAAATATACAAAGGCAAACAAATCAGATTAAGCTTGGATTTCTCAACAGAAACCAGGCAGGCAAGAAGGCAATGGGGAGACATATTTAAAACCCTGAAAGAAGAAAACTGCCACCCAAGAATCCTCTACCCAGCAAAGCTGTCAATCAAATATAATGGTGTAAACAAAACATTCCAGGATAAACAGAAGCTAAGGGATTTTACCAAAGCCAACCCAGATATAAAAAAACATCCTCAAGGAAGTTCTGTAGACTGAGAACCAACAAAAATACACAACTACAGAATGACGTACAAATGACGTACATGGCAGCATCAACCTGAACTCAGTCAACAAATGGAAGCGTCAAGAACAGAATAAAATGATAAGAACAGAGGATCCGGGAGGTCAGTCTATGATCAAAACAATTACAATGTGAAAAAAGGTAAACACAGAGGAACAGAGATCCAGGTGGTGGGAAGGTCAGGTAGACTACTGGATAAAATAGACTATCTTAAATGGAGGGAAGAACTAATGGAATATAAGATAACCACAATGGGGTTGGGGTCGGGGGTTTACTTTGGGTGTGGGGAGGGCAATACAAGAAGAGGGGAGGAGGCAGAAGAACAAGATAGATAGGGGAACACTGAGACAGGTTTGCATGGCCTAGTGGGACAGAGGTAAATAATGATGCATACTCAACCTTG
>NW_006408577.1:9904824-9924015 GCF_000296735.1 Chrysochloris asiatica
AATGGAGGGGATTATAATCAATGTAATGAAACAAGGTATGTGATTTGTTGAATGTAAACTGATGATATGCCCTGCAAACTTTCACTCAATCCACAATAAAAACCTTAAAGAAAAGAAAAGAAAAAAAAAAAGAGAGAGAGAGCTGCCAGAGCATTTCTAGAGATTATTAATTCATTTGTATAAGAAGGGGTTAGAGACCATGGTAAATATGAGGGAACTTCTAAAAGTTTATGGGAAAACTCCATTCTCTTTTAATTCCATTTTCCTACAAACCTTGAATTTCCCTCATATTCACTATCACTGAAAAAGAAACAAATCTCCCATTTAGGGAGTTGTTAAATGCTCACCATGACCCTGTATTGTACTTCCAAGGAATAACTGGTGGGTTTGAATCATCAGTCTTTCAGTTAGTAGTCCAGTGCTTACCCTACAGCACCACACCACAACAGAAATGCTGTTGTAGTTGTTAAGTGCCAACTCAGCAACCCCATTAAGGTTTACGCAGAGCCACTGTTGAATTTGAACCACCAACCTTGCAGTCCAATGCTTAACCTAAAAATAGAAACCAAGAATGTTGTTGTTATGTGCCATCGAGTCGGTTCCGACCCATAGCGACCCTGTATAGGGTTTCCGAGGGTGTAAATCTTTACGGGAGTAGAAAGCCTCATCTTTCTCCCGTGGTGCAGCTGGTAGTTTCGAACCGCTGACCTTAAGGTTCACAGCCCGATTCGTAACCACTACGCTACCAGAGCTCCTTAGAAACCAAGAATAGAAACAGCAAAATTGAAATTTATGGTTTTATGAATGGATTTAACCAGTAAGCTTTTTAAAGTTAATAGTGTTTTGCGTCAGTCATGTTAAACTTCATTGCCTTTGTTTTATCTGCCTTTACATATATTTTTTTAACTAGAAACAATACCTATTCAAATTTAAAAGGAATTTTGTATGCTTCCTAAAACACTACCTATTTATTTGAAGTCACATGAAGATAAGATTAGACTTTCTTAGGTTTCTGTAAGATTCTTAAATGCACTAAACAGATTTATGTGGTGCTGTTTTCAAACATCTGTCCATCTTTTTTACCTTTCCTTTGATAGTTGAAGATCACAAAGTCAAGTGTAAAATTTATTGTCAGAGTTTTCCCAGAGACAAACATCAAAAGCATAGAAAAAAAAAAAAAAATTAAAGTAAGTCAATAGGATTTCAGAGGCTATGACAACAAACTTATACTGCTGGCAAGTTTATTCTTGTACTTACATTTTTATATTTACTTTGTTCACATACATAAATATGTAGAAATTACGAGCTCTTCTATGTGAATATTAACACTGCAGTCAGTGAATTTTACATGGAGTCCCTTCTTTCTCCCTACAGTTATAAATGCAATATATTTTCTTTTTCAAAATGTGAACTTATAGAAGAGTAATATTTAAAAGTATAAAATAAGTCAAATGTTACAGGTAAGTTGATAAAACTGATTAATTACACTCAAGGTACAATGAGTTTTTATGGATAATTCATTATTTACTAATAAACTGTTTTCAGTTTAATTAAGGTATTATTGACACAAAGTAAACTGCTCATATTTATAGTGTACCATTTAAGAATATTTGACAAACATAAATACCTGTGAAGTCATAATCACAATCAAGTCATAATGTCAATATTTGCCCCCAAAAGATCTCTTATGTCATTCCTTCATCCCCAGACAAGCACTTCACCACTATCCCTGGGCAAACACTGATCACCATTAAAGAATTTGCATTTTTTGTGATAATACTTTAAAAGCTAAATCATAATGCGTAATTTTTTTCTTCTTTCACTTCACTTGGCATCATTTACAGAATTACTCCTGTTATTGCAGCTATTGATAGTGTGTTCCTTTCATTGCTAAAAGTATTCCTTTGTACAATTTGTTTATCCATTTACCTGTTGATGGACTTAGAAGATGTTTCCAGTTTTGTGCTATTAAAAATAAAGTTACTATGAACATTCCTGTACAAGTCATTGTATGCACAAGTGGTTTCCTCTTTCACGGTTAAAAACCTAGGAGTGAAATATTTGATTCAGATGTTTTACATCTTAAGAAATTTACAGAATGACCAAAGTGGTTGTGACATTTTATATTCCCAATGGCAGTTGGTTAGAGTCCCAGTTCTCTGCATCCTCACTAACACGATGTTGTTGTTGTTGTTGTTAAGTGCCATCAAGTCAGTTCCGACCCACAGCGACCCTGTACAGGGTTTCCGAGGCTGTAAATCTTTAAGGGAGCAGAAAGCCTCATCTTTCTCCCACAGAGCAGCTGGTAGTTTCGAACTGCTGACCTTAAGGTTTGCAGCCCAATTCGTAACCACTATGCTATCAGAGCCCCTTACTAACACAGTGGGGTCAGTTAAATTTTAAATATTCTTATAGGTATGTACTGGTATCTCATTTTAATTGTATTTTCCCTAATAATAAATGATGTTGACTATCTTTTCATGCACTTTGTTGCCACCATTTGTCTTAGTCAAGCGGGTTTTTGTCCATTGGGACAAAATTCACATTTGATATTTTTGTCCATTTTTATTAGATTTGTTTTGTATTGAAGTTTTATTCTTATATCCATATATTCTGCATCCAAGTCCTTACTCAGAGAAACGTTGCCCTTTTGATTTTGAATGATTGGCAGTTCCAATGGTGGGCATGCTTACTAGTGTTGTTATCCCCCTTATATATCTATCGCCTGCTTGGCTGAAAATTAGGTAACAAGGGTGAGTCCTTTCCAGAGCCGAAGGGTGATTTCGGGCCATAATCTTAGGTTCCTCAAGTCTCTTTCTGACCAGCAAGCCTGGCTTTTTTAAAAGTAATTTTGAGTTTTGTTTCACATTTTCTGCCACTCTGTCTGGGATCTTTTAGTGTGATCCCTTTCAAAGCAGTAACCAGGCACCATCTAGTTCTGGTCTCAGAGTCATGGAGACTGGTGTTTACATGTTCCATTAATCCATTGGACTAATTGATTCCAAGTATTTCCAATTCTCCACACTCTTGATTTCAAATCTCCACACTTGTTTGTCTCCTGCACATGAAGAAACCAATTGTTGCACCTTAGATGGCTGCTCATGAACTTTCATGATCCCAGACGCTACTTACCAAAGCAGGATGTAGAACATTGACTTTATGAACTCTGTTCTGGCAATTGATCCTGGTATCCCCTGAGACTTCCATAAATATTACAGCATTGAAAACTGGCAGAGCACTTCTGCATTGCCCTGTAGGATTGCTAGGAGCTAAAATTGACTCAACAGTGGTTGTCTTCCTTAATACGTGTTAGAATTCGCAAGTGAAACCATCTGGGCCTGTAGTTTCCTTTGTATAAAGTTTTTTTCATTATTAATCCATATATTTACTAGATATGTTGTGTGCCACTGAGTCGGCTAATACCAGGGCTCTTTAATAGATATATTGTTGTTATGTGCCGTCAAGTCCCGTCCGACTCATAGCAACCCGTATAGGGTTTCCGAGGAGCGGTTGGTGAGTTTGAACCATGGACGTTGCAGTTAAAACCAACTGTAAGATCAAGTGTTTATCCTATGGCGCCACACCAGGACTCCTTAATAGATATGTTGTTATTGTTAAGTGCCGTCAAGTTGATACCGACCCATAGCAACCCTAGATAGGGTTTCCAAGGAGCAGCTGGTCATCTTGAACCACCAAACGTGCAGTTCAAACGGCTTTGCAGTCTGGCGCATTAATCCACAGCGCCACACCAGGACTCTTTATTTTTGAGTGAGTATTGGTAGTTTAGGCACATTGAGGTATTTTGTTCATTTCATCTAAATTGTTGAGTGTATTCAGATAAAATTGTTCGAACATTTGCCTTTGTTGTTAAGCGCAATCGATTCCGTTTCGATCAATAGCAACCCTATATAGAGTTTCCGCGAAGCGGCTGGTGAGTTTGAATCGCCGACCTTGTGGTTCAAACGACTTTGTGGATCAACTAGCAACACTCACGGAAGCAGCAGTCAAGAGATTAAACGATATATTGCATTAAGCAAATCTGCTGCACAAGACCTTTTTAAAGTGTTGAAGAGCAAAGATGTCAGCTTGAGGACTAAGGTGCGCCTGACCAATGCCATGGTATTTTCAATAACCTCATATGCATGTGAAAGCTGGACATTGAATAAGGAAGACCGTAGAAGAATTGATGCTTTTGAGTTATGGTGTTGGAGGAGAATATTCAAAGTGTCATGGGCTGCCAAAAGAACTAATAGATCCATTTTGGAAGAAGTGCAGCCAGAGTGCTCCTTAGAAGCCAAGATGGCCAAACTTTGTCTCTCATACTTGGGACATATTGTCAGGAGGGACCAGTCACTGGAGAAGGATATCATGTCTGGTAACATGGAGGGTCAGAGGAAAAGAGGAAGACCCCCAACGAGATAGCCTGGCCAAGTGGCAGCATCGATGGATTCAAGCGTGGCAACAATAGTTAGGTTGGCGCAGGATCGGGCAGTGTTTCGTTCTGCTGTGCATGAGGTCACTATGGGTCGGCACCGACTCAATGGCACCTAACAACAACACTTATCTTACAGCGCCACATGAGGACTCCACATTTCCCTTAATCATGTTAGATGCAAACTATACACTACATCAACTTTCTCATTCCTGTTATTTATAATTTATGTCTTCTCATTTGCCTGATCAGTCTGACTAGATATTTATCAACTCCACTTTAGGTATATCCACAAATTTTTATATTATATGTAGTCCATATATTTTCACTTAGTATCAGATCAAAGTACTTTCTAACTTCCTCTTTAATTTTTTTTTTCCTTTGACCAGTGGTTATGTAGAATTGTGTCATTTCTTTCCCAAATATTTGGAAAATTTTCAGGAATCTTTCTATTATTGATTCATAATTTAATTCCATTGTGGTCTGAGAACGTGCTTTGTATGCCTTGAATCCTTTTAAAACTATTGAATAAGTTAAACATTTAGAGCATTGATCCTTAATGTCCCACAATCCTCTTTGTCATGATTTTAATGGTGCCATGGCATCAATGCCCTTTAAGTTTTATGTTACGCTTTATGGCTCAGAGTACAGTTTATCTTGGTAAATGTCCCATGATTATGACTGGCATATAAATGTCAATTAAATAATATTGGTCAGTAGTATTTTTCAGTCCATTTGTTCCCTTACTGATTTCCTGTCTGCTTGTTCTATTATTAAGAGACAGGTCTTGACCTTTAGCTGTAACTGTGGATTTGTCCTATTTGCTTTTGCTTTATGTCTTGTGAAGCTCTGTTATTAGGTAAAAAAAACATTTTTGATTGTTACGCCCTCTCAACGAATTGACTTCCTATATCATTGAGAAGATGTCCTGGTATGACACTGTACAATAAGCACTGGACTGCAAGGTCATTTTTAACCAAAAATTCAGTGATTCAAACTCATCAGCCACTCCTCTGAAACCTTACAGGGTCACTATGAGTCAGTCTACTGAATGGCACTTAACAACAACTATCACTAAGAAGTGACCATCTTTATTTCTAGCAATATTCCTTACTCTGTCATCTACCTCAACTGATATTAACAGAGACTCGCCAACTTATTTTCTTTTTTGTTTTTGCAACTTTTTATTGTGAATTGAGTGAAGAGTTACAAAACAGATCATCAGTTTTAAATTCAACGATCATATACTTTGCTTCATTACAGTGATTGCAATCCCCTCCATGTACTAAGATTTAGCAGTATTTATCTCTATTCATTTTAACTCTTGCATTCCTCTCTATATCTCCCTCTACCGTCATCTTTCCTCAAAATAACCTCCCTCATGTTGTATATTGCCTGCCCTGTCACCCATGTTAACATGTATCTACTCTCTAGCTTGTGAATAATTTTCCCTTCCCGCTACTATCCATAGCTATTATAGACTGTTTCTTTTATCATTCAATCTTTTCTTTTACAATATTTGTCCTTTTGTAATTGACTAGGAGTCCTGGTATGGTGCTGTGGGTTAATGCGCCAGACTGCAAAGGTTTGAACTGCAAGGTCAGTGGTTCAAGCTCACCAGCTGCTCCTTGGAAACCCTACACAGGATCGCTATGGGTCAGAAACTACTGGATGGCACTTAACAACAACAACAATGTCACTCAGCATATTGTCCTCCAGGTTCATCCATGTTGTGAGGTGTTTTGCTGATTCATCTTTATTCTTCGACATTGTGTAGTGTTCCATTGTGTGTATGTACCACAGTTTAACCATTCTTTTGTTGATGGGCATTTAGTCTGTCTCCTTTTTTTTCCATTTTTTTAAAATTTTACAACTATTGACTATCCTTTATTTTCTAAAACATAACCTTCATATTATTATGAATCAATAATAGAAAGATTCCTGAATATTCCATATTTTCTGTGGATCATTTAATTAAATCCCTCTCTGTTGGTAGGGATCACTTTTTATTTTTCTTTTACTCCTCTAAGCACAGCACAACACTAAGAACATAGTAAGCAAACAGATGGTTCATGGAACAAACCTAAGATACTGCACACCTAAGGTACAAGAGACATCTACACTAAGGATACATATACTCATTTCTCTCCTTATGCTCATTGACCATCTGTTTTAACGTCTTTGTAGACTCCTATCACACTCTAATTGCCTATTTACATTAGGCCTTCAAAGAGCAAATGATATAATGCAACTTACAAGGAAAAAACAAATAGACAAATCTAACCAAAATTCAATATTCAAACTTGACCTAATTATCAATTTTTAAAGGAAAAATATATTTTACCCTTTCAGAGAAAATCTCCTGTTTTCCATGTAGTAGGTTGAACACAACCATGAATATGACAATGTCAAAAAATCACATAACTTTCGCTGAAAATCAAAGTAACTTTTCTCCTCTAAAATTTCACTAAATAATTATACACAGTGTAACAAAACATTAAAAATTCTTCATGTTTATCCTAAGAATTAGACATTCTTCTTTGCTTTCTTTGTTGGTCTCACACAATATTTGTCCTCTAATTTCACCTGCAATATTTTTTTTCTTTCAGAGTTTTGTGTATGTCATCCCTTTGCCTTCTTGCCTGAATGGTTTTTGCTGAAAAATCTGAGCTTATTCTTTATTGGTTCTCCTTTGCAGGTAGCTTAACGTTTTTCCCAAGCTGCTTTCAGGATTCTTTCCTTGTCTTTGAATTTTGTCAATTTGATTACGATATGTCTTGGTGATTTTCCTTCGGGATCTATTCTGTTTGGGGTTCATTCAGCTTCTTCTCATATTTCATGGTGTTAGGGAAGTTTTCTGTCAACAACTCTCAACAATTTTCTCTGTGATTTTCATTGTTTCTTCCTGTTCTGGAATTCTGATCTCCCATAAGTTTTACCTCTTCATAGTTTTTCCTCTTCAAGACTAATAATGCAGCTGTTGTACCTGAAGAGGCGAAAACTCGGGGGGGGGGGGGGGGCGCCCCCCCCCCCCAAAAGGCCCCAGGGGGAGAAGGGGGGGGGGGGGGGGCACTCCTGCCAGCCAAAGAGCTCACGAGGTAGATGCAGGAGGAGGGAGATGACAGGGAGTTCCTGTCTCTAAGTGAGTCTCTATAGGCCTCAGTGTGGTGCCGTAGGATAAGCACTCGACCTCAAGGTCAGTTTGAACCACAAATTTGGTGGTTCAAACTCACCTGCCACAAGTCAGATGCCCTATGCAAAGTTGCTATGAGTTGGAGCCTACTCAATGACACTTAACAACAACAACAATAGGTGTTATCTATGTATAGGGCACTCAATCCAGAAGTAGCTAGTGAAGGCCCTTGTTGGAGGTGGTTTCAGTGTCTGTAAGAACTACAGGCTAGCTGGACACAGGGGTTTGGTTGTGAGGGTTTCTGCTAGACTAATGCTGGTCTGGTGGCTCTGCAGAATTGGTAGGTCTGGAGCTGAACTGCCTGAATCCAGGCACCAAATCAGTACAGTCAGTACCTGCCTCACTGGCATGTCTCCCACACACTAGTGTGTCTCCCAATCCCGTGGCTCCAAACTCCTGGATAGAAGGATTTGAACTGGAGATGGATGAAGATGCGTGCTGGCCACACCTCTGGTCACCATGGAAGTATAAAGAAAAAGAAGGATTCTCAACTTTCTCATTGCCTATGTGGATCTGCTCTACTAGAATTCTGTCACTACTTATGCGCTCACAAAAGTTCGAGATGGCCAAACCATATCTGGCTGGCCATTCACCATCTCCCTCTCCTGCCGCTCCTGCTCAGCTTATCCTCCCAGCAAGCACTCAGTCCACTTTTCTAACCTTTCCTCTGAAATTTAGGGTTCCAGGATTTTCATCTGTGCCTATTTCATTTGGTCTCTTGTATCTTTGTTGTAGAGAATCCATGTAGTGTGTCTACTAGTCTGCCATCTTGCGAGGAGTTCCAGCTTTCTTTTGTTAAATATTAAAAACAGTGCTACTTAGATCTGAAAAATGTTTGCCCATGATTTTCTAAATACAATTTCTGCCCCTGACTACCCTCAGATGGAGTCTTGGTGTGGTCCTGTAGGATAAGCACCAAGGCTGCTAACCACAATGTCAGTGGTTCAAACCCACCAATCACACCTTGGAAACCCTACACAAGGTCACTGAGTCAGAACAACAACCCTCAGATACTCAAAATTAGGCTGTTTCCTATTGTCCCATTGCTCCCTGATGTTCTTTTAATTTTTTACAGTCTTTATTTTTTCCTTTCTTTGTATTATTTTGTAAAGTTTCTATTGCAAAGTCTTTATGTTCACTATCTTTTCTTCTGCAGTGTCTAATCTGCTGTTAATCCCTTTCACTGTATTTTTTATCTCAAACATTATTAATTTTACCCCTACAACTTTGATTTGGGACCTTTCTTATATCCTTCACATCATTACTTACCATGTTCAATTTCTCTTCTAGCTCCTGAACCGTATGTAATATATTGAATAACTGTTGTAATAATATTCTTGTCTGTACAGGGTTGCTATGAGTCAGAACTGGCTCAATGCACTTAACAGCAACAACTACTACTACATCTATGATGTTGCAGTTTTGATTATGTTTCCTCATTTTGGATTATATCTTTCCACTTCTTTAGTCTGATAATGTTTTATGAATGCCAGAAACGGTGAATTTTTTCTTGTTGATTGCTGGATATTTTTGCACTCTGGTAGCATAGTGGTTACAAATTGGGCTGCTAATCTCACAGTCAGCAGTTCAAAACTACCAGCTGTTCCGCAGGAGAAAAGATGAAGCTTTCAGCTCCTGTAAAGATTTACAGTCTCGGAAACCCTATGCAGGGTCGCTAAGAGTAGGAACCAACTCCACGGCACATAACAACAACAACATAAATATTCATAAGGAGCTCTGGTAATATAGTGGTTGCGAATGGGGCTGCGAACCATAAGGTCAACAGTTCGAAACTACCAGCTGTTCCATGGGAGAACAATGAGGCTTTCTGCTCCCGTAAAGATTTATAGACTCGGAAACCCTGTACAGGGTCACTGTGAGTCGGAACTGACTTCACGGCACATAACCACCACCATAAATATTCATGAGTTTTGTTCTGTATACAGTTACATTACTTGGAATCTATCTGGTTTTTTATTGGTTAAGCCAAATCAGACCAGTGTTTAGTTGAGGTCTAATTTTCTCACTGCTGAGAAAATGCTTTCTGAATACTCTACTAGATGTGCTGTGAGTAATGAGATTTGCATCTCTGGTTGATGAAAACAAGAATTTTCTGGCTTGTTTGAGTTTCAAGTATTGTTCTCATTAAACCATTCAGGTTTTTTCATTTAAATTTTGTTTTGTTTTGTGTACTTTCCTTGCTCAGTAGTACTCATTTGAAGCCAAAGGTGACCTTTTTCATGTCTCCAGAGTCAGTCCTCTCTCTGTTTAGCTTTCTCCTCTTTGTTACACTGCCTTAAGACCTCTGGTTTCCTCTACTTTCCCAGATAACATTTCTTTCTGGGTTTCCCCTTTCTACCCTATGGTACTGAAACTTTTCCCCAGGCAGGGAGCTTTGGCCAATCATAGGATTTCCCTTTGTTTCCTGTCTCTCAGAGATTACTGATGCCTGATATTCAGTGTCTTAAAAAGCATTTTTATTTCATATAGTCCACACGAGGGCTTCAAAATGGTCATGGGAAAATGGAAGTAAAACACAAAGGAATTTTTCATGAACTTTTAGAAGCCCCCTTATATCTGATTTGTAAGTATTTCAGGTGGGACATAAATCTAATCCATCATACCACGTTTGTTGGAAGTGGAAGTAAGGTTCTGAATTTAGAATTGAAGTACTTTAAAATAGGAAACATTTGAATCAGCCCACAAGTGAATTTACAAAACTAGATAGAAACATGGGGTTTCACAAAATACCACCACTCAGTGAATTCCTCACCACAAATTCACCATGTTTGTCCAAGAAACTTATGCTTTTAGTCAATATCACTCTATTTAGATGAAAATCTACTTAACAGAAATAGCTCTGCTAATACTAAGAATATTAATATTCAAAATTAGCAGTTCCATACAGCCCTCAAAGGGAAAATTTTTTTGTTTCTCCTTATTAAGATTCTTTTCTAGACAAACAATCAAGTCCCTTCAGGGGAAAAAAAAAAAAAAAAAACTTCCAAAAATGAAATTCAAAGGGAACACATGAGCAGGCATGTAAGCTATGTAAGCTTACTGACAACCATGTTGGTTTACAGGTGAGTAGACGTGGGGAAAGGCAGAAATGAAGACATTGGCTGAGTTCGACCATGTCCCATAGACTCCCGTCAACCTGGGGATGAGGGAGAGAAGAGAAAGAGCTGGTTGGACCAAAGTATGGGGAGATCTGGGGACTCCTGAGCCCATTGACAAGGACATAATTGAGGGCTGCAGATGAAAGTGAAGCATCCAGCTGATATGAAGTGAGGGGAGACGTACAAGAATGCCCAAACTTGCAGATAGTACCCTTTTGACCTAGCTTCGATGGCTTGATGATCAGAACTCAAATAGAGGAAGATAAAAAAAATTAGATAGAGGAAACAAGTACAAATTCCTATAATTTGATGAACTTGACCTGTATTTATGGATGTAGTAGCTCAAAATACCAACTGAGAGGGAAGGAGTTTTCATATCAAGTATCAATCCTATCCCCTCTATATACAGATAGGTTTGATAAGGAAGGGAAACATACATATTGGCTACCTAACATGGGGGAGCTATAAAAGTCTGAAGTGGCTGGCTTATAAGTTTTCAAGAGGGAGTTTAGTTAAAGACTGTGTGGGGGAAGGTACAATCCCCATTGAATAGTTTTCATGTTGTCTAGATGGGTCTGGTGAAAGAAGATGGGGATAAGATTCTCATGATTCAACAGTGAGTAATTGTTGTCATGATGAACTGTAATTGTGACAACTATAAAAGCAGATGTTTTGTAACATAAAGAGGGAAGTACTTAGCCTTACATTTTAGCAACAGAGGACCCTAGAACCATCAAGGGAGAAGATCATGAGCAAATTGTGGGACACTATCCAGAGAAGCAGCAACCCCAGAGATGGAGGCAGAAATGATGACATGGAGAGATAGGGTGTCGTGTCTGACAAGTACCTATACTCCGTGACCTGCACAGAGAGATTAAACCCAAGTAGAGGTGATGGGAGATTAGAAAAAAAGAAAGACACAAGACAAAATGAGATAAGAAAAGTTGGGACCAGCTGGGACACAGCATTCTGATTGAGATAATGTGACACCATCCTATGTTCAGCTCGTTTATTATATACACAAATCAAAGGAGAGAGCTGGGGGCAGTCCAAGGTACTTTTAATATTCTCCACCAACACCATCAATTCATTCAAAGCCATAAATTCTTCTATGGTTTTTGTTATTCACTGTCCAACTGCTACATGCATATGACGATACTGAAAATACCATGGCTTGGATCAGACACACCTTAGTCTTCAAACTTTAAAACTTTAAAGAGGTCTTTTGCAACAGATTTGCCTAAAGCAATACATCATTTGATTACTTGACTGCTGCTTCCATAAGTGTTGATGGTTGATCCAAGCAAAATGAAATCTTTGACTTCAACATTTTCTCCATTTACATGGATGTTAATTGGTATATCCTTAAGGATTTTTTGTTTTCTCTACATTGAGAAGCAATCCATATCGAAGGCTGTTGTTGTAGATCTTCATCAGTTAGTATTTTAAGTCCTCTTCACTATCATCAAGCAAGGTTGTATAATCTGCATATTACAGGTTGTTAATGAGTCTTCCTCCAATCCTGGTGCTGTTTTTCTTCATATAATCCATTTCCTTGGATTATTTGCTCAGCATACAGGTAGAAAGTATGGTGAAAGAAAACAACCCTAATTTTAAACCATACTGTGTTCCTTTGTTCTGTTCGAACAACTGACTCTTGGTATGTGGACAGGTTCCTCATGAGCACAATTCAGTATTATGGAATACTCATTTTCCACTATGCTGTCCATAGCTTGTCATGATCCACACAATTGAAAGCCTTTGCAGAGTCAGTAAAGCACAGGTAAACAACTTTCTGGTATTCTCTGCTTTCAGCTAAGATCCCATCTGACATCAGCAATGATGTCCCTCATTTCAGGTGGGATATGGTCATATTTTGGCTCTCGTGGGTTTGTATTAATTTTGTTCAACTTCAGTCTGAATTTGCATATGAACAATTGGTGGTCTATTCCACAATCTGTCCTTTACCTTGCTTTGGCCCATGATATGGAGCTTTTCCACTGTCTTTTCCCACACATACAGTCAACTTGATTTCTGTGTATTTCATCTGGTGAGGTCCATATGTATAGTTGACTTTTACGTTATTTTTAAAAGGCATTTGATATGAAGAAGTCATTGGTCTTACAAAATTCTGTCATGCAATCTCCAGCATTGTTTCTATCACCAAGGCCATGTTTTCCAACATCAGTTGTTCCTTCCTCTTTTTTTCCAACCTTTGCATTCTAATCACCAGTATGATCAATACACCTAGATTGCATGTTTGATTAATTTCAGACTGAAGAAGTTGGTAGAATTTTTTTGTTTCATCATCACTGGCCTTATTGGTTGGTTCACACATATGAGTAATAGTGGTATTAACTGGTTTGTCTTGTAGGCATATGTATATTATCCTATAACAGATAACATTCTACTTCAGACAGATCTTGATAATGTTCTTTTGATAATGAATGTTACGCCATTTCACTTCAATTTGTCGTTCCCGGCTGAGTAAACCATGCGATTGTCTATTCAAAATGGCCAGTACCATTCCATTTCAGCTCACTAATGCCTAGGAAGGAAATTGATGTTTGTGTGTTACATTTCATTTCTGACAATTTTCCTAGATTTATATTTCATACATTCCATGCCAATTATTAATGGATGTTTACTGCTATTTCTCTTCATTTTGAATTGCGCCCCATCAGCAAATGACGGTCCTGAGGACTTCACTCCAGTGGTGTCATCATGGTCAACTCTACTTTGAGGAGGCATTTCCTCCCTAGTTGTATTTTGAGTTCCTTCCATCCAACCTGAGGGTCTCATTTTCCAACATTATATCTGACAACATTCTGGTGGTCTTTATAATGTTTCGATATTCAATATTCTGGTGCTATCTGATATTGTTCCTCTATTATTCATAAGATTATCAGTGACTAAATATTCAGAAGTAATCTGAATCTTTTTCATCTTAGTCTGTTTTCATTTGGAAGTTCATCTGAAACCTATTCAACATGGGTGACTATGCTTTTATTTAAAATAACAGTGGCATAGCTTCCAGAATCACAGCAGCATGTAAGCCACCACTGTACAACAAATTGACAGACAAGTAGTAGAGACCACAGGTATGAAGCAGGATAATGTTGCATGGAAGGGATTGTAATCACTGAGATGAGACAAAATGTATGATTTGTTGAATGTAAAGTTGATCTTATCTGTAAACCTGCACTTAATTCATAATAAAAAGTTAAAAAAACAAAAGTCATCAGTTTTGCAATCAAAAGGCCTGATGCCAAACTGGAGAAAGTGGTTACACTGATGAGTAATAAACTCAACATGTTGCAGATTCTTATATCTGCTTAAATTCATTCTTAATATTGGCAAAGAATCTGCATTCTTAATGGATACATACATATTTCTCCCAAGTAGGTTAAAAGTGCATTGTCACTTTCAGAGTTGTAGCTGAATTGGTGTACTGTGTCTTTTTGACAAGATTTAGAATGTATTCAAGTTGTTTTGAAAAATTCATTGTCCTGATATGTAGTCTACTATATAAATTTAATATAATCCCAGTGTGTTGAACCATATGTTTTCAGATATGTGGGGAAATATATGGTTTACTTTATAACTGGTTTTCCTCCAAAAAGTGAATTTTGTTAAATGAGGGAAAGGATAATTGTGAAGTCATTGGTTCTTGTTGGACTTACAGTACAGTACATGCTATTGGTACTTATTGACAAAGCATCACAGTTTTAATTTTTAAAGAGAGTGAGAAAGAAGAGCTTGAAAAGCATTTCAATCACTCTTGCTATTTAATTTCAACTTTCTGAACATTTAAAAAGTATTTCTTTGCATCTGAAGTGCTTCCTCCATATGACTTAAAGGGCAAAAGCATTATGAATTTGCCTTACAAAGAATAAAATTAAATTTTTCAATTTTTTTTCTCATTCATCAAGGCAGCCTTGAAATGAAATTCAAATTGCCCTTTTTCTGTACATTTATCAGTTCCATAGAGTGTTCTTATGGTGGTCCCAGCCTTTCCTGAGTGACTTTAATATCTGCATGTAAATGAAACAGTTAGTCATAGACTTTCCCATGACACTAAGAAAGCTGTTAATATGCCATCTACTTCTGAATACAGTGAGAACACAGTGCTAAATTCTGCTCTTTGATCTTCAAGTCATCACTGACAAATTGTAGAAGAATCCTCAGCTTGACAGTCTATGGCAAGTTATGTAGCAAACAATAGCATTAATTTGTATATGTATTAGTTTAAAAGAAGGTGAGTGACAGATAATATAGGCAGTTGAGTGACCCATATCGCATATTGTGTTAACCCTCTTGTATCAATCATTCTAGTCCTAGGCTAAGAATAAGCTTATAACACTCAGGAGTTTTTGTTCATGTTCACATACACACAAAATTTAATGAAAATGTCATGAAATGATAAGCAGGCAACAATTTGTGAAGTTGCCTTTTGATCTCCTGACGAATATTACTTTTCAAACTCAGCATTCCATGTGGACAGTTGGTATTTTTAAGTGGGTTCAAGATGATTAAGGTATTATAGAAGTATATGTTAACATAATTTGGCATTTATAATTTGAGGAGTTTTCTAAATAGGTCTTCCTTGAGACCTCTTTGGTGTCGATGATTAGTCTCTATTACTTGGCGTTCTCATTCACTATCATGATTTCTTTAATAATTTCCACATGGGCAACTGCATCTCCAGCTTCACATTCTCAAGAAGCTACTGCATATTTCAACATGAATATCTTGCCAGTACATCATTCCAAACTAAAGTCATCATTTTTTTTTCTAAATATTTTATTAATCTTTTTTCCCTCCTTTCTTTTATCCTCTTGTTAATGAGATGTTATTTTCACACAACTTATACTAAAATTATCTGTTGCTTATTCTACCATACCAAGATTTGGAAAATATTTAGAAAATAAAAACTACCCAGATCACCATAATTCTGAAGTATCCAGTTAACATATTTTCTCCATTCTGATTATTTTGTCATTGTTTTTACTCCACATTATAGACTTAAATGTTTTCCTCCCTTAAAAACTATATTCATATCATTTTTAATGGGTTGAATGGCAGAAACAAATTTCTTTTTCATGAGACTATTCCTGAATTCCTAAAATATTTGTGTAGCTTATACATATGGAAAAAATATATATTTTTACATTTCATTATAAATATGCTATATGAAATCAGGATACATTTGAAATAATTGCTAAAAGTACTTAAAATGAAAGTACTTTGAAGGAATGTTTAGAATTATTTTGGGTTTTGTTAATTATTAAATTTAGATTTGATTTTCTTTTACTTGCACTTCAAACCCTGTAAAGTTGTTGGGAAATAAATAACTGTCACTTGGAGAAGCAGTTGTAGTAATGATGGTGATGATGAAAACACTTTATATCTACTAATTACTTAATGTGTCCCAGGCATCTTGCTAAATTCTTTATATTCCAATTTCATTTAGCTCTGACAATTATCTAACCTTGTTACTATCATTATCTTCATTTTATGTAAAGGGCAAGTGAGGTAAATTACAAACGGAATGAATTGTGTCGTTCCCTTTCCCACCCCCACCTCCAGTCCCCTGACCAAATATTTCAACCTGGCTGGGTCATGATTTTCAAAGGTTTGGCAATTATGTAATGAAGTACTGTGGCAGTTATGTAACAACCCCTGATATGATCTGAGGTGATAAACCAATAAGAGGATTAAGGGTGAGATGCAGCATTGTTAATCCATCACCACCCTGATATGATGTAAGGAAATTTCCCCCAAGATGTGCCTTACAACACCCTTGATCTTACAAGAGATAAAAAGAGAGAGAAGTGAGCCGAGATTGAGAGGTACTGCTGCCACCAAGAAAGAAGAGCCAGGAGTGAAGTGCATCTCGTCCTTTCAACCTGGGCCTGTTGCAGTGAGAAACTCCTAGATCCAGGGAAAGATTACTGCTGTGACACATGGAGAGCTACAAGAATTGTCAAGCCTACAGATGCTGAAAGGAGATAAGGGCCTTTCCCAAGACCTGACAGAAAAAGGCTTCTCCTAGAGTCTGCACTTTGAATATGGATTACTAAACTCCTGAACTGTGAAAGAATAAATATGCTTGTTAAAACTGTCCACATACAATATTCCTGTTAAGGCAGAGCTAGATAACTAAGATAAGGCCCAAAAAGATGCTAAAAATTTCCCAAGATCACATGGTTACTGTCAAGCAGAATTCAACTCTCATTTGATTTTAAAAGAGCTTTACCAAGGGCATTATTTTATTAATAGTTCTTTATTCCTTACTTCAGCTTGTATACTGTGGGGTTATTGTAATTACCAATATAAAAATCAACATTGCTACGATTTAATTAGAAGACTATCTGGGTTTGTTCTACTACTCACTTCTGGGAAATGGGTCTGCAAAATGAGTTAATTAGACCAAAGCACAGCAGGTCTATTCAGAATGAGTACTGAACCCTGGGACCAAAATACTCGTGCAACCAACGATACCAGTGCACTCATAATACAAGCCGATTAGCTATTTAACACATCCATTTGTTACATTCCTGGATCTACTCATTCCTTCTCAGTGTGGAATTATTATCCTCACAGCAGCCCTTGTAACTAGAACTTTTGGATTAGTAACCAAATCCTTGCCATTAAAAATATGTTGTTATTACACAAAGTGTAAAAGGAAAATTTGTTGCTACAGAAAGCATTATAGGAGCAGGATCGGTATAAAAATGGGCTGTATTGATAGCAATCACTCTACTTCAATCAAACATGAAAAATTAGTCAAACCTCCACAGTTTTGTTCCATTGTTAAGCATCTCAACTTGCTTCTTTCACTTATTTAACAAACATTTGTACAGCTACTACATGCCAAACACTGTGCTAATGGAATCAATTGATGGCAATGGGTTGAGAGACAAGAGAAGTTACATTTTAAATTCAAATCTGTAAATTTTATCCTCAGGAAACCACAATCTAATGGTAAGGCTGGAAAGTATATGGATAATTTTAATACAGTGTAATAGAGCAAAGTATGTGTGCTACAAGAGCACATGAAAGAAGCATCTAACCCAAACAGGGGGAGGATCAGTATGGTAGCCCAGAAGCAATAATACTGTAAATACAACTCAATCTACAAATGAAAACTGAGCTCTCTCTTCTACTGGGGAATATATATATATATTGTTGTTGTTGCTGTTAAGTGCCATCGAGTCTGTTCTGACCCATAGCGACCCTGAACAGGGTTTCCGAGGGTGTAAATCTTTATGGGAGTAGAAAGCCTCATCTTTCTCCTGCTGAGCAGCTGGTAGTTTCAAACTGCTGACCTTGTGGTTTGCAGCCCAATTCGTAACCACTATGCTACCAGAGCTCCATATATATATAAAATATATATATATTTCAAAGTTTTGCTTCTCTAGAAAAGCTGCCTAAAACATGTGGTCTTGGGCTGATTTTAGAATGAGGGGATAAGGGAGAATCCCCACTGACTAGTTTTTCTATTTTCCAGATGAGTCTGGTGAAAGGGGGGTAAGTGATGATACTAATATGATATTACGATTTCAATTGTCACTAACTGCTAGTAAGATTAATTGTGATTGCCAAAACTGTAATTGTAGAAGATTGTAACTAAAAGGAAGGAGTAGTTATCTTTATTTCAGCAATAGATGATCCCTTCTTATCAAGAAGATAAGAGCATGAATGAAGCATGGGATCTCTGGAAAAACAGTGACAACAGAGAAGGCGCCATCGCACCAATGGAGAGACAGAGCAACTCTGGACCTGGCCCATGGACTGAGTAAGGCTGTGTACCTACGGACAGGAGGCTGGCTTGCAGAATGTGCCATTCAGACATTTAAATGAATATATATTTTTGGTTTTCTTTTGTATCTATGCATCAAATACAAAATATTTTGTTCATTTCTGACATATAAGATGTAAATGGGGCCAGTGCATTTTCGGTTTTGTGTGTTTTCCATTGTATCATGTTAGGTGCATGTACAACTTTACAATTTTCTTTATTTAGAGATTATGCCTATAATTTATAGGTTCAAGTTGGCAAGGGTGGACTGTAATGGTTAGGGTTCTGTTTCAATTCAACTAAGCCAGGATTTCCAAAGATTTAGCAGTTGGGGTGTGCTTATTCCATGGTGATTAAACCTAATATAGGCAGAGTTAAGTCTATGACGAGAGACTGTGAGTGGCATTCTCAAATAAAAGAATTCTTCCTTGGGGATGTAGCCTGCTCCCAATATAATGGACACCCAGGAAAGACGCTCTCTTTTCTGCTGGGGATCTGGGACTCTGCAATTGCCAGCCGTTTCCTGGATAATAAACATCTCTCTCTCTCTCTCTCTCTCTCTATATATATATATATATATACACACACACACACACATATATATATATTTGTTGTTGTTATTAAGTGCCGTCGAGTCAGTTCC
>NW_006408577.1:9924115-9940521 GCF_000296735.1 Chrysochloris asiatica
CCCCTATCCAGTTGCCAGGGAAGTTGGCAGAACTTAATGTAATTTATTAGACTAGCAATGTTGTTGTTGTTGTTTAGTGCCGTCGAGTCAGTTCCAACCCATAGCGACCCTGTACAGGGTTTCCGAGGCTGTAAATCTTTACGGGAGCAGAACGCCTCATCTTTCTCCCACGAAGTGGCTGGTAGTTTCGAACTGCTGGCTTTAAGGTTTGCAGCCCGATTCATAACCACTATGCTACCACATATATATATATATGAAAGAAATAAAGTTGAATTGACCAAGTGAATAAGTGAATGTTAATGTTTTAACAGCCTTAACAGAGGTACAGAAGTGTGACCCAGCATGGCTCATTTGAGGGACCAGAAACTAATTCAGTATGGTTGAAACAGCCATATAGGAGAAAGGGTGAAAGAGTTCTGACTTTTTATGATTGAAGACATTCTACGCAGAAGGAAACCATAGTTAATTAAGATTTGGGATCTTAAAAAATCCAAAAGCAAGCTTTCACTGTCAAAATAACATTATTAAAATTAAAGGCTTCTAATATTCTTTCCAAAATGATTAAGTTCTTGGTTCTTGCTAAGACTTTTAATGACTTCAGTAAATCTAGTATTTCTGGTCTTCAGACTTGATTGGAGAGTCAGAGTTGAGTCCTCAAGGTGCAGAGGTGGCCTGTGCAGAGGAATGAACGTTAGTAGGGGCTCAGTACTGAGATGGTTTGAGCAAGGACCCACACATCAAAGACCTAGGAGGTTGTTGTTTCTCAAAATGTTTCAGTGACTGAAAAGTCCCCACTGCCTCCTCCGTTCTAGAGAAGGTGATCTTCCTTGGTAGCCAATTCCACCAAATGCAAGTTAATTCTATGCCATCAAAAAAGAGTCAGCTTTTGATCCCCCCAAAGTTCATTTTACCCCTTGTAATTTATATACACCACTCTATACCCTAATTCTTAAAGTATTTCTACAATTCTTAATAAATTACTTAATGTGATAATTCAATTCATTTGCCTATTTGGCTAGGCTATGGTACTTAGGAGTCCTGGTGTGGTGCTGTGGTATAAAGCACTGGACTGCAAGGTCAGTTTGAGCTGCAAGGTATGCTGTTCAAACCCACTAGCCTCTCCTGGGAAACCCTATGCAGGGTCGCTATGAGTCAGAATCAACTCAATGGCACTTAACAACAATAATGAATGGTGTTTAACTGTTTGGCCACACAAGAGAAGTTGCTATGAAGATAGTGAGATGCGACTGATATCTACATAAGGAGCTCTGGTGGCACTATAAGATAAGTTGTTGTTGATGTTAAGTGACATCGAGTTGGTCCCAGCTCTTACTGGTATGCTAACCACAAGGTAGGCAGTTCAAACCCACCAGCGGCTCCACTGGAGAAAGCTGAGGTTTTCTGCTCCCATAAAGATTTACAGCCTTGAAGTGCTATTTTGATGTTTGGTGTGGCACTGTATGATAAACACTGGACTGCTAACTGCAATTCAGCATTTTAAATCCACCAACCACTCTTCACAACCCTATGCAGAGTCTCTATGGTTTGGAACTAACTTGGCAGCATATAACAGCAACAAACATTTCCAACTGATTTTAAGTAGATTACCCTTCTTAATGTGTATGTGTCTCATACAATCAATTGAAGGAATTAAGAGAAAAACCTGCAGTTTCCAAAAGAGAGAAAATTCTTCCCAAGACTGTCACATAGCTATCCTGTTTGAGTTCCTAGCCCATTTAACCAACAGTTTCAAATTTAAGACTGCTGGAGTTTCCAGTCTGTCACCCTATAAATTTTGAAGTGCTGCTGCTGCTGCTGTATGCCATGGAGTCAGTTCCGACTCATAACGACCCTGTACAGAGTTTCCGAGGCTGTAAATCTTTACGGGAGCAGAAAGCCTCATCTTTCTCCCATGGAACAGCTGGTAGTTTCGAAATGCTGACCTTGAGGTTCACAGCCCGATTCGTAACCACTACACTACCAGAGCTCCTTGCTAGAATCTCTGTTTCTGTCTCTCTCTCTCTCTCATTAGATTCCTCTGGAGATATTCTAATAAAGATACTCAGCAATAATTTTCAGGTGTAATTTTTGCTAATATGCTTATACTATTGATAAGACATTAGCCAGTTTGTAGAGCATGAATTAGATTTTTTTTTTAACAACACTGGTCAAATGTTTTTATCTTTATTGTTTAGATACACCAGGAAAAAAAGCATGAAACATATTTTCTAATTAATAAAAGAAAAAGTTGAAATTACATAGTTATACATGTCTAAAGTTAATATTAAAAATTTAATCTTTAATTATTTCATATCTGCAACATAAAAATAAAATAGAAACATATTTTTTAAATTCACTCAATTTCAAGTTAAGCTTTATCAACTCTCTAGGTCTTCCAGTCATTACCTTAGGTTATTATTCTGAAAAATAAAAAATGATATGTGGAAGTTTAATATTTCCTACCAAATTGGAGTCCCACATTTGCACATAAGAAGAAATGTTTTCTCTCTTTTCACTCTTCCATTCATGCTTCCAATTTTATGCACAGATCATGAACTGGCCAAGATTGTGTATCCTATGACTGAGTAAAGAAATAAGAACCAATTTACCCAATAGGCATAGCTCCTAGCTTCTTAGAATCCTTGAAAATTGCCTCATGTCTGCAATCATAAACATCCCACTGAATCTCCTTGAGAAACAATGCAAGTAGGCTATACCCACGGACACTGATAGGAGTGTTTAGAATCTGTACCTTGAGAAAACTAAAATCGATTTTTGTTGTTGTTGTTAAGTGTCATTGAGTCAGTTGCAACTGACAACGACCCTGTCTGTATAGGGTTTCCAAGGAGCAGCTGGTGGGTTTGAACTGTCAACCTTGCAGTTCAAACTGACCTTGTGGTGCAGTGCATTATCCTGTAGCACCATTCCAGGATTAGAGTGTACACAAGTGAAGGTATAAGGCCTTGTGGCCTGAAAAGTAAAAAATCATAGCCTGTGTGTTGGCCCTCCTCTCCCAGCTATGTTGTAATCTTGTTTGCCAAATGTTTTTCTCATCCATGTAGAGGCACTGTTGTATATGTGTGTTGGAAGGTGTGGTTGAATTGTATTTAAATAAACTTTTTCTTGGAATCTGCTGACTGTATGAGATAACATCATGACCGACTTCCTTGTTATATGAAAGGAAAGCATATTAACACATGAGCGGCCCCAAATGGAGATTGACTAGTATTGCAAATTCTTCAGGGAAAAAAAAAAAAAAAGATTTTATATAGATTAAAATGTATTCCTGGCAAAGCACAGTATGTTGACTAGGAAAGAGCACATTTTTTAGTAACAAATGCACTAAATATTATATCTAAAATGAAAAATTGATGTCAAACTAAAGAATATAGAATGCTAACATTAAACTTTGGTAGGGAAGCTGTCCAAACAAAAATCCAGAATGTTGACTTTTTAATATGATTATATTCAGGAGAGTTATTGGAAAAACTTTGTATTCATTTTAAGTATTTCCGTATGGGAATATATAAAACATTTTGGCTTGGATTCAAAGAACAGCAATAAACATAATGAATATGTAAGATGGATTAATTTATAAGATTTGTAAAGGATTAGCAAGCAAGAAAGAATATTCTGGTTTGGTTTTTTTTTTTTTTTTTTTTCAGTTTTCTTTGCTCTGTGAAGAAGATGAACTGGCCAACTTAATGTCTGCTTTGTACCTGGAATATGTTGTTGCTGTTGTTAAGTGCCATCGAGTCGGTTCTGACCCATAGTGACCCTGAACAGGGTTTCTGAGGATGTAAATCTTTACAGGAGCAGAAAGCCTCATCTTTCTCCTGCGGAGTAGTTAGTAATTTTGAACTGCTGACTTTGCGATTTGCAGCCCGATTCATAACCACTACGTTACCAGAGCTCAATCCAAATACTTTTGCATTGCCTGGCTAATGCAAGACAAGAGGCTAAGATAAGAAAGAAGGCAAAGGTCAAAATGGATGTCAGAAGAGACTCTGAAACTTGCTTTCCAGCGTAGAGATGCTCCTGCATAGTAATCCATGAGGAGGTCCAAGAGCTGAACAGAAAATTTCAAAGATCAGCTTGAGAAGATAAAGCCAAATATTATGATAAAATATGCAAAGATTTGGAATCAGAAAACCAAAAAGGAAGAACACACTCAGCGTTTCTCATAAGAAAATGGTTAATGTTCAACCATTTCAAGAGGTACCATATGATCAAGAGCCAATGATACTTAGGGAAGAAGTCCAAAGTGCATTAAAGGAATTGGCAAAGAACAAGGCACCAGGAATTAATGGAAAAAAATTGAAATCTTTCAAGAAAGTGAGGCGGCACAGGAGGCACTCACTCATATCTGCCAAGAAATTTGGAAGACAACTATCTGGCCGACTGATTGGAAGAGATCCATATTTGTGCCCATTCCAAAGAGAGGTAACTCAACGGAGTGCAGAAATCATAGGACAATCTCTTTGATATTTCAAGTGAGTAAAGTTTTGTTAAAGGTAATACAGAAACGGCTACAATCATACATTGACAGAGAACTTCCAGAGGTTCAAGCTGGATTCACAAGAGGCCATGGAACAAGAGATATCATTGCTGATGTCCGATGGATCTTGGCTGAAAGCAGAGAATATCAGAAAGATGTTTACCTATGCTTTATTGACTATGCAAGGCTTTCGATTGTGTGGATCATGACAAGCTATGGACAACATTGAGAAGTATGAGTATTCCAGAACACTTAATTGTACTTCTGAGAAATCTGTAAATGGACCAAGAGGCAGTTGTTCGAACAGAGCATGGGAACACTGAATGTTTTAAAATTGGGAAAGATGTGTGACAGGGTTGTGTTATTTCACCATACTTGTTTAATTTGTATGCTGAGCAAATAATACGAGAAGCTGGGTTCTATGAAGGAAAACGTGGCATCAGGATTGGAGGAAGATTCATTAACAACCTGCGATATGCAGATGATACAACCTTGCTTGCTGAAAGTGAGAGGACTTGAAACATTTACTTATGAAGATCAAAGAGCACAGCCTTCGGTATGGGTTGCATCTCAATGTCAGGAAAACAAAAATCCTCACCACTGGACCAATAAACAGCATTCTTATCAACGGAGAAAGGATTGAAGTTGTCAAGGACTTCATTCTCCTTGGATCAACTATCAACACTCATGGAAGCAGCGGTCAGGAGATCAGACACCGTATTGCATTAGGCAAATCTGCTGCACAGGAACTTTTTAAAGTGTTGAAGAGCAAAGATGTCAGCTTGAGGAATAAGGTGCGCCTGACCCAAGTCATGGCATTTTCAATAACCTCATATGGATGTGAAACTGAACAGTGAATAAGGAAGATCGTAGAAGAATTGATGCCTTTGAATTGTGGTATTGGAGGAGAATACTAAAAGTGCCATGGACTGCCAAAAGAACCAATAGATCTGTTTTGTAAGAAGTGCAGCCAGAGTGCTCCTTAGAGGCCAAGATGGCCAAACTTTTTCTGTCATACTTTGGACATATTGTCAGGAGGGAACAGTTGTTGGAGAAGGATATTATGCTTTGTAAGATGGAGGGTCAGAGAAAGAGGAAGACTCCCAACGAGATGGATTGGCCAGGTGACATCATTGATGGACTCAAGTGTGGCAGCGGTAGTGAGGTTGGCCCAGGATCTGACATTATTTTGTTCTGCAGTGCATGGGGTCGCTATAAGTTGGTTCTGACTTGATGGCACCTAACAACAACAACAACATGGCTAGTTTTGATACACCTTGATGTCTTTGTACATAGTATCCAGCAGAGTTCAAAGCACAAACAGGCACTTACACACTATGTTAACGCAAATGAATTAACTTGATTGTTTTTGTTCTTTAACTAATACTTACTCTATCTTGGGAAAATACATATAATTATCTTTCTTCAAATGTTTTTAATGTGATGCATTTTCAACCACAATGTAGAAGTAGAAAATCAAAATTTCTTTGAGACAAACTATTTCCAAATTCTTTGTTCACTGTAAAGCAAGTTCAGGAGAGGCCTTAAACCTTCCTTTACCTTAAATATTAATTGCCATTTCATTTGGTAAGAACAGATAAAGTGATGCATTATATTTATAGTTCATTAATATCCTTGCCTTCCATAGAACTGATTCCAGGAGAGGTGAGATACTACCACTATGTATAAAAATAGTTCACCACTCTTTAATAATGCTGATCAAAGATTTTTCTTCACAATTTTTTAACAAAAGCCTTGTTGTTGTTGTTAAGTGCCTTCAAGTCAGTTCCGACCCATAGCAACCCTGTATAGGGTTTCCAAGGAGCCGCTGTTGAGCTTGAACAGCCGACCTTGCAGTTCAAACAGCTTTGCAGTCTGGCACATTAACCCATATCACCACACTAGGACTCCATAACAAAAGCCTAAAATTTAAAAATTTAACTAAATGGTAAAAAGACAGCTACATATTATCACCGTTGGCATTTGCAGACTTAAAGGGACTCTTGTTTTCCACTTGGTTTCTGGCTTTACCCATTGACTCAGTAAACAAGATTTATTTATTCTAGAAAGAATAAGAAAAACCAAACCCTTCATGATGCAAATGGCAAAAGAATAGGTTTTGCAGTAACACAGCCCTGGTCATCCTTAACAGATGAATGAACTTACCCTTTTGACATTCCTCCTCTGTATGATGTGGGAATTTTGATTTGCCCTTGGGACGGTAAGTTTTAAAGAAGAAAATATAAAACACTTAGCAGAAACCTGCATTTTCTGTATTCTTCTCTTTTCGCTCTTCATGTTCTGCAATATAATAATGTTTCCAGAAGAAAAGAATAAGCCATATATTTCTTTGTTTACTAATAATAAATCAAAAATAAAATAAACCCACTGCTGCCAACTTGATTTCAACTCATAATAACTCTATAGGACAGAATAGAATTGTCCCATAGAGTTTTGTTTTGTTTTGTTTTGTTTTCAGATTTGTCACATAGGGTTCTGCAAGACTTATCTTAATGGAAACAGATTGCCACATCTTCTTCCCACAAAGCAGATAGTGGATTTGAACTGCTGACCTTACCGTTAGCAGCTGATCCCTTTAACTAATTGCACCATCAGAGTTTGTTATATAATTCCACTACATTGAAGTTATCAAAAATACAAGTTATTATTAGGACTTAGGGCAGGATGGTGGCCTAGGCAGCCACACTACATGGGCCCTCTGCAACAAAGATATGAGAAACCAAATGAAACAGACACAGATGAAAATTCTGGAACCCTGAACTTCAGAGGAAAGTTTAGAGAAAAGAGAAGTAGATCGAGTGCTTACTGGGAGGAGAAGCTGAGCAGGGACGGTGAGAGGGGGAGATTGGTAAACAGCCAGCCAGAAATGGGATGACCATCTTGTGAGCAGCTTTAGCCATAGAGGGAGGCATGGCAGAGCAGATTCAGACAAACAACAGAAAAGGTGTGAATCCTTTTTTAACCCCATGCTACTCTGGAGATCAGAAGTATGACCTTCATCCATCCTACCTTCATCCATCCGTAGTACACACTCTACTTTCTCTGAGAGGTCAGAACCACGTGGTTGTTGGGAACCATGTCAGTGTGAGGCAGGACTGGCTGTGTTGTTTTGGTGCCTAGATTCAGGAGGATCAGCTTCAGAACTACAGAACCTGCAAAGCCACCAGACCAGCGTTTAACCAGTCACCCTACCCCCAGTTTCCCTGTGGTCCGAACAGATCCTTAAAGCAGCTCCATCAAGGGCCTCCATGAACTACTTTAGATTGAGTGCCCTGGACATAAGTAACACCGAGACCAATAGGACTCCAACTAGGGCCAGAAACTCTGCTGTCACATCCATCCCACACCCACCTCTTGAGCTCCTTTACTTGCAGAAGCACCCGAGAGTTTTCTCCTCTTTGGGTCCAACTGCTACACTGTTTTATTTTGGTTTAGGTCTTTACCTTTAGCTGTTTCATTGTGTTTGTTGTTTTATTCTTTTCCTCTCTTCTTCTCTTTCCATTCCCTTGAATTTTATATTCCATCCTATAGCCACTTTTTTTCCCTTTTTTATTCTGTTTCTTATTTCCCCTCTGTTTCTGCTTTCCTTCCCCCCACCCCCCACCCTTTATTCCTCCCTTTTGATCTTTCTTTACTACTCTCTACACACTCTTTCCCTTTTTTTCTGTGTTTTTTTTCTTTTGCCTTCTTCCTTTTATTTCCTCCTTTATTTTTCTCTCCTGTTGCTCTATTTCCCTGTCCCTCTTTTTTCTTTTTAGTTCTTCTTAAGGGCTTTTACTTTTTTTTTTTCTCTCTTATCTTTCTTTTCTAAATTCCATTTCCCTTTCCCTCTTTTTTCTTTAGAGTTATTAATTCTTTTTTTTTTTTCTGGTTATGGACTGTTTTAATCTATTTTTCTCTTTATTATCTTCTCTTTTCATGATCAGTTCCTTCTTTGTTTATTATGTTGGGTTTTCCTATATGTGTTTGTATAAGAGGGGATTTTTTTCTTTCCCACAAAGAAACAAGAGAGAATGCCTCAAACAAATGACCAAAATGCAGAGCCAGAAAATATTTCTAAGTAAGAAAATGTAATATAAATAACTGAAAAATAATTCAAAATAATGATATTTATGTACTTTCAAAGTACTGACAGAAAGACTGAGGAAAGCAAGGAGAACACAGAAGAAGCTCTAGAAGAATTCAGGGAAACACTACAAGAAAAAATAGACAAAATGGATTCAAATTTTGAAACAATACAAAATCTGCAATTAGAAATCCAGAAGACTAATCCTAAGATTTCAGATATGTACATTATATTGAAAAGGCAGAAAAGTAGATTTGAAGAAATGGAAGCCTGGATTAGTAAACTTGAAAATAAATCTCTCAATCTTAGTATGCTAGAAGAACAATCAGAAAAAAAATAGTGAAAAAAATCTGAAGAATGCCTAAGAGATATGTGAGACACCATGAATAGGAACACCTTATGGGTGAGTGGAATTCCAGAAGAGGAAGAAACAACAAAAAGCACAGAGAAAACTGTCAAAGCGTAATTGGAAGAAAACTTCCCTAGCATCATAAAGGATGAAAAGATAAGCATACTAAACGTTGACTGAACCCCAAACAGAATATATCCCAAAACAATATCACCAAGACATATCATAATCAAACTTTCCAAAACCAAAGACAAGGAACGAACGAATCCTGGAGCAGTTCAGGGAAAAATGAGAGTCAGTAAAACTAAGCTCTGATTTCTCAGCAGAAATCATACAGGCAACAAGGCAATGGGATGACCTACACAAAACTCTGACAGAAAAAAAATGCCAACCAAGACTCATATACGCAGCAAAATCATCCCTCAAATACAAAGTGAAATTACTACATTTCCTGATAAACAGAAAATAAAGGAATTTTTATTGACCATATCAACTTTGCAAAACATACAAAAGGGTATTCTTTAGTCTGAGAATCAGAAACAACAGACCACAACGTGGACTTACCATATATATAAAAACACCACCCAGAACTCAAGCCTTTGCGTAGTCAATAAAGCATAGGTAATATCCTTCTGATATTCTCTGCTTTCAGCCAAGATCCATTCGACATCAGCAATGATATCTCTCGTTCCACGGCCTCTTCTGAATCCAGCTTGAACCTCTGGAAGTTCTCTGTCAATGTATGATTGTAGCCATTTCTGTATTACCTTTAGCAAAACTTTACTCGCTTGAGATATCAAAGAGATTGTCCGATGATTTCCGCATTCTGTTGGGTCACCTCTCTTTGGAACGGGCATAAATATTGATCTCTTCCAATCAGTCGGTCAGATAGTTGTCTTCCAAATTTCTTGGCAGAGATGAGTGAGTGCCTCTTGTGCTGCCTCACTTTCTTTAAAGATTTCAATTTTTATTCCATCAATTCCTGGTGCCTTGTTCTTTGCCACTTCTTTCAACGCACTTTGGACTTCCTCTCTGAGTATCATTGGCTCTTGTTCATATGGTATCTCTTGAAATGGTTGAACATTAACCATTTCCTTCTGGTACAATGACTCTGTGTATTCCTTCCATCTTTTCTTGATGCATTCTGCATCATTCAATAATTTGCCCAGTGAATCTTTCAATAATGAAAGTCGAGGCTTGAATTTTTTCTTCAGTTCCCCCAGCTTGAGAAATACTGACCGTGTTCTTCCCTTTTGGTTTTCTAACTCTAAATCCAGATATAGAAGTATTCAAAATGAAACAAAACTACAGGACTGAAAATAGGGAACCAGAGATATCAATTTGTAATGAAGTCAACTACAAACTAAAAAGAGGGAGTAGTGTTGACACAAAACTTCCAAAGGCAAGGAAGTCAAGTAGATTTCAAGATAAAACAGACTGGCTTAAATAGGGAAGCATATTCATAAATTACAGGATAACCTCAAAGAAAATGAATACATCTGCACATCAAAATAAAAAAAGAGGAACATCAAAAAGATTTACTAAACATTAACATAACAGAATGAACATAAAAAGAAAACCCACAAACAAAATGAACTCATCACAGAAAATTATGTGAAACAAAAAAACCAGCAGCACCACAAAAACAAACACAGAGCAAAGTGACAGCAGTCATTTTATACCTACTGATAATTACGCTGAACGTAAATGGACTAAATGCAGTTTCCAGTCAAGAGACAGAGCAGAAGGATAAGAAAACAGGATCCTTCAATATTCTGTCTAAAAGAGACATAGCAAAAAGATGGTGACAGCCTAAATGCCCATCAAAAGAAGAATGGTTAAACAAACAATATAATAGCAATGTGAAGAATAACAATGAATCTGCAAAACACCTCACAACATGGATGAACTTGGAGGACATTATGCTGAGTGAAATATGCCAATCATGTAAGTACCAATATTGTATTTGGCCATTATTTTTAAAAGTTAAGAAAATATTTTCTTAATAAAATAACAATCTATGATTGTTACAGGAAGGAGGGGGGAAGGAAAATTACTCATAGGCTACAGGGTAGACATATGTTAGTATCGGTGACAGGGCAAGTAATACACAAGAGGAAGGTTAGCAAAGGAAAGATGAAAGTAGCAGGAGGTACAGGGAGGAATGCAATAAAGTGAATAGAGGTAAATACTGTTACTGTTAACTGTTGGTACATGAAGGGGATTGCAATCATTATAATGATGAAAAGTATACGATTTGTTGAATGTAAAACTGATGTTCTCCTCTATAAACCTTCACTCGATTCACAACAAAAAGTTAAAAGTTATTAAATATATTAATAATATCTTTTTATTATTAATAATAATATCTTTCATGTGCATCACCTTACAACTTGTATCGAGAACTTTCCAGACAATGTAATAAACTCTAAAAGCAGTATGTAACTGAAAAGTCCATGGACAAGGCAAGACTAGATCTAGTTGCACAAAGGATATTATTAAGAACCTGATTTTGTGGTTTTGGCTCAATCTACAGGTTAGACCCTTCCCCAGTGGTCAATGATACAAGAGACAGAGGGAAATCCTTTTAGAGAAATATTGGAGGATGCAAGAGAGGATGAACAGAGACAATTGAACAGATTATCTGTGAAAGAATGTTCTAGACAGAGAGGAATTGAAAACAAAGATATGGAGGAAAGACTATATCTGCTGTATTTGAGAAATAGTAAGGTGGGAGAGTGATAAGATGTGAAATCAAAGAAGGAGCAGAGGCCAATTAATATAGGGCCTTGGCGGCCATTGCATGGACATTGGTCTTTTCTTTGAGTCAGGTGGATAGACAGATGATTTCAAACAAAGGAGTGAGATTATCTGCCTTACATTTTTATTTTATTTTTGTAAACTTTTTCTTGTATGTGTGTGACTGGATGAAGGTTTGCTGAGCAGTTCACCAGTTTTATATTCAATAATGAATACACATTTTGTTTCATCTCATTGATCACAATCCCCTCAATCCCATTTCCTCCCTCTGTTTCTTATTTCCATTTCGCCTTCCTTTTTAACTCTTCCAAACTTTGTTCTTGGGTTAATGCTGCCCATTTTGTCCCAAATGGTTGATTATTCTAAGGTGTGCATACCTCCCTAGTGTTGTTGTTCCTCTTATTATAATTGTCTATTGTTTACTAAAAATTGAGCCAAGGGCCTGAGTTCAGTACCAGACCTGAAGGGTGACTAAGCACCATAGTCTTAGGGGTTCCACCAGTCTCTACCCCACCAGTAAACATGGTTGCTATTATGACTTTGAAGTTTGTTGCACATTTTTTCCCTCTCTATAAAGGACCACAAGACTAGTTGATTCCATGTGTCTTTGATTTTCATCTCTCTTCTTTTCTCCAGATAGGAAGACATCAAAAGTTTCACCTTAGATGATTGCTTTGAAGACCCCTGAATTACATTTTTAAAGAGTCACTCTGACTGCTGTGTTGAAGTGGACAAAAGTAGAGAGCAGGGAGATGAGTTCGGAAGCTTGCAGTAAGGAACCCAAAGTAAGATGACTGTAGCCTTCACATGGATATCATGATGAAACTTGTTGTTGTACAGTGCCGTTAACTCAGTTCCAACCCATAGAAAAACTGTATAGAGTTTCCAAAGAGTGGCTGGTGAGCTTGAACCACTTTGCAGTTCAGAGCATTAACCCACAGGGCCCACACCAGTACTCCCATGATGAAGGTATGAGGAAGAATTTTGATTCTGAGCAGATTTTGAAGTTAGTTTAATCAGGACTTGTTCATAAACTATATGGAGGATGTGATCAAACACAAAGACTTAGGGATGTTAAGAAAGTTTGCATAAGGAGGTAGCTTAAGGAAGAAAAATATGTAAAAGTTTGGTTTTAAATATGTGAAGTGTGAGACTCCTGGTAGATAGTTAAGTGGAGAGATCAAATTTATAGCTGATCCTGTAGAGCACTTGGAGTCCAGGTGTGGTGCCTTAGGATAAGCACTCAACCTCAAGATCTGTTTGAACCACAAGGTTGGCAGTTCAAACTCACCAGCTGCTCCTTGGAAACCCTATACAGGGTCGCTATGAATCAGAACCGACTCGACAGCACTTAACAACAACAACAACATAGAGTACTTGGGAATGCAGTGGCTCCCTCCATATGATAAGAACTCTGATCGATAAGACAGCCGCTCTGAGGGAGAAAGATGAAATGTTCTGCTCCCGCAAAGACTCAAGCCTCGGAAACCCTATACAGGGCTACTGTGAGTCTGAACTGACTAGGTAAATCAAATGACATCAAAACAACAATAAAAATAGAATACTTACTCTTTCAGGCTGAATTCTAATTGTTTTACATACAATTCTTTTAATCCTTATCCAAGCTCAACCCACTTCTATCTAGTCAATTCTGACTCATAACAACCCAGTTGTTGTTGTTGTGAAGTGCTGTCGAGTCAGTTCCGACCCATAGCAACCCTGCATAGGGTTTCCAAGGAGTAAATCTACTACTTAGGGTTTATAAGACTGTAAATCTTTATGGAAGCAGCCTTCTCTTTCTCCCATGGAGTAGCAGTGAGTTTGAACCACTGACTTTGCGGTTAGCAGCCCAACACTTACCCATTACACTACCAAGGTTTCTTTGTTGTTGTTAAGTGCTATTGAGTCAGTTCTGACTCATAGCGACTCTATATAGGGTTTCCAAGGAGCAGTTGGTGTGTTTGAACCACCAACCTAGTGGTTAGCAATCTAGTGCTTATCCTACAGCGTCACACCAGGACGCCCTAATCTTCAATAAAACCAAATCCACTGCCATTGAGTTGATCCCAACTCAAAGTGACCCTAATAGAACAGAATAGAACTGCACTTTAGAATTTCCAAAGATTACAAATCTTCATGGGAGCAGACAGCCTCATGTTTCTCCCATGGAGCAGCTGGTGGATTTGAACTGCTGAAGTTAAATTAGTAGCCTAATGGCTAACCCACCATACCACCAGGGCTTTTTAATCCTCACCACAAACTCATAAATACAGTATTTTGAACAGACACATCCTCAGTTATGCATGATATTTAAACCATGAGACTGGATCAGATCACCAAGTGAGCATAGACATAGCAAAGAAGGTCAAAGACTGAACTCAGAGCACACCAATGCATAATATTTTTAGGGATATGAGACACCAACAAGGGAGATTAAGAAAGAGAGGTCCTTAGGGAGAAGGGAACATTAGAAAATGGTGTCCCAGAAGCCAAGCAAAGCAAATGTGACAAGACAGATAAAGTGACCACTGTCAAAAGCTTTCTGCTCCTGTAAAGGAGCCTTGGTAGTGTAAGGGATTACAAGCTGGGCTGCTAACCACAAGGTCAGCAGTTTGAATCTAAATCTACCAGTTGCTCCACGAGAGAAAGATGAGGCTTCCTACTCCCGTAAAGAATTACAGCCTCAAAAACCTTATACAAGATGGAATACGAGACAGAAACAACTCGATGGCACATTACTACTACCAGGTCAAAAGCTATTGCTGCTTGGAAGACCATTAGTAGCACAAATAGTTAAGTACATGAGCTGAAAAATTGGCAGTTCAAACCCACCCAGACACCCAGAAGACAAATCTTGTGATCTGTTTTAGGGAGCAATTCTACTTTGCTCACATGGGGTTTCTATGAGTCAGAATTGACTCAAGAGCAGCTAACAACAACAAAGTTTAAGATAAGGACTGAGAAATAACAATGATCTCAGTGATATATGGAGGCAAAAGCCTGGCATGAGTGGGCTCAAGAAAGAACGGGATGACAGAAAGTGAGGGAGCTAGTGAGCAGAGGCAGCTATTGAAGAATGTTTTATGAGAGAGCAGGGAAATTAGGTGGTAATTGGAAGGGATTTGAGGTCTGTGGGTGTCTTTTGTTCTGCTTGTCTTTTATTATTATTATAGTATATCTGCATGTTAATGCGAATGCTTTAGCAAGGGTGATGATACATGAGGGAGAGGATAATTCTGAGAGAAAGGAAGATCCTGGAAAAGGTAAGATGAAATAAGTGGTTATTGGATTTAGACAGAAGCCTTGATATTCACTCATGGTGAAAAACACTGAGACAGAATGCATGGGGCCTCACGCAAGTAGGTCATTACGTATGGTAATGAGAGCATGTGGAAGTTCTCTTCTGACTGTTCCATTATCCCTATGAAATGGGAACTAAGTCTTCTGTAGAGTTAGGGTGGGAGAGCTTCAAATCCAAACCAAACCCCTGCTGTCAAGTTGATTCCGACTCATAGCAACCCTATGGACACAGTAGAAATGTCACACAGATCTTTCTGGGCTGTAAATCGTTACAAAAGCAAACAGTCACATCTTTCTCCCCTAGAGTGGCTGGTGAGTTCAAACCATCACCCTCACGGTTAGCAGTTGAGCATTTTAACCACTGTGCCACAAGTCACCAGCAGAGTGAGGGTAGGAGAAGATTTTAGGAAACAACTGTTAAATTATTAGCCAATGAATTGCCTTGGAGGGTAGAGTAGGCTGTAAGGGCTATATGCTAAGACATGAGGTTAAAGTTAGAATAATTAGCATGCTTGTTTTTTTTTTTTTTTTTCTAGCTGTGTTAAACACTGGAGTTAAATGGATCTTGGCTAGACTACCAGAAAGATATTTACTATGTTTTATTGATCGTGCAAAGATATTTGACTGTGTGGATCATGAATAATTAATGGAATCCCAGAACACTTAATTGTGTAACCTGTACATATACCAAGAGTTAGCAGTCATTCAAACAGAACAAGGGGATAGTGTGTGGTTTAAAACCAGGAATAATGTATGTTAAGGTTGTATCCTTTTGCCATATGAATTCAGTCTATATGCTGAGCAAATAATTCAAAAGCTTACTATATGAAATATCATAGAATATCAGGATTGGAGGAAGAGTTATTAACAACCTACAGTATGCAGATGACACAACTTTGCTTGCTGAAAGTGAAGAGGACTTGAAACACTTACTGATGAATATCAAAGTCTTCAGGAAGGATTACAGGTAACAGTAAAAACAAAACAAAAATCCTCACTACTGGACTAATCAACAACATCACGATAAATGAAAAAGAAGATTTAAGTTGTGAAGGATTTAGTTTTACTTGGATTCACAACCAATGCCCATGGAAGCAGCAGCTAAGAAATCAAATAACTAACTGCATTCAGAAAATCTGCTGCAAAGTTTCCTCTTTAAAGCATTTGAAAGCAAAGATGTCACTTTGAGTTTTACTATGTGTTTATATTCAATCTCCTCATATGCATGTCCACCACTTGTCTGTCAGGTTGTCATACTGTGGTGGCTTGTGAGTTGCTATGATTCTGAAAGCTCTGCCACTGGTATTTTAAATACCATCAGGGTCATCCATGGTGGACAGGTTTCAGATGAGCTTCCAGATGAAAACAGACTAGGAAGAAGGAGTGACGAACCACTTTAGAATATTTAGTCA
>NW_006408577.1:9942427-9957908 GCF_000296735.1 Chrysochloris asiatica
CAAAGGCTTTCGATTGTGTGGATCATGACAAGCTATGGACAACATTGTGAAGTATGAGTATTCCGAACACTTATTTGTACTCATGAGGAATCTGTACATGGACCAATAGGCAGTTGTTCGAACAGAACATGGGAACACTGAATGTTTTAAAATTAAGAAAGGTGTGCAACAAGGTTGTATTCTTTCACCATGCTTATTCAACAATCTGTACGCTGAGCAAATAATCTGAGAAGGTGGGTTCTATGAAGAAAAACGTGGCATCAGTATTGGAGAAAGACTCATTAACAACTTGCGATATGCAGATGATACCAACTTGCTTGCTGAAAGTGAAGAGGATTTAAAACATTTACTGATGAAGATCAAAGAGCACAGCCTTCGGTATGGGTTGCATCTCAATGTAAAGAAAACAAAAATCTTCAGCACTGGACCAATAAACAACATTCTTATTAATGGAGAAAAGATTGAAGTTGTCAATGACTTCATTCCTCTTGGATCAACTATCAACACT
Source organism: Chrysochloris asiatica (assembly GCF_000296735.1). Classification (NCBI taxonomy): domain Eukaryota; kingdom Metazoa; phylum Chordata; class Mammalia; order Afrosoricida; family Chrysochloridae; genus Chrysochloris; species Chrysochloris asiatica. The sequence goes on from NW_006408577.1 coordinate 9,942,936, forward strand.
CATGGAAGCAGCCATCAAGAAATTAGACAATGTATTGCATTAGGCAAATCTGCTTGCTGCACAAGACCTTTTTAAAATGTTGAAGAGCAAAGATGTCAACTTGAGAACTAAGGTGTGCCTGACCCAAGCCATGGTATTTTCAATAACCTCATGTGCATGTGAAAGCTGGCCCGTGAATAAGGAAGACCGTAGAAGAATTGATGCTTTTGAGTTATGGTATTGGTGGAGAATATTGAGGGTGCCATGGGTTTCTAAAAGAACCAATAGATCTGTGTTGGAAGAAGTGCAGCCAGAGTGCTCCTTGGAGGCTAAGATGGCAAACTTCGTCTCTTGTATTTCGGACATATTGTCAGGAGGGAGCAGTCACTGGAGAAGGATATCACATTTGGTAAGGTGGAGGTCAGAGAAAAAGAGGAAGACCCCACAAGATGGGTTGGTAAGGTGGCAGCATCGACTGAAGTGTGGCAACAGTAGTGAGGTTGGCCCAGGATCAGGCAGTGTTTCGTTCTGCTCTGCATAAGGTTGCTATGAGTCCGTACCAACTCGATAGCCCCTAACAACAACAACAATATATGCATGCCAATGCAGGATAATGAATAAGAAAAATGGAATAATTGATGCTGGCAAGGAATATTTACTATACCATGGACTACCAGAAGAATGGACTCCTAGAATGATGCTGTAGGATCAGCACTGAATGTTAAACCACAACATTGGCATTTCAAACCCACCAGTGCTCCTCGGAAACACTATACAGGGGTGCTATGAGTCAGAACCGACTCGATGTAATTTAATTGCAACAATAACCAGAGGAATTAACAAATCTATTTTACAGTAAATTGAGCCAGAATACTCCTTAGAAACAAGGATGGTGATACTTTGCCTCACATTACTTTGCTCGTGTCCCTGGAGAAAGACATCATGCTTGAAAAAGCAAAGGGTCAGAAGAAAAAAAAAAGACCCTCAACAAGATGGATTGATACAGTGGCTGGAACAATGAGATCAAACACTACAACAATTGTGAGAATGATGCAGGACTTGGCAGTTTTTCATTCGGTTTTACATAGGGTAACTATGAGTTGGAACTGACTCAATGGCACACGATATAACATAACATAGTATTGGCAGCTGCCGAAGTAAAGTCAGGCAAAGGTCAGAGTTAAATTTAACTAGGAAAGAGTTTTGCATTAGTGCATTAAGTTGAGGAGCATGGAGTTTGGACTCAGACTGCCTAGTTTAAATCCTGGTTCTGACACTTACTAGCTCACATGGTCTTGAGCAAAGTGCTTACCCTCTATCTGCTTCCGTTTTTTCATAGTTAAAATGCGTATGGTCTTGGTGCCCATATGTTGAGGGATTTGAAGCATTGAGAAGAGATCTTCAACATGACTCCACCATCCCTCTCCCAACCTACATTCATCTGGACCAATGGACTCTGCCACATGGTCATAGGATTATTATTGGGTTAAATAGACTGCTGTTGTGGTGCTGTAGGATCAGCACTGGACTGTGAAGCATAAAGTTGGCAGTTCAAACCCACCAGCTGCTCCTTGGAAACCCTATTCATGGTAGTGCTGAGTCTGAACTGACTCCATGGCACTTAACAACAACAGCAACAGGTATAAAATATTTTGAACAGTGATTAGCATATAGTATGTGCAATGGTTGGTAAGGTGGAGGGTCAGAGAAAAAGAGGAAGACCCCCAGAGAGATGGATTGGCAAAGTGGCAGCATCAGTGGGCTCAAGTGTGGCAACAATAGTGAGGCTGGCCCAGGACCGGGCAGTGTTTCGTTCTGTTGTGCACAGGGTCGCTATGAGTCAGGACCAACTCAATGGCACCTAACAACAACAACAACAACTTGCAATGGAAGTGTTTTATTATCTGCCACAAGGTAACACAGAGGAAGAGAGTAGCAAGACAACTAGGAGTTTATACAAAGGAGTGATTAAAGTGATGAATAAAGTTTGACTGACTAAAATCCTGGTTCTATCTCACCAAAAGTGGAAAAACTACTTTCATGTTTAAGGAAATCCCTTCATCCAGAAGAACTCTGTGGAATTTGATTTGAACCCAGATGAGAGACAGAGGCAGATTGAAACACATAATCTCTCAGGTTGATGATGAAAGGAGAAAATTCATGCCAAGAAAACGACACAAATACTTACTGAAAGTCAGAGAAATTCTGCAATTGTTTTCAAAAATACTTTTCTCTTTTTTCTGCCGTAATTAGTTTAGTGGTGCAGGATTGACTATATTCCTGCCTGAAAAGCTGCTTTAGAGTTGTTTGCATACTACCATTTTCAAGAGTCTAGAGTTACAAAGCAGCTTACTGCATTTCTTAAGTATTGTATGCTCAATGGCCACAAAATTACTTCCATATTCTTCTTAGTGTCTTTTTGTAGAAGAAAGACAGTTTCAGTGGTTGCTACTCTTACAGATTCCATCAGAGTTTCTCAATTTTCCAGCTAATTCAGTGACTGCATCATGTTTCTCATGAGGACCTTTCTCTCCTAATATGCCACAAGGGACTGTTAGAGAAGGAAGAAGAAAATAGTTTTATGAGGTAACAAGGCGTTTGTCATTCGTATAAATGAGTAAGCAAAGGGTAGCGCTTAAGAATATGTCCTCTAGAGTCAGACTGCCGGGGACCATCTGCCACCTGCCTTCAAACAAACTGTGCATTCTTGGAGATTTCTGTTAGTGTTTTTATTTGTAAAAAGAGGAAAAAATAAGGTTGGGTGTGACTATTAAATAACATAATATATAAAATACTCAGAACTGTACCTGACATGATAAGCACTCAATTAATTCTAAACATTACAATTAAAAAACACATAAGTGGGTATAGTCTCCCTCATGAGTTTCATGCCTCCGGGAGTCCCACGACACATTTGCATTTCCCCATCTTTCATTTTCTTTTTTTCTCCCTTCCCTTTTCTCAAATAACCCTGGGTTTGTTCCTACAAAAATGTCTGCAATCTGTTTTCTCTTATGATTAGCTCTGTGTATGAGGGGTGGGAAAAGGCAATGCAGAGATACTCAACGAATCATGAGTTCATGTACTCCGCCATGTATTTATAGGGTTGTTGGTGAGTTACGATTGAGTTAAAATGTGTGAAGGGCTTATAGTAGTGCCTGGCCAGAGTGGTTGCTCTCTACTAGGAGAAAAAACTGAAGAAAGAGAGTAGTAAGAGAAGAACTGTTCCTTGTTACCGAAATCATGATCAAATCCTGTCTAATTTTCCTCTGAACTAACTTGGGAATGTATCCCTTTGCCTCCAAGTTTCCTGAACACACTGTGCTCCCTTCAACAACAGGACCTTTGTGAACATGTTTGTTCTGTTTCAAAGGCTTTTACTATACTCAATCCCCACTCCCCAACCCTTTCACTTTGTGACCCCTATATATCCTCAGATAGCAGTTTAGGTGTTGGTCCTTCCCTGAGACAAGTCTTTTTTGACTCCCCAGTCTGGTCTTCAGTCCTTTGTTATATATGCTTTCAGGGAAATGTCATAGCAGCTAACTTCACCTGTAATTATGTGTGTGTGTGTGTGTATTTGGTTAGTTTATGTGCATTGATTGGTAGAAAACCTGTACATAATTAATTATTTAGTAATGAATGAATATTCCTACAAGTCTTACATTTTGAAAGTTTTCTTCTTCTTCCCTAACTGCTTCACTGTTAATGGTTGGACAGTGACTTAAAGAAGTAGCTAGAAAGAAAATTTTTAAATAAAAGGTGGGGAGGCTGTGTTATTTAGTTGCTGCATAACAGATGCAAACACACACACAGGCTTAAAGCTCATATAAAAAGAATAGAGTAAAGGAGTCTGAACTGTTCTTGTTGTTATGTGTTGTGGAGTTGGTTCCAAATCATAGTGACCCTGTACAGAGTTTCCAAGGCTGTAAATCTTTGCGGAAGCAGAAAGCCTCATCTTTCTACCACAGAACAGCTGGTAGTTTTGAACTGATGACGCTGAGGTTCACAGCCTGATTCATAACCACTACACTACCAGAGCTTCTGTTCTTAGAGGTGATCTAATCTTACATCTTTGCTACTGACAAGAAGAAAATTCATCACAGTGAAGTTTTAGTTAAGGACCTTAGTCAGTCACCTTTGAGATAATAGCTGCATATACAAACAAAAAATGAGTTTCTAATTATAATAGCTAAAATGTGACTCATCAACCTCTGCTTTCTTTTAAATGTATTTCAAAGACTAAATCCACTTACAAGAATAGGAAAAATTCTCTTAATTTAACACGTGGTGAGAGATAAGTCTTTTATGCCACTTTTTTTTAATCCCCTAATTTTTATGTCACATGACTGTATCACCGGTCTTTCTTTGTTAGGAATGTTTGAAAGGATCTATTGAATAATAGCTATGGTACTGCTTCTTTAGGGTTGCTTTAATAAGGGAAAAGTCATCATCATATCTAATTTTAGTGGGAAATGGCCACGTTGTAATATTGACCTAGCAGGTAGCCCAAATAATAAAAAAATCAAAAGAACAGCCAACTGATTGTGAGTGTGTTGGGGGGTGGGGGTGGGGTGGCAATCAAAGCAGTCCCTTGTTTCTCCTTTCTTTTGTTCTAACAAAGAGAATGTTTGCCTTGAAGCCACTTCCTCATTGCCCAGAGCCCTCCATGGAAGTTCTTCAATAGCATCGGCCATGTCCTGTTTCAGATGTTCTTAACCCTATCTGTACATTTCATTGCCTCCAGGTTCTTCCTCTACTCCATAAAAAAGAATAACAAAAGCATAAATCAAAATACAGGATCACTGTTAATATGTTAGTAGGCTAATATTTTATCTCAACAAGATAACAACTTTCATCCTGTTAGGATCAACATTCCCAGAAAGTCCCTCATAAGTGACTAATGGGGATTTCAGTCATGGCATCAGACTCAAGGGTATAAAAATATTTGTGTAGCTGAGCTGTTCTCTCCTTATCCTTTAAGTGGCCCTCTGTAGAGGGTTTCTTGTAACTGACTTGAGGCAGTGCTGACCTTCCTTACCAAATCATCCACTAACTTGTACAGCCTGATAACGTTTTCAGAGACTTCAGTATCCCATTCACAGTCTTCACCTTAGCCCCTGCCCTCTTCCCCGTGGTATGGTGGTGGTGATTTTGTGCTGTGGAGTCGGTTCTGACTCCTGTATAGAGTTTCCAAGGCTGTAAATTTTTATGGGAGCAGAAAACCTCATCTTTCTCCCATGGAAATGCTGGTAGTTTTGAACTGTTGACCATGAAATTAGCAACCCAACTCATAACCACCATGCAGCTATTGAAATATGATTCATGAAAATTGTTGTTATGTGCAGTTGAGTTGAGTCCAACTCATAGCGACCCTATAAGGATTTCTGAGAGCAAATGGTGTGTTTGAATTGCCAACCTTGTGGTTAGAAATCCAGTGCTTATCCTACAGCACCACACCAGGACTCACAAAGATAGTAACACTAGATATTATTTTTAAATGTCCTTTGAGCTCATGATAGGTGCTAAATGCAAGATATTTATTCCATTTAATCTTTACAATAATTCTAAAAGGTGGTCATTAATAGTCACTCCATTTTGCAGATGAGATAACAGATTTGGAATGGTTAGTGACTTGCACAAGATCACCCAAGAAGAAGTTGGTAGAGTTCATACTTGCAGCCAGACCTCTTCACTGATTGTGAAGTTGGAGCTTATTTCTCTCCCAATTAAGTCACTTCAACAATAGACAGTTGACCACCACAGCCATCTCTTGCCCTTTTTATCTTTTTTCATTCTTATCATTGCATTTCAACTTCAATATCATGCAAAATATGCTTTTACTGTTCTTACTTCTAATATGGGTAACAATGCTGGGAAAAGTCAGTAGATGGAGCCTACAGCAATTTTATTCATCTAATTTTACTGCCAAAGAGCTCTAGTGGCCCTGTGAGTTAGGCAGTGGGCTGCTAAATGCAAGGTTGGCAGTTCAAACCCACCAGCTGATCAGAGAGAGAAAGATTAGGTTCTCTGCTCCAGTGAAGATTTATAGTCTTGGAAACCCTATATAGAGTCACTGAGTCAGAATCAACTTGATGATAGCGGTTTGAGTTGATTTTACTGCCCAGCAATCATCACATTTGGTTACTGTTAAATCTTCATAGCAACTCTTCCATATGACTCCCATTGTCCTATAGCTCTCAACTCCTTCCTACATCTTTCAGAATGTACTAGTCACATTCTCATTTGCAAGTAAAATCCAATGTAGACTTCCTGCAATTTCATTTGTTCTATGTCAATATCTTGCTTGTTGTGATCAATTCACCTCTTACTTCTTACTCTAAGAAAGACGAATCTCTCTACCATTCTTCCCTGTCTCCTCTAGGATTTCATTTCATCAAGGGTCCTATCAATAAAGTTTTCATTACTTCTCCCTATTTGAGTTTCTAAAACTATTCTCGCCCATTATAAAGACACTTCTCTTGCCCTTCCTATCCTCTTGATTACTACCCTATGTTTTTTCTTTAGAAAACAACTATAAAACTTAACAACAACAAGAAGCCATCACAGCTATCATTTTTCCCGCCACCCACTCACTCTTCACTTCCTTGCGATCTGGATTCCACCCTTGGCTCTCTTTCTAAAACTGCTCTCTCAAAGGTTACAAATTACCTCATAATTGGCAAAGTCTACTTTTTTTTTTTTTTTTTTTTCCAGGCCTTTATATATCACTGTTACACAAAAGCCTGAAGAAAGTATTGAATAACCCCTTTATATAATTCTCTCCTTCCTTGGCATTGTTGACTAGTATTCTGTATCTACTTCTGAAGTACCAATCTCTTCTTATGTGTCTTTTGCTGTTTTGCTTTGTTTTGCTTTGCTTTTCCTCCTATGAACAAACACCTAGTAAGATTCTGCTGTCCTTGTTTCTTTCTATAGTGCCTCAGGTTGCCAAGGATTATCTCTATGTATTTTTAAATCCACAAGATTTTAAGCCCAAACACCCCTAATCCCTGATACACATACCAAACTTTCCTGTGGATATTTTTACATATGTTAAAAATATCTATCTATCTATTTACCTTTTCTAAGTGAAACTGGTACTTCAAAGATTCTTTAAAGAACCCATTATGTAGCAGTAGTAATAGGATTTCATTCTTCTTGGATCAACTATCAACATTCAAGGAAGCAGAAGTCAAGAGATCAGATGACATATTGCATTGGGCAAATCTGCTGCACAGGAACTTTTTAAAGTGTTGAAGACCAAAGATGTCAGTTTGAGGACTAAGGTGTGCCTGACCCAAGCCATGGTATTTTCAATAACCTCATATGGATGCGAAAGCTGGACAGTGAATAAGGAAGATCATAGAAGAATTGATGCCTTTGAGTTGTGGTGTTGGAGGAGAATACTGAAAGTGCCACAGACTGCCAAAAGAACCAATAGATCTGTTTTGGAAGAAGTGCAGCCAGAGTGCTCCTTGGAGGCCAAGATGGCTAAACTTCGTCTTTCATACTTTGGACATATTGTCAGGAGGGAGCAGTCACTAGAGAAGGATGTCATGTTGGGTAAGATGGAGGGTCAGAGAAAGCGAGGAAGACCTCCAACGAGATGGATCAGCCAGATGGCATCATTGATGGCATCAAGTGTGGCAGTGGTAGTGAGGTTGGCCCAGGATTGGACATTGTTTCGTTCTGCTGTGCATGGGGTCGCTATGAGTTGGTTCCGACTCGATGGCACCTGACAACAACAACAGTAATAGTACTAATTACCATACTGATTGTTGTTAAGTGCCATTGAGTCTATTCTGACTCATAGTGACCCTGGTTAGGGTTTCTGAGGCTATAAATCTTAATGAGAGCAGAAAGCCTCATTTTCTTTCTGCATTATAAAGATAAACCAGATCAAAACCTGAAGTATAGCTATATAATGAGGCTTCAAAAAGTTCGTGGAAAAATGGAATTAAAAGGTAATGAATTTTTTCCATGAATTTTGAAGCCTTGTATTATCTAAGTGAAAAAATATTTCTTGTTAGGTGCTATTGAGTCGATTTCAGCTCATAGCAACCCCATGTGATGGAGTAGAACTTCCTGGTAGGGATTTCAAGGCTGTAACCTTTACAGGAGCAGATTACCAAGTTTGTCTCGTGTGGAATCTCTGGGTGGGTTTGAATTACAATCCTGTCAATTAGCGATCACCACCAAGACTCCTTAATAAAATATACTGTCTGTGAAACATGTAATATGACAATTACTGCTGTAGGTGCCATTCATCATATTGTAAAGTATCTATTCATTGTATTTATTCAATTCATATTAGCAAGAAATCCTGGTATGCACTACAGGATAAGCATTTTACTGCTAAGGGTAAGGTCAGCAGTTCAAACCCATCAGTCATTCCTTGAAAACCCTATATAGGGTCGCTATGAGTTGGAACTAACTCGAGTGTACTTAACAACAACAACAACAACATACTGAGCAAATAATCCAAGAAGCAGGATTATATGAAGAGGAAAGGCATTAAGATTGGAGGAAACCTCATGCACCAATGAATGACCTACAATGTGCAAATGCTATAATCTTTCTTGCTGAAAGTGAAGAAAACTTGAGGCACTTATTGATGAAGATCAAAGACTGCAGCTTTCAATATACATTACACCTCAACATAAAGATAACAAAAATCCTTGCATTTGGCCCAATCAGTAACATGATGATAAATAGAAAAGATTGAAATAGTCAGGGATTTAATTTTACTTGGATCCACAATCAAAGCCCATGGATATAGCAGTCAAGAAATCAAATGACAATTTACAATAGACAAATTTTCTGTAAAGGAATGCTTTAAAGTATTAAAAAGCTAGAGGGTCACTTTTAGGACTGAGATGCTCCTGACACTGTCATGATATTTTTGATTGCCACGTGTGCATGCAAAAGGAGACAAAGAATTAGGAAGACCAAAGAATTGATGCCATTGAATTATGATGTTGGTAAGGAATATTGACTATAGCATAGACTGCCAGAAGAATGAATAAATCTGTATTGGAAGAAGAACAGCGAGAATGATCCTTGGAAACCTAGATGGCAAGACTGTATGTCATGTTACTTTGGACATGTTATCAGGAGGAACCAGTCTCTGCAGAAGGATGTCATTCTTGGTGGAGTGGAGGGTAAACAAAAAAAGAGAAAGACCCTCAGGAGATGGACTGAGAGCAGCCACAACTAAGGACTCAAACTGCAATGATTGTGAGGATGGCACAGGACTGGGCACGATTTCACCCTATTGGACATAGGGTTCCTGCAAGTAAGAACGGACTTAACAGCACTAAATAATAACAACCCTCAATTTGCTTAAATTTAAACTGGATATAAATAAAATAACTGCCCCATAAGATTGTTATAAAGATTTATAATATTATTTATATATAGGACATTGTATTAGGATAAGATTAATAGCTTATCCTAATAATACGGAGTCCTGGTGTGGCACAGAGGGCTAACGCATCAAACTGCAAAGTCGTTTGAACTGCAAAGTTGGTGGTTCAAGCTCACCAGCTGCTCCTTGGAAACCCTATACAGGGTCACTATGGGTCGGTATCGACTCGATGGCACTTAACAACAACAATACGTAATTCTTAAATACAAATTACTAAGCATGATGGCTTGGACCACTGGTGTGGTGCTGTAAGACCAGCACTGGACTATTAATCACAAGGTTGGTAGTTCAAACTCACCAGTTGCTCCTCAGAAACCTATAGATTTGCTATGAGTTGAAATTGACTCAAAGGCACTTAACAACATGATTGCTAGCATATAGTCATTGCTCAACAAACGTTAAACCATGGCATTTTCAATAATCTCGTACGCATATGAGAGTTGGACAAGAATAAAGAAGACTGGAGAAGAATTGTTGTATTTGAGTTAGTGTGTTAGAGAAGAATATTAAAGTATTATAGATTGCTAGAAAAACAAACAAATCAGTGTTAGAGGAAGTACAGCCTGAATGCTCCTTAGATGCCAGGACGGCGCGATTTCATCTCTCATACTTTGGACATGTTGTCAGGAGAGACCAGTCCCTGGGAAAGGACATGATGCTTGGTAAAGTGAAGGGTCAGTGAAAAAGAGGAAGACCCCCAATGAGATGGATTGGCACAGTGGCTGTAGCAATGGGTTCAAGTGTAACAAGGATGGTGAAATTGGTTCAGGTGCTGTCAGTGTTTCTTTCCATTGTGCATAGGGTCACTATGAGTCACAGACAACTTGACGGCACCTGAAAACGATAGCAACAAGAATCTCAACATTTATTATGCATAAGGCTCTGGTAGGTAACCACAGTGATACAGTAATGACTAAGAAACCTTCTCATTCTTGTTATTATCGTTAAATGCAGACAGACTATGAGTCAGTCTGACTCATAGTAACCCTGCACAGGGTTTTTAAGGAGCAATTGACTGCAGTTATCAGTCCAGCGCTTATACATCAGAACTAAGACATTTTGTCATTCCTTAGAGGCTTAGTAGTGTAGTGGTTACAAATTGGGCTGCTAACCTCAGGGTCAGCAGTTCGAAACTACCAACTCTTGTACGGGAGAAAGATGAGGCTTTCTGCTTCCGTAAAGATTGACAGCCTTGGAAACCCTGTACAGGGTTGCTATGAGTCGGAACCAACTCCAAGGCACATAACAACAACAAGAGGATTAATTAGTAAAAAGAATGACAATTTTTTTAAAATTATTTTTTTCCCTTTTTTGAGAACTGAGTGATAGTTTACATGGGAGAACATTGGCTTTACACCATTGTTTCATTGCAATCTTCTCTATGCATCATCATTCAATTGTATTTGCTTCCATTCCCTCTGTTTTGTTTTTGTTTTGGGGTTTTGTTTTGTTTTGGTTTTTTTTTGGCTTTTGGGGGGAGGATGGGGTGGGGTAGGGGAATGTATACAAAAACACTCAGGAATTCATAATAATTTAAACAATCAAATGGCACATCCTGGCTGCTAGCACTCAGCCCCACTCTTTCCATGAGTCTAGAGTCCTCAGCTGCTCCTTCCCTCCATGCCCTTATCATTGCCTCCATCTCTGGTGTCACTGCTTCTCTGGATAGGGTCCCACACTCCACTTGTGCTCATCTCCCTTGATGGTCCCAGGGTCCTCTGTTTCTGGACTGTAAGATTAACTACTCCCCCATTTTTGTTCCAAAACTTCTACCTTTACAGTTGTGATAGTCGCAATTAGTCATGATAACAATTACTCACTATTGAATCATGAGAATCTTATCCCCATCTCTTTTCACCAGGCCTGCCTAGACAAGATGAAAACTATTCAGTGGGGACTCTATCTTCCCCCGTATAATCTTAAACTAAATTCACTCTTAAAAACGTGTAAGCCAGTCACTTCATGCATTTATTGCCCCCTCATTTTAGATAAACAATGTGTAAATTGTCTGTCCCTATTAGCCCTGTATCCAGAGGGGATAAGGATTGATCCTTGATGTGAAGACTCCTTCCCTCTCAGTTGGTATTTTGAGCTATTACATCCATAAATATAGGTCAAGTTCATTAAATTGTAGCAATTTCCACATGTTTCCTTTATCAAAAATTGGTTTTTTCTCTATCTCTAGTTGAGTTCTGATTATCGAGCCATTGAGACTAGGTCAAATGGGTACTATCTGCAAGTTTGGGTGTTCTTGTGCATCTCCCCTCACTTCATACCACCTGACTGCTTCACTCTAAGCTCTAACCCTCCATGGCTATGTCCTTGTCCATTGCCTCAGGAGCCCCCAGGTCTCACCACACTTTAGACCAACCAGCACTTCCTCTTCTCTTTCTTATCACTTGGTCAACAGGAGTCTATGGACTGTGGTTGAACTCAGCCCATTTCTTCATTGCTGCCTTTCCCCCTCTTCTACTCACCAGTAGACCAATGTGGTCGCCAGCAAGCTTACATGTTTGTTTGTGTGTTTCCTTTGAGTTTCACTCTTAGAGGGGGGTTTGCCCTGAAGGGACTTGATTGCTTACCTTTATGACTCCCTGGCAAACAACTTGCTTGTTCTTGTAGTAGCCAATCATAGTGCCATTTTGTTTGGGGTTTTTCCTCCTGATCTTTCTTTGAAGATGTATTTTCTGTTGCTGTAGCTGTTCCAGGCTGATCTGCTTGTCCTTTCTAGTGGGAATGTCCCATCTCAGAAGGTTCTGGATGGGGCTCAGGATTCCACCTAAGGTCCTATACAGTGCAAAGACTCTGAAAAAGGCCTATTTCACTGGGCAAGTTCTAGAACCCCTTTTAAGCATTCCAATGAGTTATAGGCTGAAGACAGGCTTACGAGCTTTCTGTAATCATGTTTCCCAACATTCCAATCTATCCCACTCAAGTGTCTATTTTACAATAGTAGGCAAGGGAAACTAATATTCATAAGGCAGTCAAGCATATTAACATTATTTTCCCTCTTTAGACTATACCTCAATCCCTGTATCACACAGCCCTTTCATTCCAAGGTTGAGCATACATCACTATTTACCTCTGTCCCATTTAGCCCATGCAAACTTGTCTCAATGTTCCTCTATCTACCTTGTTCTTCAACCCCTCCCCCTTCTTGTGTATTGCCCTCCCCAACACCTGAACTATGATGTGTCTACCCTTCACCCTATTCTCTACCGCGCCCTCCCTCCATCCTCCAAAACCCCCTCACTGTCCCCAGACTCCCTCACCTTCCCCCTTCTGTAAGCCAACAAGGAAAAATGTTTCCCTTTTATGACAATTTAAAAAATAAACTAATGCACACTATAAATAATTATTGTAAGAAAAGCAAAACCAGAAAGTTTTTTGGGAAATTCAAAGAGAGAGTAATAATTTCCATCTGAAGGCATCAAAATTTCAAGAAGGAGATGGTGTTTCATTTTGACATATTGTTATCTGACTACTAATTTGATTTATTGAATTGAGGGAGTGTATTCTAAGCAAAGAGCAATGTCACAGAGGCAATAAAGAACAAATATGCATGCCATTGGAGAGGAGCAACTATAAAGAAACAAGAAAGTCATTTTGGTGAGAATTTAGGGTGTATCTAAAGAAATAGGAGATGAGTTTGTATATATGCGGGCCTGTTGGAGAAACCCACTAAAGCAACTTTAGAATTGCATTTAATGAAGATTAAACAGGCAAGCTATAAAAGGAAGAATCCGTTCAGAGGTTGGGGAATGGAAATGATTAGTGGTGGAGCCAAGAGTCAGACCCTTTTCTGTTTGATACTAAAGCCCTGGCTTATCAGAATAAAATATTTAAAAGATTTGTTTTAGAGGGATAAGACAAATAGCTCAGTTTTAGATATAGAGTTTGAGACACCTGAGGACAATAAAAGGAGTAACTATTCACTTCTGGCTCTAATCTAATCTTCAAGTAGTGGGGAAATAGGTTCTATATCTTTATGGCTGGAAACACGAAGAATGTGTTGCCACTTTAAATCTACCACACCAGTTCTACACTTTATTAGCTCTATGACCTAGGGCTTTTTACTTACTCTAAGTCTTTGTTTCCTAATATGTCAAGAGGAAAATCTCACATTGTTGTTGTTGTCAAGTGCTAGCGAGCTGGTTCTGATTCTAGTTGCCCTGTATAGGATTTCCAGTGAGCAGCTGGTGCTAGCTGTGCACTTACCAGTCTAGTGCTTTCCATACAGCACCACACTAGTGCTTCAGAAAACCTCATACTGTTGCTGCTAAGTGCCGTTGAGTTGGTTCTAACTCATAGCAATCCTATACGGGGTTTCCAAGGAGTGGCTGGTGGGTTTGAACCATTCACCTTTTTGGTTAACAGTCCCATTCTTATACTACATGCATATGAGGCTATTAAAAATACCATGGCCTGGTAAAGTACATCTTAGTCTTCAAACTTATATCTCTGCTCTTGAACACTTTAAAGAGATCTTGTACAATAGATTTGCCTAATACTATATATGTTGTTTGATTTCTTGACTGCTGCTCCCATGTGTGTTGATAATAGAGTCTAGCAAAATGAAACCGTTGTCAACTTCAATCTTTTCTCCATTTATCATGGTGTTATTTATTGCTCCAGTGGTGAGGATTTTTTGTTTTCTTTACATTGAGGTGCAACCCATACCGAAGGCTTTGATCTTCATCAGTAGGTATTTTAAATGCTCTTCGCTATCAGCAAGCAAGGTGATAGCTCTATATCTCAGGTTGTTAAGGAGTCTTCCTCCAATCCTGATGCCATGTTTTTCTTCATATAATCCATCTTCTCAGATTATGTGCTCAGCATTCAGGTTGAATAAGTATGGTGAAAGAATAGGACCCTGGCGTACACTTTTCCTGATTTTAAAACCATTCAGGGTCCCCTTGTTCTAGTAGAATGATTGACTTCTGTTTTATGTACAAGTTCCTCAGTACGAGACCAATTAAGTGTTCTGGAAAAACTGTTCTTCACAGTGTTATCCATGGCTTGTCATTATTCATACAGTTGAAAGACTTTGCATAGTCAATAAAGCACAAGTAAGATTCTATCTGGTACTCTCCGCTTTTAGCCAAGATTCGTCTGATATCAGCAATGATATCCCTCATTCCATATCCTCTTCTGAATTTGGCTTGAATTTCTGGAAATTCCCTGTACTGTTGCAGCAGTTTTTAAAATTATCTTTAACAGAATTTTGTTGTTCGAACAGAACAAACCATTGAATGGTTTAAAATTAAGAAAGGCATGCAACAGGGATGTATTCTTTCACCATACTTATTCAACCTGTATGCTGAGAAAATAATCTGAGAAGCTAGCTTATATGAAGAAAAATATGGCATCAGGATTGGAGGAAGACTCATTAACAACCTACGATAAGCAGATAATATAACCTTGTTTGCTGAAAGTGAAGAAGACTTAAAATATTTACTGATGAAGATCAAAGAGCACAATCTTCAGTGTGGATTGCATCTCAATATAAAGAAAACAAAAATCCTCACCACTGCACCAATAAACAACGTTCATATCAACGGAGA
>NW_006408577.1:9958008-9958606 GCF_000296735.1 Chrysochloris asiatica
ATGACTAAGGTGTGTCTGACCCAAGCCATGGTATTTTCAATAATTTCATATGCATGCGAAAGCTGGACAGTAAATAAGGAAAACCATAGAAGAATTGGTGTTTCTGAGCTATGGTACTGGAGAATATTGAAAGTGCCATGGGCTGCCAAAAGAACCAACAGATCTGTATTGGAAGAGTGCAAGCAGAGTGCTCCTTGGAGGCCAGGATGGCCAAACTTCTTCTCTCATCCTTCGGACATATCGTCAGGAGGGACTAGTCACTGGAGAAGGATATCATGTGTGGTAAGGTGGAGGGTCAGATAAAAAGAGAAAGACCCCCAGCGAGATGGATTAGCAAAGTGGAAGCATCAATGGGCTCAAACATTGCAACAATTGTGAAGTTGGCCCAGAACCTGGAAGTGTTTTGTTCTATTGTGCATAGGGTTGCTAAGAGTCGGTACTCACTAGATGGCACCTAACAACAACAACAACAACAACAATGATACTGCCCAATGGTATCTGCATTTCATTGAGTCACATCTCTTTGTAATGGGCACACATATGGATCTCTTCCAATCAATTGACCAGATAGCTGTCTTCCAAATATCTTGGCATACAC
>NW_006408577.1:9960601-9964079 GCF_000296735.1 Chrysochloris asiatica
CCTCAGCTGCTCCCTTTCTCCATGTCTCCATCTCTGCCTCCATCTCTTGTGTCACTGTTTCTCTGGATACTGAGACCCTTTTTGCTTAGCTAAGAAAACACGATAGAGATTGTGTAGCATGAACATATTCATATGGGAATGAAACACTTCTCTCTGACTAAATGCAGGCTTGGCAGACTGAAACGATTATGTCTTGGGACATGCTGAGTTAGCACTAATCAAGAACAATGCGTTATAAAAAGAAGTCAGCACATATAGTACATAACTATTAAGGCCAGTTACCGCCTATGCTGCTACCAGTACAAAACTCTTGTTATTCAGACACCCACACAACCCCAAACTAAATAAAATTGTCTGCCCAGCATTATTTCAAACAGAGGAGATGTAATTGTATCCACTGGAGAATGGGGATACAGAAGGGGAAGTAGAACAAGGTGATAAGCAATACGCATGCACTGGTTTTTATAGAGGCACAGCCATTCAGTTGCCTTTTGTTGATTGAATGATTCAACGAAAAGCAAGACTTAAATGATCTTTGGAATACAGGTGTAATCAGGATAGAGTATGATGTACATTTAATAGCCCCTCCGAAATGTTGGACACACTGTACAAAGCTAGCAACCTCATGGACAGTGTTTCATTTTGTAGTGCATAGAGTCGCTATGAGCTGGTGCTGATATGATGATACCTAACAACAACAACAACAACAACCCAGACAATGTCTTTGTTTGCTCCCAGCCCTCATCTCTTATCTCCCTTGTTTTATTTTGGCAAATACAATGTCATTACTATTCAACAATAATTGAGCAAGAGCCCTGAATAAAATAAACACAGTCCCTACTCGCAAACTTTCACTCAATTCACAATAAAAACTTTAAAACAACAAAAACAAAAAGTGTCTCAGAAGTAAAATGACTTTTTAAAAGAAAAACCTGTAGTCTAGACTAGAGGAGAATTCTCTACATGTGACATAAAGTCACATGTCCTGCATCCCTTTATTCTGCAAACTCCTAGAATGAATGAATCACTGAACAAAATCTTTTTTATATATAACCATATTATGTAGGGCACCCAACTAGACCGCTTGGGTGCCCTACATAATACAGTTATATATAAAAAAAAGATTTTGTCCAATGATTCATTCACTTAAGGATTCTGTTTTCCAGTCAGATCTGACACAGTCAGACGCATATGAACTTCCACGAGCTGCAAAACAGGAATTATAATTCTTTTTGGCACGTGTGAAATCATCATAACTCATGTTCCTTAGAAACACATTTTGAGCAACATCCTGCTGATTGGAAAGATGTATATAATCCCTCAGCAGGGCAATTGCTCACTCATCAGTAACGCTTTAAATGGAAACAAAATATCAAGTAATTAATTTTGATCATTTAACAGCCTGTTTCCAGTAAATAAACCCATACTTTTATTCTTTGACTATATTTTTCAGAACAGAACAGTGATTTTTTTCTCCCTTTTTCAGCTGTAGCTAAGGCAAATGCATTACTTTAAAGGTTGAGAAGTATCCATTTAAATCTGAGATGCTGAACCTGAGCTCTGATCCTGGGGACAGGAACTTAATGTGTGTGTGCCTGTGTGTGTAAGAGAGAGAAAGAAAGTGACCACTGGTCTGGAGACTATGGAGTTTAGGGTAATAAAAGGAAAGCGGTAAAATCAGAGTTCATCCAAGATATGAATCTAAGTAAGCAGAGAGGCCAAATCTAGGCAAGAGGCAATGAGAAAGAAAATTAATAATAACAAGAAATGTCTATATAGGGCTGATTGTGCAGTGGCTACGAGTCAGGCTGCTAACCTCAAGGTCAGAAGTTTGAAGCACCAGCTGTTCCACAGGAGAAAGATGCAGTTTCTGCTCCCATAAAGATTTATAGCCTCAGAAACCGTATTCAAGGTCTCTGTAAGTTGGAACCGACTCCATGGCACAGAACCACCACCACCATATACCAGAGCAAGTCAAAAAGTATTACTACCAGAGTTCTATTTCATACATGAATGGATTTATTCTAAACAAAATTTATTTAAACATATCTTTGTGATCAGTGCGTGGCTTCAGACAAGGTTTCTCAGTTATGTGCTTGTACTAGTCTCATTACCTAGTCCTGGTGTGGCACTCTAAGATAACTACTGGATTGCTAACTGCAAAGACACTGGTTCAAACCTACCAGGCACTCCTCAGAAATACCATACAGGTTCCTTATGGGTCAGAACTGACTCAACAGCACTTAACAATAACAAAAGTCTCATTAGGGTAACTTTGGAGTTCCAAAGGGAAAATTATGATAGATTTTCTCAAGGTACATAGGATGTTCATGAGGCTTATTAAGAAAATCAAAAACTGAATTGATGAGAAAAAGGCAGAGAAATGTTTTCCCATTATAACAATGTACCCGCTCATTCTTTGAAGGTAGCAAGGACTGGTCTTTAATAATTTCATTAGGAAACTTTGCTCCATCTACCCTATAGCCCTGATTTTGCTGCTTCACACTTCTCTCTGTTCCCCAAACTCAAAGAACATTTTAAAAGAACACAATTGAGTCCCTCAAAGATGCAAATATTGCTGTTTTGGCATGGAGTAAATCAAAGAGCTCAGAATTCTTTGAGCAATGTTTAGAGAGATGGAAGTCCTGCCTTCGTAAAGTATAGACCTAGATGGAGGCTATGTCAAGAAACAAGAGCTTCACATTTTGATATTTTTGCTTCATAAATGTTTCTATGATTTGTGGCAATACTTTTTGACTTACCGTTATGTATACTTATGTTATTGTGTGCTCTCAGGTTGGTTCCAACTCATAGCAACTTTTGATAGGGCTTCTCAGGCTGTAATCTTTGGGGGACCAAAAAGCCTCATCTTTCTCCAGAGGAGCAGCTAGTGGGTTTGAATTGCCAACCTTGGCATTAGGATTATCCTATAGAGCCTGTAGGCCACCGTGCTCACACACACACACACATATATCCAGGTGTGGTGCTGTGGACTAATGTTAATGTGCTGGACTTCAAAGTCATTTGAACCACAAGGTCTGTGGTTCAGGCTCATCAGCCACTCCTTAGAAACACTATACAGGGTTGCTGTGTGTCAGAACTGACTCTACGGTGCTTAATAACAGCATATATTATATATATATATACACACATGGAGTCCTGGGTTAACGAGCTGGGTTGCAAGGTCAGTTTGAACTGCAAGGTCAGCTGTTCAAGTTCATTAGTCATTCCTCGGAAACCCTAAAAAGGATCGCTATGGGTCAGAACCAAGTCGACAGTACTTAATAACAACAACAATTTAAAGAGAGAGAGTCCTGGAGTGGTGCAGTAGGATAAGCACTTAAACACGAGGTCAGTTTGAATTGCAATGTCAGTGGTTCAAACTCACTAGCCACTTCTCAGAAACCCTATACAGGGTTACCATAAGTCAGAACTGACTCAACAGCACTTAACAACAACAACAACAATATGCATATAT
>NW_006408577.1:9964209-9965821 GCF_000296735.1 Chrysochloris asiatica
ATATAAATGAACATTAAAAGACAGCTTGCATCATATAGCAAATGAGTAATATAGCCCCATACTGCTAAGACTATCAACCTTGTGGTCCAGTGATTTATCCTACAGCACCAAATCAGGACTCAAATGACAAGTATTGTTATTATTGTTTTTAAGTGTCCTTGAGTTAGTTCCAACTTGTAGCGACCCTGTATAGGATTTCCAAGAAGTGTGAGTTAGTTCCAACTTGTAGCGACCCTGTATAGGATTTCCAAGAAGTGTCTGCTGAGTTTGAACCAGCCACCTTATAGCAGACTTTTTTTTTTTCTGATTGCCTTATATATATTTATCCTGCTTCTGGAAATAATCTCCATTTATGTTTAGTGGTTAATACTCTTCTTGCTCTCAGTCCACATGGTTTCTGTGCAGTTAATTACACTTCTGACTCTGATGGTGTTTTGTAATCCAGATTTGATCAAACAGAGGATCATACTGATTACCAACCAGGTCAATCATGTTAATGAAGCTCACAGATTTTTTTCTGGAACCCTGAACGTGGCAGACTCCTTTCTACTGGACTCAAACCAAAAAGTGTGTAAGGCTGCGGCCACTGCAACTCTCTTGTTATCACAGAAAACCTGAGAATGAAGCCTGAGCATGTCACTCATGGATCCTACTACAGAGATCAGACTGCGCAGGGGATAGAGAGAAGCCAAGAACTTCCAACTCCTGGATTTCCCTGAGTCAACACATTCCTTTCTTAGGCTAGTTTGTGTTTGAGGGTTTTGTGTGTGTTGTGTTTTTGTCTACCTCAAATTGCAGGTGTGGCAGATTTTATCTTGTGCAAACAGTAGCTGATGTGGGAGCTAGTCCTTAGGGGAAACTCCCTTTCTTTCCAGCTCATGGAGTCAGTTTCATTCCTTCTCTAGAATCTATGATTCCGGTAACTGCAGCCAGGGTTGTTGTTCCCTCTGTCCAGAAACTCTCTACCAACCACTTGGCCCAGGGGCCTGTACATCTGAGACTCTATCACCCTCTTCTCTGTCTCACCTCATGGTACTATCACTGAAACAGAGTAATATCACGTAACAGTGAAAAGCCCTCTCGGGGCCTCCACCCTCTCTTCTTTCACTGTCATCGCTGATGCCGTTCTTTCTCTTTTGTGGTCAATATTGAGGAAGCGTCTTGTCTACCCATATCGAGTGTGGGTATCATCTCCTGGTGTTAATGTGCTGTGGACAGATAGTAATTGTTAACATTTACTGAATGCACATTAGGAGACAATCACTGTTAAAAGTTTATGTAAATTATCTCATATCATCTTTTCAAAAATGGACAAGTGGGTTCAATATTTTTCCACGAACTTTTTTGAAGCCCCCTTACACATTTCTAAGGTCCTAAGTCAGTAAGTGGCAGTAAGTATATATATACATATACTTGTATATGTCATAAGTTTTGGGGGAATGAAAAAGGACTTTGATGGTACAGTGGTTAAGTGCTCAGCTGCTAACACAAAAGTTGGTAGTTTGAAAAAGATGTGGAAGACTGCTTCCATAAAGATCTATAGCTTTGGAAATCTGTCCTATAGAGTTACTGTGAGTCGGAATTGACTCTGTGGCAATGGGCTTGGTTTGGG